>NC_083657.1:15318202-15639452 GCF_963576545.1 Limanda limanda
ATTTGAAGAGATCATAATCAGAACTGCAACTAGAATATTTATTGAACAGATAGTTTAGGATCTCACAAATGTAAACCTATATATTACAGTTTCAAACTTTTGATTGGGAATGCAGCCTACAGGCCCTGCCCACCGCCTCTTCGTGTTAAAGAACAAACACCCAATCTGCATGTTTTTGGATTGTGTGAGAAAGTCAGAGAACCATGAGAAAAACACACATAGCCATGGGGAGAACTTGCAAACTCCACACCTGCCAAACCGGGATTTGAACCAGAAACTTATTTACTGTAATGCAACAGAGCGAACAACTGTGTCACATCTGCTCCAGAACACTGAAGGAAAAGTACAACAAATCTCAGCCTAGTACTGAATGTCGTTCATCCTTTAACTCCGTGCCTATTGAATGCAATGTTCCTGATACATATTTATATCTGTTGGAATGCTGCCTTATCACTTTTTGACCTGCCCTGCCTAAAACCCACAATATTTCAAGAAATGCATGTCACTGGTCGAGGCTGATTGAGCACTTGCACTCCTGCTGCTGTTATGGCAACACAGCTGAAGTAGACAAACTATCAGAAGCAGCAGAAATGTGTCTTCCTTTTATTCCTCAAAACGTCTAAACCATGTCCTTGTAGAGTCACGTCGTGCAAATTTATAAAAAATTCCAGATTCTTTATCTACACTAAAAGATGAGACTTGCGTTAAAAGCTTGCTTTTTTAGACTGAAAGTCAAAATCTCTATGAAAATATATATATTTACAGCTTCAGCTGGCTTTGTAGGGATGTGGTCTGCATTGGAAAAATGAAGAGGATTATACTTAAGGTTGAGCAGCTGTTCAGTGTGGCACTTTAAAGAAGTTGCAGCGTGTTACCTGACTTGAATTTGTGCTTCTTCTCTGCCTGTTAAATCTGCTGCGGTTATATCAAACTCACTTTTTCCCCTTGCTCACTCACAAATCCCATTCCAAGCCTTCAGCCTCTCAGGGATGTTAGAAATTGTCGTATAAGGTGAGGTGAAGAGTATGTGGAACATTTTCCAGGAGTTTGACAAAAGTCCAGTGAGTTTAGCAATATAACCTTTTAATTTCAGTGAGCTGTGGGCCTCTGGAGGGAAAAACAATTGAGCTCTCTTGAAGCAATATGGGATATCTAAGTTTCAGAAAGTGTCCTTAATTGAAAATCATTGTAATGGAAACGCATTGTGCTTATAGGCTGATATGCTGCCACCGCATTCGTTCGATATCCACTGAACATCCTGCTCTTCAGTCACAGGAAATAAAAAGCTATGAGAATCATTACATTCATTATCCTCTTCTTTCACTTGTGATTAATACCAGCTCTCCCGTGCTGCTCCGTCTTTCTGCCGTCACAGTTTAAGTCCACTTTTACAAATGAAGATTAAAACTCTGATGCCAGGGCGAGGCTTATCTATTAAATCCATTCAAAGTAAATCTGGCTGTCCTCCCTTATTTATTTGTTTACTATTTCCTATAGGCAGTATCCTCGAAATGACTGCTTAATGTGGTGGTTATTGTAGGAAAGTGACAGTATTCATATGATACACCTCCAATTATATTTTCCCGATAGCTGGAGAGCAGCTTTATTGTCTGTAGTCCAAATAAGATAAACACAGTTATAAACAATAAATAAATAATAAGTAAATTATTCGGGTTGAGGTGAAGCAATTATTTAAAGGAAATTACAGTTTTGTCCTTATTAATACCAAATTACATACATTTTTGCAGAAAATGTATTTATATAAGTTATTGTTGCTGTTAAAGAAAGTGTTGCTGTAAACTTTTGTTTAACCAATGAGAAGCCAGGATCAACAACTGTAAAAAGCAGCGGGTACGTGCTTTTTACAGCCTTCTACCCCAGACATCTGTGGGGCTGTGAATTTAATTTAATCAATTTAATTCCAAATTATTCAGTAGATTTATTCATGCACATCAGCAACACGCTAACAATACACTTAATAACTTCTTACCGGTACTATTATCCAAGTCTGAGGGTGTTCGTCAGTTGAATAGATAATAGAGCATTATAATAATTATAATTGTGTAATAATAATTGTGTGTAAACTACAAACTAAATGATAGATACTTCTGAAAGTTGCTAAATCTGGTTTGGTACGTGGAAGAATATTACACCATCTTTGTGCTTCCATAAGCCATGCCTACTTCAAAAAGAGCCCAAAGAAAATAAAGAAATACTAAACAGAAAAATAGAAATATAGAAAAGTGAAAAAAAGCACAAGTGTTTGCAGAAACATGTACGCTTAAGTCAGATCCCTCTGGTTACAGTGAAATGAATCATAATGTCTCAAAGGCACAGTGGGAGAATCTCCAGGGACAGTTGTTTTTGTGTCGGCTTGTTGTTTTGCCACGAGTGATCTTAACATTTTTGTTTTTAGGAGCTTTAATATTGATGAAAGCAATAAGGCTAAAAGAGAAAGAGAATAAAATCATAGAACGAAAGAATAAGGAAATAAATCTTGAGAAGGTGGTAATAAAATAACTGTAGCGTGAAGTCTGTTCCCTGGGTAGGAAAATGAAATGTGAGCATATGACTTGTCAGCCGCCACTCTGTAATCCACAGCTACTTGTGTTACGACTGCCTGCAGCAGAAAAGAAAAGAACATTCACATCACACGAAATCCCTCCATGCTGCCGAGCCTTTCCTTTCCTTATTAAAAACCCACTACATGTCAAATTTCCCAAAACACTGTCAGCCAGCCAATTAAATACTCCATATCTGTTCAAATCAATTATCTCTACCGCGCAAGGGCCCCGCAACACTGTTGAGAAATGATTGAGCTTAATGGGTTTTTGTTCCCACGCAGACAGTATCGAACCTCTCCACGGCAATTAAGATCATTATCCGCCCGCGTGTTTTTTTTGTTTGAGCCAATTTCGGGTCAGTTTTGCGAACTTAAGGTTCAGCAGTGACTCAATTCGAAGCTCGGAGCTCGCTGTGTACTTAAACCTCGTTAAAATGCATCCAGTGACCACAGATGACTCTTCAGTCAGGGAGAGATGTGATCATTTCATCCTGAGAGTTCTCCATAGCACAGCTAATTGACCTTGTGGTAGAAAAGAGCAATTAATACCTTCAGTAGCTAAGACTGTACTGTCGCTGAGGTCACTTTAAAAGATGGCAGCTTCAGAAAACAGCACTGCAGAACTGCCATATAGTAAAACCATAAATTTACTGTGAAAATGTAAACAAGCTACATCCTGCCAACTGTATGTATGGAAAATAGTTTTCAGCTACATCATAATGTATAAAGGCAATGGTGCAATAAATTATGGGAATACATCGCAGCAGGCAATGTTTGAACATTTACACTTTTACTATTTTGTGTCTTTTGTGCGTTTACACCGCAATCTATTCCAGACAAAACTAGAGGGGAAAACATTACTTCAAATCATAAACCTGTACTGAGTAGTAGGAGCAGCTTTACTAGCTCACATGGAGGACAGTGGTTAACTAGCACAACCCACACACACTTACTGACACTGAGGAAAAATATATCTATCTTATTTGTTAATATGGCTATTCTAACTTTCATTTATACTTATTTGCTGATGCTGTTACTATTGTTGTTTTCATACTATCTTTCTACATGTTTTTACACTTATATATAGATATATCTTGGGGAGAGAAGCATCTTTTTATTTCATTGTACCTGATGATGATGATGATTACAATAACAAATCTTGAATCTTGAGGTACAACCCCTTCCATGGAAGAGGTTGCTCTCAATAAAGCTGCCATTTTACTTGGGAAGCTACCTAAAAATTGATGATTGGAAGAAAAAGAAAATTGTACTTTTGTGAGATCTAGCAAAAGTTTTGCAAGAAAGAAGCAAGAAGTTGGTTGCGAATGAATTCAATCAGGATGGCCAGGTCAGAGAACGCTTTGCGACGAGCATGTCTCCTTGCTCGGAGTATTCTCTTGAGATGTCTTTCACTTATGTGAAATCTTTACCCACCGACAAGCAATGATTTAATATTTGAGGCCAAGCTCCAAATAAAAATCTATGAACCGCTCCATTATTGCATATTCCATGTTGCCGAACTGAACCAGATGTACATAGAAAAACATGGAAGTACATTGAAGTAGGAAAAACTTCAACAATGTTTTTTTTTTTTAAACCCTCAATTAGTTATTCTCTATGCCCGCTCTGTTACACGCTGACATCCTCATGTGTATGTCTTTTAAATAACTCTTTCAGATCACTTAAAACAGAATATCACAACATGTATCTGATTTATGATGTGACAGCCTAGTGATGAGGGTGTTATGCAGTGTTAATTTCGTTGACGATAACGATAACGAAAAATATTCGTTAACGCCCCTTTTCCCATGACTAAGACGAGACGAAGACGTAACGAAATGGATCTTTGAAAATAAAAACTATGACGAAATCTATTTTAATTTTCGTTAACGAGACGAGACGAAACGAAAATGTTGGCGGTTGACTAAGTCACAACAATTTTTAAAAACATAATCGTATCAGGCCGTCATGAAGTACCCGGAGCGGCAGTGACAGACACAAACGGTGTGTGTGTCTGTCAGACAGCGCACCGGTCCCGAGGCTCCGCCCCCTGCCGCAGCGCACACGCTCAGAGAGACAGTGAGATCAGAGCTCGTTCATGTGAAGCAGGCCGGTCACTGACTTCTTAACTATGGAAACAGTGAAAACACAGAGTTCCTCTGGTCTCAGCTGCTCTGAGATCAGCGCCGCAGCTTCTGGATCAGAGCAGAAGCTGCAGCTGGTTTCTACCGAGCTTCAGTTTCCTCCTCCGGTCTGATCTGCTTTCACTTTTTGTTTTCACATTTCGCCAACGCCAACTAAAATATATAGGCTGCAGCTATATGTTTTTATTTATTTAAAAATAGGGTACTTCTTATTTCATACATTTCCCACAAATATGGGGATGACTCAAATAACCCTACATAGTTCTTCGTTTAATTTATTTCAAAGTAGACCTACACTTGCCTGTGTATTGTCTTCTCCTCTTCATAAGCATTTGGTGTTTCCCTTTGTTGTAACAGATAAAAATAAATAACATGTCAACAGTTTTCTTTATTGTTGTTCTATAATTTCATAAATGCAATAATATACAGATTAGTATAGTATAACTTTATATAACATTTTATCAGCTTTGTTATCAAATATGTTTTGCGGCTCCAGACAAATTTTATTTGGGGGAAGAGGGGGCAAAATGGCTCTTTTGATAGTAAAGGTTGCCGACCCCTGCTATAGACCTATAGGAGGGACATCTAATGGACAACCTAAGTACTGCAAGCTAGACTAGTATGCAGTTGTAGACACAACACAGGGGGTCCCTGGACCTGAGAAGGGAAGATAAGGAGTTTAATGTGGCTATTAAATGTGACTAAAAGTAGACTAAAATGTAATTTGTTTTCGTCGACTAAAACTAGACTAAAATGTAATTTGTTTTCGTCGACTAAAACTAGACTAAAACTAAGAAGGATAAAAATGACTAAAACTAGACTAAAACTAATATGCATTTTCGTCAAAAGACTAAGACTAAATCAAAAATAGCTGCCAAAATTAACACTGGTGTTATGTAAAAGACTTAATCAGGCTTTGGGGCGTGGCCTTTGTCATGGTTACAGTCAGAAATATGTGGTTACAACCTCGAACATTTAAACTTAAAAGGTTCAACAAAGGGCTTTTACTTTCCTAAACTACACTAAAAACATGCTCATCGGTCTCAGTTTGGATCATTTTGGAAAACTGCATTATTTCAATAGTGAAATTTCTGTGTGTGTGTGTGTGTGTGTGTGTATGTGTGTTTGTGTGTTTGTGTGTGTGTGTGTGTGTGTGTGTGTGTGTGTGTGTGTGTGTGTGAACTTCCCCAAGCAGCAGGGATATGTATGCCAATCAGAACGATGCCCCCTGTCACTGGTGATAAGTGGTAATTGAATTTGCCAGGCGGAGCTGACGGGGCAGGGCTGGCACACACCAGTGTGTGTTGCCTGAGCGAGTCCTGGCAGCACCATGCTTTTAATTGTGTCAGTCAGGGGCCGGATGGAGGTCCATCAGTCGTAAGCTGCCATTTTACTTGTGTCTCTCTGCTCACTCTCTGCCTTCATGCCTCTGTTTGTTGTCTTTTGTTTCCTGTTTTTATTTCACTCATACTAATACTGACGCTGCTCTGTGAAGCTGCACTGATCAGGTTTCTTTTTTGACTGAATCACTGCACTGTGTGATGTGTCATCAGCAGTGATCGACACACACTATTTACAGTTAATTATTTAGAAGTATTCATTTACATTTTTTTATTAATTTCATATTTATAATGTGTGTACTTATTTAATGTATTCACCTATCTGGGCAGCTGTAACTCAAGAGGTAGAGAGGGTCGTTCACTAACCAGACAGTAGGTGGTTCGATCCCCGGCTCCTTTAGTCTGCATTCCGAATCCCATTGTCACTGAAGGCTGTGGAGACAGTGGTGTGATGGAAAAATAGCTGCATGTAGAAGCACTTTGAGTCACTGATAAAATATAAATACTGTCCATTTATTAAAACTAAACATATTTCATCCTGCTTACTTTGTCTTCATTTAATATGTTTTTATTATGTTTTTTAATTATTATTTTCAAATCAAAAATAATATCAGATTTTATCTAAAACTTGTAACATATAGTACCAGGTGCAAGTTTGTTGGTATATTTTATAATGGTTAAAGTAACATAATTGCGCTAGTTTGGTTGTACATAAATCATCTGGCCACAACTGTTACTGTGATATACGATCAGTAATTTCAGAATAAAGCAGTTTATGGTTTGGTACATTATAAATACAGAATGTACAATAAGAATAGACACGGTGCAGGTGAAGAATGTTACGACATCCATCACCCCTCCACTCTTTCTGTCTCTGATGGTTTCTGTCGCTCCATCATGTCCCACATGTCACGTCATGTCCTTTCTGGTTCTTCTGCTCTCTGCCAGTCACCTACCAGCGGCCCCACTGTCTTCACAGTAAAGGTGGATGTTTGCTGCTGAAAGGTCAAAGCAGCTCACTTGTCTCTCTCTCTCCCTGTGTCTGTGAGTGTCTCTCATCCTCTGTTTGGATGAACTTTTTAGAGTTTGTGGCAGTGGCAGCTTCTGATGGTTAGTTAATGAATCTCGGGGAGCTACTGACGAATTGACCTGGATTATTGTCAACTGGAGTCTGAACTTGCACTTTGTCACTTACTCTTCCACCTCTCTGTTACCAATCCCTCTAAATCCTATACGCTGGACTCCTGACTCAACGTGGGTGAAGTGTGCTCTGTCGCTTTGTCTATCAGCTGGAGTCAGAATGACAAACATTACATGTGTCCTACTAAAAATTACCACAAATACTTTAATTGTTGGGAAGAACGTGAGACATAAATTAGAAATGAGATCCTTATTCAGTCTTATGTCACTTTTCAAATGATTGCAGTGACGGAAAAAAAGCCAGAGTGGGACGAGTTCTTGTTGCAGTAATATTTCTGCTGATGAGTTTGTGGAGTTTTTTTCTCCCTGTGTGTTTGGAATGAAACAGATACGAACGATCCCAGAGGAGCTGTGTGGTGTAGCGCTGTTACTTCAGAGCAAGAAACTCCAATCCAATGCTTGGCTGAGGCTGAATGTGGTTTTCTATTGTTGTGTCCAGCAGGCAGCCTCACCAGGGTTCACACCACCTCTCAGCCGAAGCATGCTGGGATAGGCTGAGACCAACCGGTGTCATTCACATAGTCACATATACTATTATTCTGAAAAAATAAGAGTGTATTTTGACTGATGAATCCAAAGAATATCATTTTTAATATCAATGTTTGTCCAAACCCCCCCCCCCCCCCCCCTCCATTGCGACTCACAACTTCATAAGATCTAATAGGGTATGCTTTGATCCACTTGAGAAATAGGAACACAGGCTGAGTTTTCCAGTTATACAAACGGAGTGTGTGATCAGATTCAGAATGAACCCATGACGTTCTCCAGATACATGTGGAGAGACATTCCCATAGAAACCTTTTTACATTGCCTGTGCAGCAAAAGGTATTGAAATTGAAAACCCAGTCAAACGAAGTGTGAGTGTGACTGTTTCTACTGAAGAGTTTGGATTAAAATCACCTTCACATCTTCTTATTGACCAGCACATCACTCATTTCAAACCAAATGTTGGCACAAACATTTAGAGTTATGTATTTTCACTCTGTGTTGATGAAATGGCTCATTCAATTTGGAGTATCGACACAGATTTATGCAGATTCTCAGATTTCAATTCATATCACACGAGTTTATTACTCTGGCATTATATTGTTGGCTCCCCATGCCAGAAGAGAGTCGTCATGGAGATGAATGCTGCCAGAGAGAGAGTGTGTGTGTGTGTGTGTGTGTGTGTGTGTGCGGGTGTGTGTGTGTGTGTGCGTGTGTGTGGGCGGCCGGGCGGTTGACACTTGAATGGCAGCCATCATTAACAGGAAAGTCTTCCAGGTGTAGATCTACACAGTGAATCTCTTCCTCTCACACACACTCAGCCTCAAGCAGCCACTTTCTTTTTCTACCTGTAATTAAGTCTGGAATAATTGCTCAGAGGTTCTTCTCCTCCTCTCCTCCCCCCCAATCACTTCTCCTCTTCTTTACTTGACAGAGGGATGTAATTAAAAAGAGGAGTGAGAGCCGTCCCAAGGTTTGATCATTGTCTCCATGCTCTAATGGCGGAGCTGAGACCTGTCGTCCGTCATCCGCAGCCAGAGAGAATGCAGTGAGAGAGCAGCAGGGAAATATAGGAGGAGCAATGACGATGGAGAGATCCATCAATGAAAGGGAGAGCGAGAGAAAGGCAGCAGACAGCTGAGGCAGACAGAACATCAGGCAGGCAGCGAAAAAACATCAAGAAGCGGTGAAATACATCAAAGATGAGACAGTGACGGAAGAAAAGGATTCTTGTTTTTACAAATTGCAACGGAACAGACATTTGTAATCTATTATGGTACCACTTTCAAAATAAGGCATGATTTAAAACGGGGTATTAAGTTGTAACAAATTATTTTATTTCTGATGAATCAATCCTTTGCTTGTTATTGATAGGTCAGTTAATAAGAAAACTCATCACTATTTATTTTGTACGTCAACTCTGCGGTTATAAATAGTACAAGTATAAGTACAATGCCGGCAAATATATCAATAATAAAGGATTTCTCAGTATGATCCGTCACATTGGCAGCAATTTTACATGACTCCCTGAGAGTTTGATTTAACCATGAAAAAGACATTAGATTTATCATTGACCTGTTTATGGAAGATGCCTTTGAGTGAAGCTAATAGCAATCAAGCTAATCACATGGTATTTCCTTGGTTTTCAGAGACTCTGCTCAGACTAGAAAAGAAGAGTCAAGGTCTACATGTAGTCAGAGGTGGTGCATTTCATTTTCATGTTTAAGACGGTCAAGACGCTGATGAAGCTGAATTTGCTCAGTATGTGATCTGGGAGATTTAAAAAATAAGAACTTATTTATTTCTACACAAACTTTGTGATTTTGTTACAAATGTTACTGTGACCGCCATAAAATTGTTGAAATTATTATTTTGGACTTGTTTGATTTGCTAAGGTTAATCAGTTTGATAGTTCTCATTTGTATGAATAATGACTGCAGTCAGCCCTGGCTCCTATTGGTTAAATGGAACAATATGCTGCCTTTGCTTGTTTGATAATTTAGTTTGTAGCTATGGAAGTTTAAAACCAAACTAGTCCTTGACCGTGCTTATATTCCTATATTGTTCTTGATACGCTTACTTTACCTATTATGCTTGTGTGGTATATTTTAAGTACTTTATCATTTTTCATTTCAGTATTGGAAGAGGATAATTTACGGTTAACATTTTGTAATAAAGTACCTGGACTAAGGAGTTTTGTTGAGGCAGCTTTATGCTTAAGTTGGCATTTTTAGGAAAAGGTAGAGCCACAATAACATGTGCAAAGAATCAAATCAGTAAAGGATGGATACTAGTGCTGTTGTTTTTGATTATAATATCATCTAGATGGAGCAGAGTGGGGAGTTGTTTTCTTTAATGTTGCTGTTGTGTACGAGCCACAATAACACAAACTGATACCCGGGTCTCACATTCTGATGTCGGTTCGACTGCATGAAAAAATAGTCATGTGATACTACTGCAGTCATGCTTATAACTCAGCTACAGTGAGGTCCTGCTTGTTAAGCCAGTGGAAGATAGCCGTGCTTTTAGTCCCTGTTAGTGCTAGGCATAAAAACAATGACAATAATTATTACTATGTCATTTCCATTAATAGCAATATAACACAGTTTTAGAAGATATTATGATGTATGCTTTTAAATAGTTGATCTCCTTCAGATTGTTAAAGTGTTTTGTCTTTTTTCATTCTCTGCTCATAAAGAACCTTCTCCTAGGAGTAAGAGTCTTTAAACTTAAAAAAATAATGAGACATTTATCTTAATAAATATCTTGATATCATTTTGTAGGTAAGTGATGAAACTTTAACCGTTTAGTCCTTCAGTTGAAAGTGACAGAGAGAACTCAGCACATCGAGATAGGATGAGGTTTTTTGTGGCGCTGTTGTTACTCTGTCAAGATATGAATGTGACAAACTTAATAATTTATTCAGTAAATTTAAACATTCAAGCAAGTTGAAGGAGGACTTTTTTAAATTTTTTTAAATGATTCATTCAGAACAGTTTTCCTTCAGAATGGTCCCAAGGCAGAGTGCAGTATCTGCTTTTTTCAGGCTTTGTGTAAGGCCTAAGACAATTATTTGGGGGGTTATAATAATCGGCCTAAAAATGTCTAACACTACAGTATTAAATCTCCACTTTGGGGGGATGACTTCATTGCATGCTTTTTTTTTAAATTTCTTTGTTTCTCTATTTTTGGCCTTTATACAGCAGAATACTCTGTTTAATATGTATCTGATCTTCAGGAAAAACCTATCTGTATGTTTGTCCCCTGCCACCCACAACACACCCAACACCCACCTGATTTCATGCAGATTAAGAAATACAGTGGGCTGGAGGAGTTACTGTAGAGAAGTGGATGAAAAGGGGGAAAAAAGACAGAGTCCTTGTCAGTCTGTGCTCTGGGAGGCTTCAATTGGAGGCAGTAGCTAACAGATAACAGGGCTGAATCTGGGACAGGCGGTGCCACACACACACACACACACCATTCTTCATTGTTTCTATTCTTGCTGACTGTCTTAGCCGTACCACACACACTCTCTGCCTCAGTGTTTCCTTTTTAATTCTATTTCATTTAGATCAAATATGCTTCGTTGTCAGGCTCTAACACAAAACACCCACCCACACTAAAGCTACAAACGTTATGGTAAAGAAAGTAATTTACATGAATGCACAAGAGGTTAAGAAACCGTCATGTTGAAGAATTATACAAAAAGAATATTATATATTATTATGCATTTACTCTTGTGCTGTGTTTACACCAAATGCAAAGCATATTTGTGCATCGCTCGTGTGGTTTGACGAAGTATTGATTGTGATTATTTATGTACTTGCATGAGCAACACGTATAAAATTACTGCATTAAACCTGACCAGCAGAAAAACTAGCGCCATTGTGTGTGTGTGCGAAAAAATGATTTCGCACACACGTGAATACATTTTAGAAACAAAAGTTGCCTCCTATTATTGTGTGTGTGTGTGTGTGTGTGTTTGTGTGCGTGTGTGCGTGTGTTTGTTTGTGTGCGTGTGTGCGTGTTTGCGTGTGTGTGTGTGTAACAATGTTGCCCACTGAAGTGGAGCCAACATGTAGGATTTTGTCTGAGCCTGCCATGTTTGCCAGTCGCCCGCACCATAGTACAAACGCAGCAGCAGGTGAGGAAGATTATATGTATAATGCACAGGGACCCCTCCAGCTAATGCATTTGCGCTGTAGCCGAGGTGGGCACGGAAATGCTCTCAGACCTCTCATCTCCCTGTAGCAGACACCTCGCAGGATGTGTCGCCCATGTTTACGTCCCCGATTCTCCGTCCCAGCCAAACGTGTATCATTTCTCACCTCGACCTCACAGGGGTGTACGAGTGTGGAGTTAGAACGAGCAACACCGATTTCTCGAAACAGTGTTTAAATCTTGATTTGATATGTTTTTTTTGTTTTTTTTCTCACTGTCAGGAATCAACTTGTTTGAAGGATTAACGTAATCCAGTGACATTTTGTGGATACGATCCTCAGTCCGACTTGATTGCAGATATCGACAAAAGTGAGATTTCTCTGGAAACAAGTGGAATTATATTTCCTCAGCTGAAGATGTTGTTAAAAATGAAAGTTTCACAAGTAAATATGAGACAAAATACCACCATGGCATCCTTAAAGCATCTTCAATCTTCAGAGAAGTAGAGCTTTGGAGCTTTCTTGACCTCTGGAAAACACAGTTGAAAATAAAAGATGATAGATGGTTTTCCTCCCCTCAGTAATTAAGCTTGCCTCTTTTTATGTGGTTTGTTATGTATGACGCCAGAAAACAGTAATTCTATTTACTATGGTTAGCTTTTTGTATCATTTACTTACAGCTCTAAAATATCAAAGGCAGCCAAACGATGTTTGAATACTGCCTGAACAGAGACAGATGGAATTTGTGGCTGAGATTGCATCGCAGAAGTCATAGAAGGAGGTGACAAGCTTTCATTGCTTCCATGACGCTCATCACAGCATCACACTGGAAAAGAAAAGAAGTTTGTCCAATCTGGTGCCAAACCATCAATTTATCAAATTATCTCTTTGGCCTTAATGCAAACTTCTACCACATTGCATTGTAGGTAAAATTAGATCCAACACTCAACAAGTGTCTCCCAAAAAAATAAACAGTTCAGTAATTTGACAAGAAACTTTGTTAGGTGCGACTTGACAGCGTGGACGGTTCTGGCTCAGGAGGTTGAGTGGGGCGTCCACAGAAGGTCAGTGGTTTGATCCCTGTCTTCTCCATTCTGAATTACCAAGTGTCCTAGGGCAAATCACTAAACCCCAAATACTATCGTCCACGATTCAGGGCTCTTCTGTAGGTGACACTTGAGAGAAAATATTTGAGCCAGAGTTGAAAAGAGATGTATCAAGCATTGTTCATCAAGAACACAGAAATTGAAGTGGCAAAATTGCATCCTAAATCGAGAACTATTTGCCACTCACCCATTCTTGCGGAATATAGGAGCCAGGGATCGAACCATCAACCTTCTGGTTTGTGGATGACCTGCTGTATCTCCTGATTCCCAGCTGATCCCCGAATGTGATTAAACATTTTAAGGCAGCTTCTGGTTCTTGGTAGTTTCCAATATTTCAAGCTATGAATACGCCAATCTACCGAAGTGGTTCGATACGCAGGCCCACACAGAACAAACCAACTAAACATCATGTCATCAAACTTCTCGTGCTGTGTGGTGGCTCCCATGCAGCTGTGCTCTCCCAGGTCCAAATTCTCAACAGGCCACTGCTCAATGAGCTGCCATCACACGGGGCCCTCCCCCTCTCCCAGTGGAAACCAGATCCCAAGCAATTTACATATGTAATTGAGTGGAAAGCAATTGTGCTGTAGCCACAGCTGCGGCTATGCATCTGTATGTTCGAGTGTGTGGACCCAGGTGTCAACGAGAAAGGATAATTCTGATTTATTACAACTTATTTTGTAGATTTCCTTCTTAATAAGTTGATTAAATAATTACCAAACTAATTGTGGAGATCTGGGACCAGTAGAATAAGGTTTTGCAGGTCAAGGAACACAAGTAGTTGAATGCTCACTTAGATAGTAAACAAGGATCCTAACATCTGGACTGATGATGGATGATGATGAGTAAACTACATCCAAATTACAGCAGGAGGTCAGTCTGTTAAATATAATGTATTTTTCACTTTTAAATACATTGTGGGGGTTTGTTTGCAGCCTGCGTAATAATCTGACTGCTTGTGCTTCTTGGACAGTTCAACTTTTTTTTTTGTGCAAACAGACCAGAAAAACTAACTTTATAAGTACAAGGTTATTATTGGACATAAGAGAAAATTCATAAAATAAGGCCTATGTTGAAAGGGGAAATTATATTTGAAAAAGGTCAACCAAGCTATTCAGTAATTTAATCTGATGCACAGAGGCAGAGATATCCTTTTACTTTCCAGTATAGGTCAAACTCCCAAAACTGTTAATTTTAGATTTCCCATAATGCAACACAGCAGCCTCTTTTAATAGACATTTAGACCCACTCTACCTTTTTATTACCTTTTTATTTCAAACTCTAAATGTAGTGAAGGTTTCCTGTTAAAAAGATAAGATATCCCTGATGAGATCATCACTACTTCTCAAGGTGACTTCATCACCAACCTACTAATTCCACACACGTCTGTCTGTCTGTCTGTCGTCTATATCCTTGTATAAACTACAGCAGTGGTCAGCAACCGGGAGCTTGCGGCCAATGATATCTGTCCTGCCAGATCATTTTGATCATTTTCATTTTGCCATATCGGACTGACACAGACATTCAGTCTCTATTGCCAAGCTCTATCATGGCAGCAACACTCATAAAATCACTTCTAGTTTGATAGTTAATTTTCAAAAATTGCTGTACCGCTTTCTATTGAGCTGAATTTCAGAGCTTTTACTTGAAGCCCTGGTCTGAAGATTGTGTCCCTTAACAGATTTCTGAAATAACCCACACGCAATCTATGAAAAAATAACACCACTTAAGTAAATCATTCAAAAGTATATATAACCACATATGTGAACAGTAGGGAAGCAAATTGTGTTTGATTTCATGTAAAACATTAAATATAAAATCCTTCTTTTGAAATAGCAGGTAGGATGAACACAAAGTTGTCTAACATCACTCTGCACCATAGACTGTTTATAAAAACTTCTGCACACAACATCCAGCACACAAACAATAAAGAAGTTACATTATCATTAGCACAAGAGCATTAACTTAGGACAAGAGAACAAAATATTAATAGTCATGTTAAGAACCACAATGCATTCGTGGAAGGCCCCTTTAAGAATCTTTTTTAAAAGTGATGTTTGAAGGCGTACCCCATCCACATACAGTGTGTCAGCTGTGTGCACATGCATGTACATATTTCGTATTCTCCAGGTGTGTCTGACGCTGTGCATGCATGTGCATCATGTACAAGCTTTCTCCATTCTCAAGATCGAAGGAGCTTTCATCATCAGTCTCATAAGGCTGCAGCATTAAAGCCCTTCAAGTGTTCAAAGTTGTGACATGCAATATAAGGAGAAATGTACACATTCTTATCCTCCTGCAGCTCGTGGGCCTTCACACTGTTCATGCTCCGACTGCACGCCAGCACTCACTCCTCCATAAACTATTCTAAGCTGCTAAGTAGATTGGGTTGTTTTATAATAGATTATAGGGCTGATACCTTCTGATGTGTGTCAACACAGCATGGGCTTGTGTGGCTTCAGCGATCAGCCGCCTTTGTCAGACTGGCTGTGATGAAAAGATTATCAAACGTCGCACGGATTTGAGATTGCTCTCTGGTGTTGAGGCGTTTTGCGGATTAAATCAGGCCGAGTTTTGTTTCTGTAAATCCCCTTAATGTGTCACACCCTTCCGGTCTCCAGTACAGACAAAGGAAGTTTGGGGCCCCCTTTAAACTGCAGTACACTATAGCTTCACTCTGCTTCAAAGCCTGAGTTATTACTCAGGGGGAATCGTCACAGGGGAGCAATGTATCAAAGTCTTTTGATTGTCGAGGATCCTATCTTGTACAGGAGAGGAATCGTAGCGTCTGTCTTCCCTCGCCCACTCCTAGTTTCAGTTACTTCCCAAAAAAGTCCAAAGACTTATGTGCGATTTGGTGACTGGAACTTATTCTCAACTTTAGAGTGAAGCTATGACATGCTCTCATGCTTACAGTTTGACAAGAGTGCCCCTTGTTGGCAAGTCACGTTACTGCATCAGTAGAGACGGATAGTGTATCAGTGACGGAGTCGGTGCTTTAGGATTCCCACAAACCTGAATCAAACCTGTCAGCTGAAATTTGTTCAATATCTTTGAATTATTCATAAAAATCCAGAGGTTAAAATATGATGACACAGTAAAAGATGAAGAATAGTTATTTCTCTATGTTTATATCTAACAACATTTGAACGAGAAGCAAATCTTTGGTTGAAATGGTCACATCTTAAAAGACAACTATGAAGGGGGGTTTCAAGTAGACTTGGCTTGGCATGAAAGGGTCAAAAGAATATATGAAAAGGTTGAGTATGTGTGTGCGAGTACAACCCATTCATCTGAGCAAATACCTTGTAAAATCGAGTTAGAAGTCAAATTGCTTAAAGGGCTACTTCAGTGACTTGGTGCTGCACATGCGTGACATTGGGGCACTATGAGACGGATTGAAGAGAGACCGATCAAAAACACCACAGAGGCAGAGATGTCCTCACTTTTATTCTTTAATCAGGCCCTAAAATGGTCCTACAACCCCCACAATGCAACTCAAAAGAGACATGTTTACACACTCCATCCAGTATAGGTTATGTATTTGAATCTTACTTCCCTCAGTAGTCACACAGACTTTTGCTTATTTTGTAGTCTCTGCTCGAATAAAGGTAACCATGATGACATCGCTGTGACATCATCAGAGTTACCTCCTCTCTGTCTCCAGAGCAACAGAAGACATTATATAACTGTTTTCATTCAACTGTCCTGTTAAAACTAGCCCACAGGTCGTCTCTGCAGCAGCTTATCACAGCACATCTCGTAAAAATGTAAATGGAAAAAAAAAGGTTACTTTTTCTAATCAACAAATACATCATACACACATTCATGTTGCTTGAATGAAAAAATCCATCTCTGGCATTTCTTGTGTCACTGTGCATTTGCAGTCTGTGTCTAGTGATGTGAAGAGTGTGAGCAGTGTGTGTGTGTGGTGATGTGAAGTGTGTGGGCAGCCTGTGTGTGTGTGTCTGTGTGTGTCCTGATGATGTCCAGCTGTCAGAACTCAACTAGGTTAAACTGAGGGATGTCCTTTAAATAGAGACATATTGGCAGAGGCAGTCTGACCTGATTGATGGTTCTGCCCCACAGGGACATAAAGAGAAACCAAAGTGAGACACGTGCATTAAATTAAGGGTTTATCTGGCAGAAGCCATATTAATTAATGCGGTGAATCAGGTTGAGATAAAAGTCTAATATTCCAAGAGAAAAACGAACAACAGATCTGACCAAAAGGCATGTACTGCACTATGGTAATTTGTAAACAAGTTTTTTTTTTTGTAAACTACTTTAGATTGGCACTCATAAAGCGCATGCCTCCACTGTCTAACGCCATCTCTTGCCATGTTAAAAAAAGTGAAAGCTCCAAACTGTAATAGGTTCTTGGAAATGTTTGCCTAATCCGGCTGACCAACGAAAACAAAACACTGATGAAAATGTCTCCTTGGTGGACCTAATAAAAATAGTACCAATGTCTGCCAGAGAGGACCCGCCTCCCCTCCCCTACAGAGTGCAATGATGGGTACCATAAACATCACCAGTAATAAAACAGAATGATACACTGAGTCCAGAGGTTTGAGGATAGAAGGAGCTGCCTCTCGATAAATCACATCACCATAATATAAAACTGACAGGAATACTGCTTCAATAATCCTCTTTCCTGGAGCCACAGGGAAACTAGTTATATTTTTAATACAGGAAACCAGTCTTCTGTCGTAGTTTATTTACAAGTTTGTCTATGTGATTATTTATTTTTGTCAAGGCCTTTCCTCTGGTCTGATGATTACACCGACACCTATTTGACTACTGGCTCTTGAAAACAAAAGTAAATTTAAATCTGTACACACCTAGCAGAATATCCAAGGACGTTTGTAAATTCATAAGAGCTGATTAATGGTATCATATAACATAAAGATAGAGCCAAAAGACAGTTAGGAATGAGGCTATGTTATTATTGTAAATGGAAACAAGACTGTACCCAATATGGAGCCTTGTGGCATACCTTTCGTTATCAGCAAGAAGTTGATTAATCATTTTGACATATACATAAATAAATGCTCAATTGTCAAAGAGCTTGTAATTCCTAAGTCCTTCTGTTGCTCAGTTATCGGCAGCAGTTAATAGGTTAGAAACTCACTTGTGGCTTCAAGAGTGTTTGTTAAATCCCTAAATCCACTGGATAAATCTGAGCCCCCTTGAGCAAGGCACTGAATCATGAGCTTTCAAGTGGAGCTGATTGGCTTTGAACAGCCCAACACTGTGGGCAGCCCCCAGGTGCAAATACAGACATGCCTGGTCCACATTCACAAAATAAATAATGTTAAGAAAAGAACTATAATTCTCCTCTGTGCCTTTTCTATCCTGCTGAAACACCCTTTGTCCTTGTTGGCCTTCCTCTGGCAGCCAAACAAACAGTGGGCCTTTAATTGACCATGCTGCTCAGGGAAGTGTGTACAGAACAAGCAAGAGTTACACACAAACACACACACACACATACACACACACACACACACACGACTCTCAAGTAGTGCAACCAGCAAGACGTGAGGGGCGCTCCGCTTGCTGCCTAATTGTAGTCATGATGAGAATACTGAAAAGGATCCGTGTGCACACATGCTCATACTTACAAGCTTATGTGTCTCACGGAGGAATACAAATTAATTGTATCTATCTAATATGATAGAACATCTAGTTACAGCTTGAGAGTTGAATGTGGGGCAATGGTGAACCCTTACGTGAGTGAGAGTTTAATGCTGTAGCTTTTAATGATAAAGGACAGTGAAGGCAGCTCAGACAAATTAGTTGAGGAATAAAGCTCAAAACACAGACTGCTGCAATGTGCGACGGTTAATGACTGGAAACATGAGATAATACATTTTTCATATCCACATAACTATTACTGACAACAACAAATGTGATTTAAAATGTAAAATATCAATCTGCTTTTATTTGTTCGACTTTGTTTTGACCAATTCAAAATATTAATGTCAAAATATTTTTCTCCAACTAACCATCAATCATTAATTTAAAGAAATTGATGGGATGTAAGGTTCAGTTAGGTGAAGCGATGTTTCACCTTTGATATAAGCACACAACAATAAAGCCGTTCTTCTCTAAATGCTAGTGTAGTCAGTCCCATTAACCAGTGGCTATTAAAACGATTGTAATCTTGTACTTCTGCCGTGGTTGAATGTTTCTATTTTTCTATTTGTGGTTCCATGAGGAGGCAGGTAGGAAACGTTGTATAGAAACGGAGTGTTGTGTGATTATGTGAATGCCATGATTCTAAAGTATATATAAAATCATTCCTTATATAACGTCTGTCCAGAGTGCTTTCCACTTTTGTTATTTGTGTGCATACATAAAACACATATTTTATGTTTTAAATAATCTTTACAAGCTGCACTTTCCTTTTATACACTTAATCACTCTTTACTGCTTTGGATCCATAGATTTAAACTTTTGAAAGAAGGCAGCCGTCAGCGAGTGTCTTCATTATGTTGCTGGCTGAAAAAACTGTGAAAGAAGGTTCATGTACTGTAAAAAATATAAAAATAAGCACCGTGGTGATAATAGACAACAGCAGCTAGAAGCCCTCATTGGACAGCTTCCAAACCTCTCATGAACTCCTAATGAATGTGACTGGTTCATTAGTTCCTATCGATCAGCCCTATTGGTAGCCTCACTCCTGAGTGTCCAGGACATAAATGTGATTGGTGGCTTGGCAGGTCCCGCTGTGCCCCGTGTTTAATGACTTTGCTTTATGAGCTATAAAACTCTGAATAGATAGTCGATACAGTGTTGCCACATTCTAAGCAGCATCCACGCTTGATAGAAATTTCCTGTGGCCTGGAAATTGGCCTTGGAGAAATGTGCGTGGCCATGCATGCGTTTATATCAGTTTTCTACAAGCAGGGGAATGAATGTACGTATTGATATGAGGACAGTGGCTTTGCATGTCCTCAACAGACCCGCTGACGGAGCAACCAATACGCTGCAAGACAATATCCTCTGACCTTTTCACCTCTAACCTCTGTTTTCTTCCCTTCCTCTTCCTCTCTGTCATACAGGTAGTGCTGGTGGGCTCATCCATCAACGAACGGGATCAGATGCTGTTCATCAGCACCGACGAAGGATCCTCTTTCCAGCGACAGTCCATCGCTTTCACCCCTGAGACGATCGTCTTCCACCCCAAGGAAGAGGACAAACTCCTTGCCTACTGCAAGGAGGGCAGGGTGGGTGTCCAAGCGCCACAGACACATCACAGTTAGTAGTTGATAATGTAGCTGAGGGAATAAACAAGAAGACGGCACTGATGTTACGGCAGCGAAACTCCTCTACAGCCATCGCAGTACTGCATTCAATTTCAATTTGCACAGAAAAACGAACCTTGGAGAAAACTTGATGAGTGATTTACCATGCAGCAATATAGTTGGAGGGTAAATCCTTTGCAAGTGAAATACAGTGGCAATATGCATATACACAAACACACACACACACACACACACACACACACACACACACAATTGATTGGTGGTTTCCATATTTAAAACAAAAATTAAATGTGACGGAAAAGAAAGAAGGTCTGGATTTGAATTCTGCAAATACAGTGTGAAGCCATTTGTGTATATGTTCTACCTTGGTTGTGTTTTGGATGCATAGACCGTTCTTTTAAATTACTCTTCCAAGCTGGGGGGTTAGATCAAAGTGAGGCCAAGGTATTTATAGTGAGGCATAAAGAGACATTCACATAAGGAATAAAAGCAATGAATATGATTTTAAAAGAGTAAAATAAGCTAAAATAAGTAAAACATGAATACAAAACTTAAAAGAGGACTCCGAGAGTTCGTTCCTCTGCCAATGCTAACACCAATTGACCTATCTCTCCATATTAAAGAGAAAGGTTAATGGCTTCTTCCTTTGCCCCTCCCCTACCCTTCCAATCAGTTTCAGTAAAATCGTCTCTGTAGTTGTTGCGTTATCCTGCTAACATACATACAGACAGAAGAACTGCCACTGCCATTTTAATTTATTTGGAATAATTAGCAAATAGCAAATATGTAAAGGAAAGACATTGTTGAGGAAGCCACTAAGCTTGAGATGCTAGGTAAGAAAAAGTAAGGAGCTAAAGCTGTAGCTGTAGCTGTTTCACGTCTCAACTCGTCTACTACTAAATCATTACAAATAATTGCACTGATTCATCCAAAGTGAGCGTTTGATCCCAACATGCTTTTTAAAGTGATAAAATAAGAGGCTACTGGGAAAATTACATCATTTTTTGGAGATAGAATAGACTGTAGCTCTGAATGCTGTTGGGAAATGTATCTAAACTAGTGGAACTGCTGCTCCCAAAAGTAAAAGCCTCTCACAGACATACAAGCTTGTACAGCAGTGAAATATTTCTGCTACATGGCTCTCGGTGTCGTACACTGCAGATTTCCATTCGGCCCTCTCTGCTACAAAGTGGAATTAACCACCATAGTTCTAACATGTCAGTCCAGTCCCAGCAAACACTAAGGTTAAAACATCACATCGTCGTCCTATGTATTACTTATGTCCTGCTGCTGCGACGCACTGAGACGAGACATTCAAGGCTGCAACACTGGAGAAGAAAAGCTAATTACACTCACGGGACAGGTGTATTTCAATATATCATTGAGTCTCATTCACTCTGAGGCATTATTACAAGACAAATTAAAGACATGCTGGCCTTTGCAATGCATTGATTGTTTTATGAGGCTCCTAACCTGGGAGTCCACCTGACCTCCAAATATAATCTAGAATGTTAGACAAAAGAATAAACAAGCCTTGTCCTGCCACTAATATACATAAAGTGAAACAATCTGAGAAGGAAAGGTCACTTTTCAGAACATATCAATAAGAGCAAATCGCCACAGACTGTTCCAGTTCAATAGATGAAATGTCAAATTCAATAATTAACTCATCTCTGTTAGTATTTCACAACTCTGAATTCAAAGATGTGCACACACACACACACACACACACTGATTGAAAAGTTTTTCTGTCAAGTGGAATTCGAGATAGAGGGAGATAGAGGTGGGACATTAGGTCCAATAGTTCATAAGTCAGAGTCTGGCTCAACTCCTCCTCAACTTCAATAATTGACACATAATTAAACAAGAAATTCAATTAGGTTTTAATCTGTTCCATATGGGCAGACTGAGATGGAGGCAAATAATCCATTCAAACAGAACAAAAAAATAATTTAGCTAGAGGATGATGAGAGGGCGCGCGGCAGAACATGCAAATTAAGAGGGTTTGTGAAGGCAGGGACAGATTTCCATCAAGGTCAGCATTAGATTAGCTATTTTTTTCACAGCCACAAATGTTCTGTTTTAATTTGCTTTAGAAATTTGTTTGGTCGCATATTTTCTGATCACCCTGAGCAAAGGAGGGGTTGTCATGAGCGGTGTGCAACTATGAAGGATCTGTCAATGACAAGCATTGAGAACCTGTTTTTGAATAGTTAAGAAGGAGTTGGGAGGTGAAATCCTTTTCTAGCCTCAGTGTGCTTTTCATAAATCAAGGATAAGTTTTGTGTTGGAATTAATAGACTTTCATTTTGTTCAGTGGCATAAAAGCTAAGATAACACACACACACTACTAAAAATACACGTTCCCTCTCACTGCTCATGAAATATAAGACATAAGTACACACTAGCACACAAAACCTGATATGACTAATAATTAATTGAGCTCAGTTTTAAGTTGGTGAACCATGAAATTCAGTAGCTTGATTGGGTGAACGTTTTTTTTCCAAATACAGAGTTTTATCCTGTATTGTAGGGCAAAGAGCAATAAGTGCGGAGTGAGTAATAAGACTCGGGTTCAGCTTCATTATTTCATGCTACACTCATTGAGTGTTTTCTAATTGCGTTCTTCTCTCCACTTCAGATCTTTGCTTCGACAGACCTGGGCCGCAAGTGGACTTTGCTTCAGGAGCGTGTGACCAAGGACAGAGTCTTCTGGTCAGTGCAACTCGTTGTTCTCATCAGTGATCAAGCGTCAGTTCAGGCAGGCTGAGAACTCAGGCTCAGCTCACCTGACAGCTAAAGCAGCTGATCTCAAAGCCGGTGGCTCAGCTCCCTCCCTTCCATTCATTCAATGGCAAAGCTCAAACAAGGCACCTTATCTAAGCTGCCTCAGCCTGCCCCCCCCTGCTGCTTCCTCTGCAAGTGGTTTTGCATCCCATCTCCACCCCAGCTGCCCCCATTCTTCATTCTGTGTTTGATTTACTCAGTGTCATTTCTGTTGTCACTGATGCCTGCTCTGTTCTGTTCCCTTGGTGGGTGTTGCTGCTGCTCTCCCTGTATTAAGCTTTCCATGAAGGCAAATGGAAAGACAGAGAGTTTAGCTCTCTCTGTATTAGGCCTCCAACGTATGCACAACCCAGAAAAGAGCCATACTGCCAAGTGTAACTTTAGCAGATTCAAATGAAGATTTCTTTGATGAAAGTGGTCCTGACTGAACTAGAATTCAGCTCAACGTTTGAAACGTCTAACTTGAGTACTAGAAAGCAGAGGATTTGAATCCCTTTGTTGCAAAGGGGTTGCAGTAAAAGACCCAGCTCACCAAACAGTGATGTCATTGTGAGCAAGGACGTACAAAGTTAAAAAGGAAGTAAAACAGGATTTTCTACTGTTACTACTTTTAAAGTACAAACCTGGACTCAGGACATAATATGTCTTGGTTCACATGAAGACCAAACCTGGCTCTTTCCTACGTGAAAGAAATACTTACTTTCTTTACGTAAACTTTAATATTCCAATGTTACATTTTAAAATATTCCAAGAGATGAAGAGAGAAAATTAGACTTTGATGTGGACAGTTGCTGTTAAATGTTTTTTTGATGAAGACTCTTGGAACAGCCTGGTAGCAGGGCAGAGATATTCCCAGTAGCCAAAGGCATTTTGTTTTGAGTTCTCTGTCCAATCCATTCTGAACAAGATATCTCAATAATACCTCGAGCGAATTTCCTCAAATTTGCTGTAAATGTTTAGTGGACTCAAGGACTAAGTGATTGGAATTTGGTGGTCAAAGGCCAAGGTCACATGACCTCCTGTTCTTCTGAACGGGATATCTGAAGATATCAATCCACTCGTCTATCTAAGGAAGCAAATAAGTTTAAATAGGGTAAATAAAAAAAGTTAAAACTCTCATTTCTCATAGTTGATTTGTCAGAGGAACTTCTAATACCTGTTTTTCCCACGGAGCACCAAATATGGTAGTCGGTAGGTGTGGGAGTTTATTTTATGACATTTTTGTATTTATTAGATTTAAATGCTTTTGCACAAAGTCTATTTTGATCAAGCTCTGCCAGACATTGAGTTGACCTCCTGCAGAGGTAATGGGTCTATTTCTTTTAACTGATCCCATAATGCTATTTACACAATATTGCTCAAACAATAAAACTATATTGATATCTACATAAATCAACTTTATGTGGAACATTAAAAATAAAACTCAAACTCACTTCCAATTTTTCTTAAACTAGAAATCTGAATTGGATTTTTGTCGTAGGCACTGGAGTTAATGCAGCAGAACCATTTGATGGAATCTCTTGACAAAGTGCCCACAGCAGGCAGAGGTATATATCTTTTCCCCACGTGTGTAATATTTCACAGCTTGAGCGATCTCTTCCAATCCTTCCTCCCCTCGCTCACCCTTCATGGTATCTTGTATCAGGATTCTCTCCCTCTTATCACCTTCCTTCCATCCTCCTCTAACTCTCTCTCAACTCTCCTCCCTGTCCAGTATGCATTGGTGTAAAAACGATGCATTCAAATGTGGTGCATTTAAATGCAATTAAGTACACACCCTCATCTTCTGAAGGTCAGGAAGGCATTGCAAGCCCCTGTTGGTTTGTTTCCTCTCACTGTGGATAGTAAATGAGCTGCTCTGCATGCCAAAACACATGTGATTAATACCACCAACTGTAATGCACAAATCATGCAAACACTGCGGCGTGAAAATGTAGAAGTCGAGGAGGAGAAATGTAGAGTGTGAGGAAGGAGAGAGGGACTTAAGTACTTACTTATTTACGCTAAAGTTTCATTCTCTTTATCAGATTTAGGATATGAATGTCCAAACTGAACTTTTTGACCTCACATCAGCAGCGATGCAAGTAAACTGTACAAAATAGCAAATAATTGTAAGGCTAACTTTAAACATGCCTCACAATTCACAACTAGCAAATGAAAAAAAAAAAAAAAATGAAACCAAGCCATTGCTGAGTTAGATAACCAACTATTGGGCTCCGTACTTAAAGCTGAACAGAACTTTATCATGAACAACAGATCAAATGTATAGGTATTAATTATTTTGCTTATACATGCAGACCCACAATTAATTATCGCCATCTCAGCAGTTGTAAAAGCAAGAATTTATGTTTGTTTCTAAATAGACCACTGCACATTATTTGTATCTTCCAGCACTAAAATGCCGACAGACAAAGTTAAGAATAAGTTTTGAAAGAGTTAGAATTGAAAAAGAGTAAATATTGGTCATAGATTCATCAAGACTAGTGATTAAAAGTATTTGCAAACCAAGTCAGTGTTTTACGTAAAGGCTTAATCTCCATGCACAGAAGCCTTGCACAATGCCTTTTATTAATCTACACGTTCCAAAAATGTGCAGTATGAATATTAAATGTAGTTCAGCAGTGAGGGTGAGTTTGTCCATTCAATCCTGAAAAGCCATTAAGAACAAGGAGAATTTCATCTTCTGATCAAGAAGCTGCGAAATTGTCCCTATCGCTTTCAAGTCTATTTTAAGATGTCGGTGTTCGAGTTTGATACACTACCTGCAGTGAGGCCCCATATTGAAAACAAGGAAGCAAACTGCACTAATAGCAGCAAATAGAACCTGTTCCAAAAACTGCAATGATGTCAAGAAACAACATTAATTGATTGATTGATGTAAATCCTCATATAAAAGAACAGAAAAGCTTATTTCCGAAACTTTTAAACCATTCCATTAAGGTTCACCAACATTTTACTTTTCGCATCTGCACGTCATTATAGTTTGAAACCCGCAGAAGTTTTTATACGGCCTGGCCAAAGCTTTGTCGAGGAAGTAGAACATCAAACGATTATTTCACAATGTATATTTAATAGAGCTACTCTGAAACTAAACCACTGTTTTATTTTATTTGGCTTGGACTTAACTGCCTGCAGCAATCTTACGCAGGTGTTCAGATCTGCATATACTGTAAGGCTTCTGACAAAAAAAAGACAAAAGGGTCTGTGCATACATGTGCTATAAATATGTGTAGCCAGAAGGAGAATGAGTTAGCGAGTCATTGTTGGCTGTAGCCTTTGCCTTGCCTGTGGCCTAACAGTCATAAAAGGCAACAAGAGAACAGGAGTCTGGCAGCCAGCGCGTATAAATCACACAACAACACATCCCGTTAAAGCCAATCTGCCATTGGGGTGGTCTGGCATATTGTGTTCCGGTTTACCTTGTTTTGTGAGCCCAGGCTGTAAACCTTTTTGTTTGTCACCCTGAATAAAAAGTAACAGCAGTTTTGAAATTGAACCGGCCCCTCACAGGGTGACAACTGACAACAGGAGCACACGTCTGAGGAGAGGCGATAAAAGTGAAATGCTGTGAAAAGCATGCGGATAAAGGAGCAATAGCAACGCAGTGAAACCAGAGCTGGGATGAAACTGAATTCCGGCCCGGGGAGGATGTGTTTGCAGCATGCCGCACCTCCTCCACCTTGTCCTCTGAAGCAATTCACCTTTCTTTATTTACCACCTCATGTCTCTCTATCACTCGTGTCTCTCGTTCATTTCATTTCCCCTGCCTCCCTTTTCAGCCCTCGCAGTCTGTCTACTTACACTTCCCTGACCAAAGGAGGAGGAAATCCCTCACTCTTACTGTGGGCTGTGATGAAGCTCGAGCTGAACCAAAACGTTGGTGGAATGAATAAATGATGTAGTGCCGGCGCAGAGAAAGCTTTCACCTTCAGTCTTGGGTATTTGCATTTCAAACATGCAGCTGACACTTTTATCCAGAGTAACATGAGTGAGAAGGCTCAGGTTCAAAGCCTCAGTCAAGGACACTTGAGCAGGAAACATTGGACCTGTTGGTGATGAGTGTTCAAACAGTTAACCTGAGGAAAGATGAGGTGTTGGTTCTCCTTGCCTTTTATAAGGAGTGTTGCTCATCACCTACCAAGTCAACTTTTACATTAGTCTTATATGTGTTTAGGTGTTTATTTATGCCTTATAGACAAAACACTGATCACCTGATTCCAAAACAGTATCATACCACATCTCAAAGTTTGACAAATATCACAACTGTTTAAAGTTGTCAGCATCTTTCAGCAGTGATCACTGACTTTGCAGAATTGTCTGAAATCAGCGCTCTTGTCAAACTATACAGTTGATATTTTTGTAAGGTAGGTGAACTAGACTTTTTTCTTGACCATCAGGGATTGACCAAGAATACGTCCCTGGAGGTCGTCTGAACTTGTCATGCCATCGTCTGGCTGCTGTGAGATGAAGCGCTGTAAAATTCAAATATGAGCTGGCTTTTATAGCGTCTTTGATGGAGCAGTTAATCAGCCAACACTCACATGTGTTGGCTGAAGTTCTTGAATGTCATGGATATGTAAGCTAACTGATCATAATGACCAACTGAGGAAGACTGAGTCATCGACTTGCAACATGAGCTGCAGATCCTGGAGCATTTCCACTGATCCAGCCTCCCTCCTCCGTTCCTCCCCTCCCTACCTCGTCCCTCCTCGGCCTGCTAATTGCTCGTAAAGTCTTTTTATAGGCAAAGTAATGAGGTTTTAAATCTCCACTCTATCTTTACTGGGCCGGGGAAATTTCACCAACTGCACTACACAGTCCTAATCAGATGAACTACTTAGTTTACTACTCACTGTAGGGCACACAGAGCGAGCGCACTGTAGAGCATGTCAGTGTGGTTCTAAGACAGAATAAGGTTATAAACTTTTTGGGAGGTTTTCAGGCATGCTGGGCCCGGCTGAGTACATCGGAGTGCACTTTCCTAAAAGAGCTGAGCTGGGCATATTTACAGAGCTTTCTATTTCAAACAGGATCAAAGGATACAGCACATAAACACTGAACTGTGATCTATGATTCAATCACTGTGCATTTGAATGGAACAATATTAATTTTAATCCTCAAATAAATACACTGTATATGAGTATAATATCTAAAATTATGTAACAAATTTTAAATAAGTTGAAACAATGACATTTTACATATGCGATCATCCTGATATGTGCTCATTTGTAACCGTATCTAATCTGACGTTGGTGCTATGTTGTTTTAGTCTAATTTCTGATGGGATGCACTGTAACTGATCATGTAACAACCCTCTGTGTTCCAGGTCTGTAGCTGGTGTGGATGTGGACCCTGATCTGGTGCACATGGAAATGCAAGATACAAGTGGAGGTACAGTGATGTTCCTGTTCATTTATCTCCTGACACTGTTTCGCCCCAAGTCACCGTAGCAAAGAAAAATCGATTAACTCAAATGGATTCGCTTTCAGGTAAACTGATGGGAAACAGTTTGAAACCTTGCTGGGATGCTGAAAGTACTTCAAGGGTCTGTAACCGCCAGATAGAAGTTAAAATTTAAAAGACATTAATGATATGTTGTTTTTTGATAGTACGCATATATATAATATGGTTAATTTACTCCTGCAAATATTTCACCATTAAAAAAACAAAGTGGTGGATTCAGTCAGCAGAAATGCTGGAGTGCTTTTTGTTTGAAACGGTAGGCTACTGGAAGTTTTGGATAGATAAACTATATAGTTATAGTTTATAGCCTACAAAACGTATATTAGTATACAGTCTCACTTTAAAGGCTAAAGGAGGATTCCTGGTCCACTTCGTTGGATCAGTTCTGGAAACAAGAATCACTTCTCTGCCTGACTGTTTGTGGAGCAGAATTATAACGTGCTCTCTCCCATCAAGGGAGCACTAGTTTTAACAATGCCTGCAGCGTAAAGAAAATGAATGGGTGACCTTGCAGTCGGTTGGGCTGTGGTGTTTGTGTGTGGGGGTCAATGGGGAATAAATGGATAAGTTAAGAAGGGGAGGTCAGGGGCCCCCCAGGGGGCAGTGGATCTGGATTATCATATCAGCTGAGTGACAGACAGGCAGGTCAGTGCCTAACTCGTTACAGAGGGCCAACAGGGTAATAGAAGTAGCACGTGTATTTGAGATTGTGGTTGTATTGTGTGTGTGTGTGTGTGTGTGTGTGTGTGTGTGTGTGTGTGTGTGTGTGTGTGTGTGTGTGTGTGTGTGTGTGTGTGCGTGCGTACATGCGTGCGTGCGTGCGTGCGTGCGTGTGTGTGGTTGGAGTGTGTGTGTGTGTGTGTGGACTTTACCTCCTATGGGTGTCCCAACCCATTCCCCCCAAACTAAATAAACCTGAGTAGACAGAGTCAGAGAGTGATGACATATAGTGAAGGACATGTTTTTTATATTTGCAGTGTCGTACTCTATTCCTCTATAATACTCCCCTCTACTAAGAAAAAATCTCAACACTTCTTGAATCCCTCAAGGAGACACTCACCAGTCTTTTAACCCACACACAGAGAGATGCTGCCTGCAATGTGAAAGCTGTCAGCCCGAACAAGGCCGCCTGTGTTTGCTGAGGGTTGAAAAGGAGAGGCTGTCTGCCTGGGCCAGCTGCCCAGGCTTGAGAGCTCTTCCTGGGGCTAGGCAGCGCCACATGGTCCACTCCGCACTCCATCTCCCCCTCCCTCACATTCTCTTCCCTTTTCCCTCTCCCCGCGTCTGCACCCAGATAGATAGATAGTCGAGCGGGGCTGGCGCGATCAGGCATGCCAAACCAATCTGTTCGCCCCGTGCACCCCCCACCACCCCACCCTCCTCCCGTCACATGCGGCACGGCCAAGGTTAAACGGCGGCACGCTACAAAGACGGACATAAAGTTGTGGAAGTCTCTGCAGAGGCGACTAGCCGTGCTCATGCCTTTTGGGGGGTGGAAGTGGGGACTGCTTGCTGACGAGTGAGACAGGGGCTCCAGAGAAACGGGGGGGGGGGGGGGGGGCGGTGGTCGATTGATGGATGAGCCATGTGCACAGGGAGGCTGGCAGGGAGTGTGTCTGTGTGTGTGTCATTAGAGAGATTGATGTGCAGGAAAGCCAAGCGCACCTTGTTCATGCGCTGATACACACAGGCATGCAGGCGTTCACACACTTTGAGGCCTGAAGATAGACAGACCAGGATTTACATGTGTGCACAAACACTCCCACACACAGTACACTCTCTTCAGCTCTCCCATTAATGTGCAAATTTAAATGATAGGTGTCATGCTGTCAAATTAATGCCATAAATTATTCAAGACTTCACTCTTCTTTATTTTCAAAATCACTATTTATCCACTCTGAGTTTTCCTTGTCATATTATCTCGGCTACACAGGAAACGTTTGTGTATGTGTATGTGCGTGTGTGTGTGTCCGAGGTGTGTGAGGACAGCAAGTGGCATGAAGAAGTGTCTGTGCCACGAGCTGGAACTGAACACATAGTCCAATATAATAGTTTTTTAATGAGTTCTCTGCCGTATGCTGCTTTGATTAAATGTCCAGGTTTTTCAATAAATTAGACGGTCCATTTGTTGGATCAGACACCTCATGAACAAAGACGACAAAGGGAGGAAGAGTAGTGCAGATCCAATGAAGAGGAAGGACTCATTGGAGCGATGTGGACTTTATTTCGATTTGAGTTCATTGTGTTTGATTATGTTCTCCGGTGCTTTTATTCTAATGAGGAACAAGGGTTGCCGCACATATTTAAAGGTGCCAGTGTAAATCCTGTTGTTGATTAACACCAATACACAAAGACAGGTAACAAATGAATGTAAAAAATCTGGTAGATAATTGGAGAAACATGACGACAATGCCTCTCTCCATTGGGTGCAAGGTGAAAATATTGTTATTTATTTTGTTGACTAGTTCAGCTTCACGCTGGGAGAGGAATCCCTCACATGTGTCTCTCTCCGAGGTTTCTACGTTTTTTTCTTGGTGGTTCTTCCTCACTCGTGTTGAGGGTGAAGGGAAGAGGATGTTGCACCTTGTTAAGCCCCATGAGGCAAATTGTGATATGTGAATATGGGCCATAAAATGTGATTGATTGAATGAACCATTCCCCCCTGTGTGTCAAACGACCGAGAATTGGTTAATAAAACAGGGGTGGATCCAGGGGTGGGGCCAGGGGGCATTGGCTTCGGCTGAATCATGGACCCCTGAAGTGAACTAAACTTATTTCAATCAGCATAGACTTGATTTAACGATTTAACAATGATATTTGACAAGAGCACACAGTAATGTGAATGTTTAAGTTTTTGGCACTTTAGACCCCTTTTGATGTCATCAGGTTTAGAAAGGGGGTGAAGCAGAGCACAGAACAGGAATCAAAGCTAAAGAGCGAACAGTAAACAAGTAATTACTTAATGTACATCTCACTGAACCAGGTATTATGCATTGATGTCAGACATCTAATTGATACCTCTGTGTAAGCTGTGGACCCTTATGGCCCCGGATGTAGAAAGATTCTACATCCACCTTTGGAATGAAAAGTAGTTACAAAAAGGTGGTGTGGCACAATGGTAATAATTATTGCACCTTAATTAGTGTTTGTCTAACCAGCCTTAATTCACAGCTTGCCTTACTTTGTTTATTCAACCTTGTCATGGTTCTTATACTGTATCTTGTACCTTATACCTGAATTACTGTGGCTGTGAAGCAAGGGAGCTACATCTCTCAATAGTCCCATCACTCTGATCATTGGCTCACGGTCCCATGTTTGAGGTCTGCAGTTGGGTCGGATTTTGGCAGCTACCATCAAAAAGTTCCTCATGTTTACAATCTGCTTGGCTGACTGCCTTGAAATTGAAGGGAATGAATGAACCGTTTCCATTAGCTGTCCTGTCGCACCCACTGGCTAACATGGCAACATTACACTTAAAATCTCATAATCTAATGATCAGATTTCAATGAAACTTGCTGAGCATATTCTCATCCCCGGAGGCTGAAAGATCTCTGAGGTTTGGTGTTTGTGTGATGGACGACCACTGCCACATCTCTCTATCGTTACAATAACTTTTCAAAAGATTTATGACAAAGTCAATGTGGTAGACGTCGGATCGGCTGTGGATGTTGCAAAGCTTTTAAGTCGTATCTGTCGATCGTGGCTTCATGGTGACGATCACGTTCATAGTCTGCAGGTTTAGGATGTAGTAAAAAAAAAATTGGGTTTGGGCACCCTGTGTATCCCTGCTATCATAACTCACAGCTGAACAAACAGCGTGTGTGTGTGTCTCTGTGTGTGTCTCTGTGTGTGTCTGCGTGTGTTCCCTCTATTGCCAGCTTGTCACCTCTGGGGGGAAAAATAACGTCTGAATTTCAGCAGCCAGTGTTGCTGATGCAGCTGCTGGTTGAAATTCAACACTGACTGAGCTTTGCAACAGGCGCTAACCTCTCAGTGTGTCTCTGAGGATAATCCCTTCGGGCCATGTGGTTGCGAGTACTGCTTTAAGTCTATGGGGAAGCTGTCATATTTTATATAGTTTGGAAAATGATGTCTCAATTTTTCTATTTGCCTCATTTGTCTAGACTCCTTTCTGTCTCTGTTGGTCCATTGGCCTGTTTATGCTTAATGCACTTTTCTCTCTCACATTGTGTCCACTAAGCTTACACAACCACATACGGTCATTACCAGCACAGAGTTTGGTTGTTTTATTTCTAAAATATAAGGATATATATTATTATTACTGAAGCTATACTAGGGTGAGGTTTAAAAGGCTGTAAATATTCAAAATATATTTGGCAAAAATATCGCCTGGAACGTGAGTAAATCCGAACATATTCGCTGTTCCCCATCATAAGGTGTATATTAGAGTAATAAATATTTAAACCAATGCACATAAAACATACAAGACTATCCCTGTCATTATAACAGATTTTCACATGATTATCGCAAAAGAAATAAACCACAAAAATATAGTATATATTTTTTTTTTTAATTCGATTGAAAATGAACAATGTTTTGTGCTTTTCAATGTTGGTTTTATGTAAGTATTACTCTTTTGGCTACAACTGTGTATTCCTGAAGGCAACAGGCTACAGAACAGCTTCTACTGTGTATTGTGTATTATGGACCTGGATATATTTGAAATTTCACCTCCACATTTGCACTCAGTAGAGAGGATACCTTTGCCAAGGCCCAACATGTCCCCTTCAATCATTCAATCCCCTTATAATCTACCTTTAGATTATCTAGATCCAGATTTGGTTTGGATCTGCATCAAATTGCAAACACTCAATTTGTCCGATTTTATTTTTATCAAGATCCAGGAAGCATTGTCTGAGAAATCATGTAAAATGTTTCATGTAAAAATTTGTTATTTAGCAATATTACACACAACTCAGTGGAAGGATGTGGTATGGGTCAGAGCAAAACCCATTACATTTTTGTGGATTTAAATCAGGGAGCAGATCCAGAAATTTAGTATCTTTTAGTTTCTAGTCTTGATGATTTCACAGAAAATAATTCATGGATCTTGATAATGTTTAGGGGACTGATATTTATGAGTGTTTACCAGCGATCTGGTGCAGATCCAAATAAATATCTGGATAACTGAATTTAAATGTGGTTTCATAGGGGACTGTTGGGCCTTGGGGAGCAATGTGCTCTGTAACTGTAACTTACATATTCTATTATTACTGGCAACCTCATAACAATTGTCACTGCTGCTCCTTTCGTCTCTGTCAGACCTTTTCCCATTTACGAATAGTTTAAACATTAATACACCTCATCATTTATTTAGACACTGTCTTTTTCTCATGAATGTTGTTAATATTGTTATACTGTTGATGTTTTTTCTTACATACGGCATCTATTGCACTTCTGTCAATCCTGGGGAAGAGAGCTCTCAGATGTGGCTCTCGCTGAGGTTTTCTACAGGGTTGTTTTCCACTGAATTTTTGTTGTGGGGTAGATATTCTTCACTCTTGTTGAGAGTCAAAGGCAGAGTGTGTTGCACCTTCTTAAGCCCTATATGGCAAATTAGATTAATGATTTGTCTCCGTGTCTGTCCCTTTGTGTCCCTGCAGGTTACCTGTACGTCACCTGTCTCATCCAGAACTGCTCAGACAAGATGGTGACGGCTCAGTTCCTCGGCAAAATCGACCACAATTCGCTGTTGGTGCAAGACGACTACATATTTGTCAAGGTGAAAACATCAGAAAGTTTCTTACGTGCTAATGTGTTAAGGAAGCAGCAGATCCTGCATGCTTTGAGCTTAAATAAGCTTCTTCATTAACTGTGCAATCAATTCCAGGAATCAATGAACCGGTGTAAAAACTCCTAAATATGAAAAGCATGTCCACCTAAGCTGACACCTCGACGTGTAATTACTATTTACATTATTAGTGCCACTGCTGCACATTTCCCATTAACCTGCTATTAGCTGCAATTTTTATCAAATCATGTGATTGAGATGTGATTTTAAAATGAATTTACCTCTCTACAGTTATCTCACTTTGGTTGTTGCAGAAAGTCTGTGTTTCATTCAGAGGTCGTGCAGTTTGAACAATGTAGGCATTTATCAGGCAGAGAGGGTTTGACAAAAGATGCTCCTGAGCTGCATCATGGGAATTAAACAAAATGAATAATACTTTTTACATTTGTCATAATCTGTTACTCTTATTATTTCAGCCAAACTTTGACTCATCGAGGTATTTTTGCACTACATTTAATTAATGCGACCACCTCCACAAAATTAACACCGACCTGCAAATGTTCTTTAATTTTGTCATAATCTTTCCAATTAGTTGACATCTTAATTCATTGTAGTTTTATCGGTGACAATACGTGGATTGTTTTGTGGACTCCACCACGATATCAACATTATTCACCACATATCGATTTATAGTTTTCTTAAATTGGTAAAAACTTTATTTATACATTCATTCAGCACCTACTGACTCAACCTCTCTCACAAGCCAACACACACTGACACAAGCACACAACAACATATTTTGGTCTTCGCGAACACAAATGACATTCCTGTTAACTTGCCTATAGAGCAGGCAAGTGAGATCCAATCACAAGGACACATTCACGACACATTCAATACCAGGTGTGAGCCCCCATACTGAACGCTCACCACATGTGATCAGATCTCTCGGGGCAGATGTTGACTCCAGGTCTGAACACAAGAGGTCTCTTTTCGGGAAAGCGTAAGCATATAGCTCATTTTAAATGTCACGACAAACAGCTAATTGTTGAGATTTTCTGAACAACAACTCTTTCCACTCCGTCATTGCCTCAGAGTAAACGTTCTGTTCCTCACCTCGTCTCAGCAGCGCTCTCTTATTAGTCATACTTCCAAAATAAGCGCAGCAATTAGAGAATTAATACCACTGTGTCGCAGCTTTTGAAATGTGTCCTCCTGAATCCGTCATCTTCCCAGCTACTTATTACCATTCACCGTTTGGTCGTGTTGTGTTGTATCTGCCGGTGTATCTTTTCAGTTGTGTGTTTGCGCACAGAGCTGGGACTGCAGCTTTCTGTCGGTGCGCCCGATAAACTCTGCAGCTCCGATAACACACAGGGCCGTCTGCTTGAGATGGGAGAGAATTAGGACAATGTGCAGAATGAGTCTTGTCTTGTCTGTAATTGACTTGCCATGCAGTGCAGCACTGTAGGCCCTGAGGAGGCCGAGGCTGAATCCCATTTGCATGTGATAACAGTGGAATATACATGAGCTGGTATAGTATAGAATCTCGGCAGTGGGATGGAAGGGTTGTATCTTGTGTGTGTGAGTGTGTGTGTGTTTGTATGTGTTGAGTGTGTGTGAGTAGAATTATATCCTCATTTGGCAACAGTAGACAGGTCAATTATCCTTCTTGGATTAGCCCACTGAGGTGTCGGATGTGGGGGAAATGTGTGAGCAGAAAACAAGAGTGTCCTTTCTTCAGACCCAAGACACGCCGGCTCCCACTTGACACCTTATGGGATTTATACAACTTTGTTTGTTCCACACAAACAGGAGAGTGAAGTTTCGTCCCCGCTACATTTGCGTATGTGTCACCGGGCCCCTCGGGAGCGAGGGGGGGAATGAAACATTTGCTTCCGATTTTTTTGGCAAAAAGCAGCGTGGCTTTGTTCCACCATATATTATATATACATATACATATTATTAGATCGATGACTGGTGCTTTTGGAAAGCCTGATCATTTTAATGGGTTGATATGAGGGGGCTGGGGTTGGAACATGGACCCCTTTGCACTTATCACTTGTTGAACCACTGTAGAAATATGCAGCATTAGAGCAAAGTAAGCACTGGCACACACGCTCACTTAATTTCATCCCACTTCACCAGCCATTATTTCGAAAGTGATCCCTTTTTTGAAAACGTATTTGGTAGAGCCTGCTGCAGGGGCTCTTACTTTTAAGAAAAAATATTTTTCATTGTTTCATCACTTTTTCATCACAGTTCAGCACAAAAAAGCCGCAGTCTGCAGCTTTGAATAGCAGGTGAGGATTGTAATCACAGCACAATCTGAGCATCAACAATACAGATTCAGAGAGGAAACAAACACAACGCTCTTCTCACAAAGGCCTAAATAGAAGTGCAGAATACAAAGCTCTTTTGTAAACTTTAGCGCCCCTCATCAAGCCAAATGGCGACAGGGAATGTGTTTCACAGAAAGAGGTGTGCCGGTGTCTGAGCCATCCCGTCACCATGGATTTGAAATGTTCGGCACCTGTTTAAGTCAGTAACCGGCAATCTCTTTCCTCCGCTGAAAAACAAAGCCTCAGCTGTTTAGGTATTCTGGTTCAGCGCCTCGAAAGCTTTCTGGTCGGCTCTCTCTGCAGGCAGTAGGGTGGGGCGGGGGGGCAGCACGATTCTGCCTTTTATTCAGCCTTTTACAAACAGGTCCCAAGTTGTGAGGTGATGTCAGGGTGCAGCACACGGGAGGCGGCTTTGCATTTAACTTTCCGCCTGATGTAACTCACCGACAACGGATGCTGAACTCTGCTCCTCCACTTCGCTGGAAAGCTTTTCTCCTCTGTCTGCAGGGAAATGTCTTCAATTGCCACAGTCTCTTGTTTTTCTGGAGCTTCGGTGGCACAGACTCCACGGTCGATTTTAATTTCATGTTCAGTTTGAAAATCTGTTTCCTTCAAACTGACATAAACAAGGACCTAAAAATGTGGTTGACATAAGTTATTTTTCAGGTCTTATTTATTTTGTTGTGTCATCTCCAGCTTACAAAAACTGATGAGCAATTTTCTCTGTGTGTGGACAATTCATAGATCTAACTTGGTCAATATTGAAAGTTATTGTTAGTCGTAGGTGCATAATGAATCCACAATTTGTTTTACTTTGTGTGAATTATTTGTTTACTGAATGAAAGATCTGGAAAGCAGGGAAAAGCAATTTTATTGATTAAGCATCTGTTACACAGGGATAGATTTAAGGTGCTAACTACCAAATTATTAATTTGGTAGTTTTCCCCTGTTAGACAACAGGGTAATTTGTGAATATGGACTATACAAAAAATATGTGATTGATTGAGGAAGTTTAAAACAACTTTCAATGTTAAAAAGAGTAGAAAAAATTAGGTAAAAGAAACAAAAAAGATAAGAGGAAAACATTTGTTCTTTTGAGTGGTCCGCACATTGTTTCTTGAAGAAAATGTTATGTTGAGAGTGTTATTAATTTTATTTTCTCTCCCTATCCCCAGGTGACCACAGGGAATCGTACCAAGCACTATGTCTCCTATCGGCGCAACGAGTTTGTCCAGATGAGGTTTCCCAAGTACGCCTTGCCCAAGGTAAGGCTGGCTTACTGTAGACATGTTAATGCTGTAATGTAAATAAGAATCTAGCATTAGATCCCTGTCATGTTTTTGATTAAGACCGATCGTGATGAAGAAGGTTAATTTATGATCTTTTCAAAGCAGAGTTTTGTCTCAGTGATATTTTAATGTTTAACTCTCAGTAGAAAACACGACATATCAGCAGCAGCTTAAAATATCTGTACCATAGATTGTATATCTCCACTGAAAAAGCCAAAGCTAAAATATCTGGGATGTGGGTGCTGCATTCATAGTCCACAAGTCACAGTTGTTAGGGTGAATTCCCTTTTGGTGCTTCAGCATAGTGCCTTGCTTCAGCTGAACTCTGGAACACAGCTTTATACAGAGGGAGGACTGTGGGTTTTGTTTTCTATAATTCATTGCACATTTGAGTCACTTCATGTCAAAGGCTCCCTTCGCTGCCAGCATTGAAAGGGGGAACAATTATAGCTATGTTCAAAGCTATGGCTGTACATACAGGCCTGTGAGCATTACGCAGACATACATACCATGAAAAATGCATTGCCATAAGAGGTTAGAAGACATAAATACGTTTCTATTTTTATCCTATGAAGAAGTAGAGGTGCACTTGGAAAATGTTAACTTCCACCAAGACTGATTAGCCACTTAATCACCATATTGGATATTTAGATTAGAAAGCCCACATGTGGATCAACACATTTCACCAGTTCAGAGATATAAACACTCGAATCACAATGATCACTGAATTATGTTTTTGAGAAATTCACAAAAATGTTGAGCATCTCAAATGTTTAAATTGAATTCCGGGATCAAAAGATCACCCTATTTTAAAAGTGAAAACATGCAGATGTTGCATCAGGTCCAAAGGGGTAAATGAAACTCGCTCCAAAATGGAGTTCTCTATGGATTTTCTTTGGCTCATACCCCACCCTTCCACCAAGTTGCAAGACAATAGCTTTCATAGATCTTACGTAATCCTGCGTAATCATAACTAAAAAGTAATTTTTTTAGCATTTGAAACATCATCCTTCACAAACAGCAGATGGACGTTGGTGTCTCGAAATATAACCCAAGAGATGTGTTAAAGGCAATTTGGTCTTTTTCCCATTTAGACACTCCTGTCCGCTATAAGGATTTAAACCATCACCTCCACATGTTCTCCAATAAGTCAATACATGCAATTGAGGGCGAGACGGCTTTTCCCTCACTTCAGGGATTCAAACCTACGACTCCACAGCCCAATCACCACTATGTTCCACTTCTACATTGGTGTCAAATGCGTTCAATATTAAATATTCACCACTAAGCATCGATCCAGTTGCATCCTGTGTCACTGACTGAGGCAAAGACGATAAACGAGCTCCAGTCCAAAAGGAGACAGGACAGGAACCTTTGCTGTCAGCGCCGATGACACAGGGGGCAGCTTTAGCGCGGCACCAGCCTGAGTGCTATCGAATGGTGCTGATTGAATGCCGAGCCCTGAGGAGATATCTCATGTATTTTTCAGCTTTAAACTAAGGAAAGAAAACGTTTAAGACGATCACTGGCATTGACACTCTGTCAGAAAGGACAGCGTGGAGGGTTTTACACCAACACACACACACACACACACACACACACACACACACACACACACACACACACACACACACACACACACACACACACTCCAGGAAATGTATAGAATTACTCTTGTTTGACTTCAGCCCACCACTTAGAGATCATGTGCCTTTATTGCCTGACTACCTCAGCAACCGTACTCAGTGATCCTTAAGGAAGGTGAAAGGATTTGAATTACAAACGCACACGCACACGCACACACACACACACACACACACACACACACACACACACACAGACACACAGACACACACACACACACACACACACACACACACACACACACACACACACACACACACACACACACACACACTTGTACTGCTTTCAACAACTTGAGGAAATAGAATCAATTGATTAGGTGTGGCAGGAAGCCTTTGATAAATCAATTTGTGTATGAGCGTGTGTGTGTGCGCGCCTGTGTGTGTGTTTAGTTAAAGTACGCCCGAGTTGCTCCCTCCTTCCCTCTGTCTTGTCTCCCTCTCCCTCTACACGTGTCCTCTTACTTGGGTGAGCAGATAGGTCACAGGTTTTGAAGCTTTTAAGTGATGCGACACACAAGGGGGAGGAGAGGAGAGGGTGGTGGGAGTTAAGGGAGAAATAAAGAGGGAAATGGGGATGTAGCGAGAGACAGGAGGGAGGAGAGGAAGGGAGGAAAGTGTGTGTGAGGGTGAGGAAAGGAGTGTTTCCATGTTTTTCCACTTTGAATAATTGAAAGGCTCTAGGATGAAAAATGCAGAGGCCATCAGAGAGAGCAGTTTGGCTCTGTCCTGTGAGACCTGACCCGAGTTATGGATTAAACACACACACACACACACACACACACTGCTTACTGGGCTGTGAAATCACAGGTTATAATTGTTCCTTTTTGCCCTGTTTCCGTCCTCTCCCTTGCTGTCTATAACCCTGGTTGTAATCACCTTTCTGTTTAAAACTTTGTTTAACTGAGTGGGATTGTACAACCACAGTGCACAGACAGCTCCAGTGGACCAGATATGTTGGTTTACCCAAGGACACAAAGGGAACTCAACGGTCACTGGGATATTGCCTGGAAGCTCAAATCATATATTAATCGTAACCTTAATGAACTCGCCACTGACCCACTCTGAATCTCTTAAGGGCAATACACACCTTCATCAAAAACCTCATTTTACTACCCACTTCACTCAATCAGGCATCTGCCCCAGATTTAAAAAGGATTCATGGGAATCCACTTACAACCTATTTCCCATTTCCTAGGAAATGTATAACAGGAAACTGGGACATTTAATAATTGCGCATGTCAACCACATTTAGGCTGATACTTAAAATTTAGGTTTCCCTATTCCCTGTCTTGTTTCCACCACTACTGATAAGAAGTGGAACTGACACATCTTCTGCAGAGTCATTTGACCAGGAAGAAGAAGAATACTGATTGTATTCTTTCCCACTGCAGACAGAAGTCAGATGTAACTGTTTTTATTTCTTTTTTTTACCAGTTTGAAAAAGGCTCCAGTGGTAAAAAAAACTATCACCCACTAAAATCTAACAAATGTAAACAATTGAAGCAGAAAACACAAAAAAAAGTGAAGGCCGGGTGAACAAGCTTATTTGGCAAATCAGCTGGTCAATTGCCTTCTTTTTTGCAGGTTTAGCTATATAATAAAACGAAACACTTATACTTGCTAGTTTTGGTGTATAAAAGGTATTAGCCAACTTAATTATCTTACAACAGGATGTCTGCCAATAGTATTGCATGGATGTGCTTCAGAGGAGTTAATGAAGATGCAGAGCGTGTGTTTGTGGTTTTCAGTGAACTTCAATCGCAACATGATGGAATTAAAAGTGAAAACCTACTAAAGCGTGCAAGAGCACTGGATTCTTGCTTTTTCCAAAACGCTTCCCTACATGAAAAATACACTGGCCGATGTGTCAGCACATGAAGGATTCACATTCAACAGAAGGGTAAAATACAACAAAAGAAAGACTCTTGACATTCCTCATATAGCTACAGCGAAAATCAAGCCGCATGTGAAGTTCACCCCCCACCAATCCATTATTTCAAGGTTCAAGTGAAAATGTATGTATAAGATGAATAGAAAATGAATGGACATTGAGTGAAGGGGTTGAGGTGAATATGCGTATCCTAGGTTGACCTAAGAGAAACGATAGATCGGATTATTGGAAAAATGGTTAAAATCAAGGACAAGGACATTTTCGTATGTGCTTATTATTCCGAAGAGGACATATTGCATCTTTAAGACGATGCCCTTCAGAAAGCTGCACGCAGCCAGAAGCCAGTCAAGTATTTCTGAAAGGTAAAATGTGTGGGCCAACTCTATCAAAGACCTCTTTACTAAATTCAGTGTGAAAAATGTCCAAGGGGCATGATGAGGATTTTAATATGATTAATGGGATCTGTTGAGTGTGGAGGGAAATGAGCCCAATGCTGCTGAGAGAGGGTGAGCACTCTGAAGAGGCTATTATGTGACGGATGACTGCCAGGGGAAATCTGGCATCAGATGTTTTCCTTTTTTTTCTCCTTCTAAATTAAATGAGCAAGACGTTCCTCAAACTATTCCGTCCAAGTTTGTGTAATGATGGAGTCTAATCTATTAAAAAGAAGCCTGGAATGACTGCACTGTAAATGAGCTTCCAGCATTAAAGTATCAGAAGTAAGGGACTTTTTAAAATCCCCTTCTTATGTCAAGAGAGTATTACAGTTTGAGTTTATGGTTTGAAACAGTCTCATATTGATGTGAATAAGAATTAGGGGAGGATGGATGCACAGGTAGCAGCTCCGCAGCTGGAGACAGGCTTTGAGTCATAACCTTAAATCCGACAGTAAAATGTGTCAAAACGTGTGATTTTCTACTTGGTTCAGGGCTCACCTGATCTAGCCTTGACTATAAGATATATATCAAAGAGGAACGTTTTAACTTTAAACTTAATTACAGAGATGGTGTCTGACTCCTAAACTCAGAGTGGGAGCTGGTTCCACAGGAGAGGAGCCTGGTACCTGAAGGCTCTACCTCCTATTCTTCTCTTTTCTCAGAGATCTATTGGGACAATACTTTAATATATGACGGTGCTTGATTGTTCAGGGCTTTGTATGTGAGGAGCAGGATTTTGAACTTATTCGAAGTAATGCATTTGGCAAGTTATCTTTTATATTTGTATAGCACATCTCAATCGAAGAAACTAAATGTGCTTCAAATTGAAAAAAGAATCAATTTGAAATATTATATGTATATATACATAGAATCAGATTTCAAGGTGTATACTTAAATACCAAATACAATAATATTATAACATGAAGCATTCATCAAATGCACCACACAACCAATGAGACATACTGTACATCATTGCATCAGAAACTCATTCATACAAACGCACAGAATCAAAGACAGAATCACAAAGCAGCTGAATAGGAAACAGACCAAATGCAGAAAATCGGGCAAAGGGCTGAAAAGGCAGAAATGTTTTGAGTTTGCTTTTGAAAGTCAACACTCCTGTGACTGAGTCAACAGGAGGCTTGTAAATGTAAAGGAAGTAGTGAGATGATTCTTGTGGAAGACCATTTATGCATCATGGTGGGGTGATGATGATGCTGACAGGGCCTGGAGATACAACCAGTTCAGTGGTCGTGGGACTTTTTAATTCCTGGTGCTCACGGGCAGGGATTCCTCTCAGTATGGGCAGAGCTGTTATCAGCTGCTCACAGTCTCACAACAAAGTGAGACTTTGGGGAAATAACAGTAAGTAAAGTCCCCAGTCTTTGCTTCCATGAAATCCATTTCACGTGCATAAATCTCCATTATTATTGAAAGCTTATGTTTTGTTAGCATTCTAATAGATTGAATTTTCTGCCTATAGGGGACTGATGGTGAACTGCTACTCTGCATCTTAAAGCCATGCCCCATGTTGACTTGGAATGTCAGCAATGTCAGAACCATTCCTCATGAATAACTGTAATTCTCACATGCTGCATATCCACCTAACCTCATCACATTGTGTTTACCAACATTAACTCTGGGTGGATGATGCTATGTAGAACAGAAAAGATCAGGAATCATTCCTTATTACTGCACTTAGCTGTTTAGAGTCACAGTTGTCATGTCAACCTTTTCTCCTGGAAATTACAACAACACACTGCACATTTGTTTTAGTTGAGAAATGTGATTGATACTTGGATTATACCCTTTGGTTACTTTTTCTCTTTTGGCCTGGGTACATGGTGCCAGATGCTGAATTTGTGTTTCTGTTAAATGGTACAAAAGTTTACATTTCCTGTCATCTACTTCAAGTCGATGTTGTTTTTTTTGGAAGATTCAGTTGCCTAAAAACAACAATAAAAACCATAACTATGCTTTAGGTTGTCAAAGAATATTGCAATACCAGATATTAAAGGAGAACATACGAAAGGTGAATGCTCTGCAGTAGCAGTAGGGCTGGGCGATATGACTTCAAATCAATATCACGATTATTTCAAACTAAAACCTTGATTACGATTAATAGCGCCTCATCCTGCTCATTTCTCAGTGACGGTCAACAAGCGACTCTGCTCCTCTTCTGCTTTCTGATCACTCACACGTAGAACCAATCTTTATAGAAACCTGATGAATTCATTTTTGTGCCTCGATAAACGGGGCATCGATTCTTCTGCAGCAATGAAGTACAAACACTGCGCTGTGTCATTATTTGTGGGAAGAACTTCTCTCCTGTCTGAAGGAGTTTGTGGGACGTGTGTGTGTGTCTCCTCGTCCCTGTCACAATTCACACAAACTGACGATCACATTTATTTAGTTATTAACCCTGATGTCCTGGCTCTGCGCGTCACATTACGTCTGGTTTGTGAACTGCATGCGTGCGAAATGTTGCAGTGTTTTTCAACGTGTTTAAATACGTGTCTCCCGAACTTTAGAGCAAATCCAACAAGCACAAAGTAAACTTCCAATCCTGTACGTGTTCTAATAACTTCTGATTAATGTAGGTGTTTATTGGTGAGGTCTAAAGTGATCACGAACCTGACAGTTGATCAATGCACGCATTGGGGAAATCATTAACCGAAATAACCGACATGAGCATAATTTATAAAGTAACAAACCTCTGTTTTGATTTGGTTCGTTGCCCAGCCCTAAGTAGCAGTTTGACTGAAAGGAGGTGTAACACTTTATGACAAAATAAATTTCAAATAACAGTAAAGGTGGATGTTAAACTGTAAGCTTGAAAAGTTTAAGGGTAACTTTATTGTGAGCTTATTGAGTGCAAATTGAGCTTTAGCCCTCCCCACCTACTGATTTTGCTCTCGCTTACCTCTCTGAGGTTGAGTGTAGGTGGTTCTTTCTCGCAGCTTCTGGGACCCAGGATCTCAGATTTTCCCCTCTCAGCAGTCGGCCTCGTGTCTGGGGTGACTGCGTCCCTGCTTGCCCTGACAGAGATGGATGGAAGGTGTTTCTCTCAGAGGGCACTCAGTGATGCAAAACCAATGCGGGGCACCCTGGTAGAGATGTCCTTCTATGTCAAGTCAGGATATCAGCCTGAGAGTAAAGGAGAATGCACTTGAAGCCAAGCAGGTGGCATTTTCGAAAAAACCCAGCTTGTCGTGCCAGTCACTGATATTTCCCACGACCATTTGTCTTCTCCTTGCCCTCATCATGCTATGTCTAGCTCCTTTAGCTATGGCGGAATGTAGAAGCTTTTCTCAAATGCCACTGACTCAAGTAATGGATCAGAGAATACAAGTTGCACAGCTTCGGCAACATTTGCACAGAAGTTCTTCTTTGTTGACTTGTCGCACCAGTTAAAAGTGGAATTGGATCCAGCTCATAAAAATTGGTCAGTATATAGCCCTCGTCTAGTCTTGATAACCACTCAAGGCTCATCAGAGTACAGGTTTGACCATTCACCCATTCCCACATATTCTAAATAGCTTCATTCAAGTGCAGGTGCAGCACGTTCTCCATCACACGTCACATATACATTGTTGGGGTTAAGTATCTTGCCCAAGGACACTACGGCAGGTGGAATGGGGGAAGCTGAGATCGAATCACTGACATTCTGGTTTGTGGACGACCGCCTCAACCTGCTGAGCCACACCTGCCACGAACAGTGGGACTACAGCTCTGTCTGATTTTTTTATTCTTTTTAACCAACTATTATGATACCCTCTGTACGTTTACACCTTCTACAAGTGATGGTGAAAGAGAGTTTGTCTTTGTTGAACACATTATGGGATTTTTCTTAAAGTTCATGAACAAAAAATCAATACTGAATTTAGAACTTTTCTGCAGTTTCCAGGCTCTTGTAACAATGACAAAAATAAATGCTCCCTTTTTGAAGTTTCTTTCCAGCGCCACTTCACTGTAGTCACACACTCTAACGTCTCCAATTGTTCTAAATGCCACAACTTACAAAAGCAACTTCTTTGAATCAACTCCTTCTTCTCATTTCAAACAAATCCGCCCCGTTAAGTGTGAGTTTTTCTATGCTTCTTGCTGAGTGCGTACAAAAGCTTCTTTCGACTGCCCTTCATCATAATCCTCTTCAGTATTAGGGCTCAAATATTTCAAACTGAGTCGAAGAACGGGTTGCTTGACTGGCGTGTTGGATCTTTAAATTTCAGGCACAAACTTAAGGCTTAGGAGTGAGCACTTCACAGTAAAGACATAGACTTTGAAGAACTTGCTGTTAAACATACACATAACATCTAATTTCACTCAGTGTACACATTTGGTTTTACCTACCATGACAAAACATAAACATAAAGATCCAAATCCATTTCTATTGCAAATGATATAACGTTATAAAACCATATGCAGCCTCAGTCCCCCTGTGCTCTGCTTGTCCACTAAAAGTATAGTTTAGATACTTCATATAGACACGCTATATCTTCTGTAGTGTGGGATTATGGTTTTAGCCACTCTGGTGGGTGGAGGGCTGACTCTGAATGTTAAAAGGCAGCTGGAGCTTAAGTTTGCACACCTCTGGGTGCCAGCTCCTCCTCCAGCTTCAAGCTGCTGCCTGAGCCGAGCGCAATGCTCTCAAATTGATTGGTAAACTGGATTTATAATCAGAGGTGAGTGGAAGGAAAAAAAAGGAATGGGAGATGCAGCCAATCAGAAATAATTCTGACAAGACATAAAGGCTGTTCTCTGCACGGAACAGAGTGTCATGTTTTACTTTCTTTCTAATGAGGTTGATGGTTAGTTAGAAAGTATAGAGCTTGTCTGCTTTTGGAGACAAACATTCCCCCGGCTTTAATGAGGGAGAAACTGCATCAAAGGCCAGGTTTAGGATCATTTTAACAACCCTTAAATGTACATTACCATTTGGAATCAGTCTCATTACTTCAAGGCTAACTACATCCCTAATGTCTTACTATACACAAGATCTGTCATTAATCATCCTGTTGCCTCTCTGCTGACATCTCAGGAGGCAGCCCCCGTTCACATTGATTGCCTTCCACAAATTCTCATTTGTGGTCAAACCACCTCTTGACGTGACCCTTCTTTCCATCTTTTACACCAAAATCAGTCAGTATACCAAGGTTCTGGTTCTTCCCCCATTATCACCCTCACACTCAAACTTACCGATGCGCCTTGCCCAGTGTTGCATTTTGCACGATAGTAAGAAAAATCACTGTTGTCGCCCCAAGATGTAAAAAGCAGTAAATACACAAAAACGGTCATGGTTATTTGTGATTATACATGATAGAGGTGAAACATCAGGGTATAAACTGCCATAATAATAAGAATAAGAAAAATGTAATAGTGCCTTGTTTCAATTGTAGAGTAATTTAACCCGGGAGTGAATTTTGATTGTTTTTCCACACAACAACAGATATTTGTGGGTGTTTCTGACCAGGGGTTTTACAGATATTTGGGCTGAAAGATCAACCAGGGTTTGTTCCAGTCATGAGCTGATTTTTGTTCCTTTCCACTTTACTCTTTTTGACGTAATAGTCTACCGGTTGCAAAGAAAGAGAAACAGTGCATTTATAAATATTAGGAGTGCACAGCTCTCAGTGCTCTCGAGCCAGAACGTAAACCTGAGTGTAATTGATCCCTAGTTTTGGCATATCAATAATCAGTGACAAAACCTTCTAGGACACCAACCCCTGGGCTGTGATGGCTTTATCTTAAAATGTGTTAATGTAATCACTATAAGAGAAAGTGCTGAGTCGCTCTTTGTGCCAATGTTACAGTCTTTCATGAGCTATGAAGCCATTTGCATTGGAGGCTCACAGGCTTTGAAACAAACACATAACAAGCTTCCTTAGCTGCCAAAAGCAGTTTTTCAGTGGGTGAAGTGCTTTCTTATCTCCCTTAGTTTCTGTGACGCTCTGTATTTATTGGATTATGTTCTCAGGCTTTCAGTGCCTTGCTGTCAAACTTTGGGACTTTTCCGCTGCTTTCACTGGTTTATCTACTGCTCCCCATGCCTCATTCATTTTCCTTTTTCCATTTCTTCTTGCCATTTTGTTTACTGCCTTGCACTCCACCTATATATTTTTTTATCTTACCGGTTTTTGTTTTGTCATATTTTTTCCATTGAAGGATTTCTCCCAAAGTCTTTATGCTTGTCTAATCAGCTTTCATGATGAATCATAATTAAATATTTTCTCTCCTTCAATCTCAGCACCAATGATTCAGAAAATACTGACGTTTCCTTTCTTTTCCCCACTTCTCCTTATCCTCTCTCTCTCTCTCTCTCTCTCTCTCTCTCTCTCTCTCTCTCTCTCTCTCTCTCTCTCTCTCATCCCTCCACCTCTGCCTCCAGGATGTTCAGATAGTGAGTACGGACGAGAACCAGGTCTTCCTCGCCCTCCAGGAGTGGTACCAGTCAGACACCTATAACCTGTACCAGTCGGACCCCCAGGGTGTGTACTACTCCATCGTGCTGGAAAATGTTCGCAGCACCAAGCAGCCGGAGGAGAACGTCCTCATCGACATCCTGGAGGTGAGATTGAATGAAAGAGGCCCTCATACACTGTTTTAAAAAATGATATTCATGAATTGTAAATGAACTTCAGTTTCAAATGACATTTGTATTCTGCAGGTTGTAATTAGTTGGTGCTGCGAACACAGCTGAGTCCAAATGTAAGCTCTTTCTCCTCCGGGACTCTTTACCTCCAGTCTCTGTTAGTCTGAGTCCCAAGCAGCCAATCACCAACGAGCACTTGATGTAACTACACCGTGAAAAAGGACAATTTAATCATGCTTAAAGGATAAAGCTGGCACCGTTTTATAATTTCCTTATTGTCAACACATCCCATTAGAGAACCAAAACCAACAGTGTGCTACTTAGTCACCTTTATGGCACTCAGTCCTAAACCCATTTGTTCCTACTAAGGATGTTAATCTTTGCGCAACAAATAAAATAAAATGATTAATGAATCCCTAAAACAGGTGGTCACTGACATTTTAATGACACATTACTCAAACACTGCAATTGTTTGACGAGCAGTGACGGACTTAAACTTGAGGCTATTTCAATTTGTAGGCAGCAGGACAGTTTTAATTGAGTGAAAATAAACTTGATAGGTCACTTTGAACTGTCCAAACACAATGCCTGTGAGATAGATTATTTGTTGTTGTGGGTCATTTGTGGTTGATTGATTATTTAATAATGTCTAATGGCTAATAGACAAAGTAGTCGTTTTTATCAATGCAGGAAAGTAATGTTTGATGCCGGTTGCACTTAAGACCACAGGGGAATTCAAGCATTTTAGTTTTCACCCTGAGCTATCTCATCACTTTGCTGCGTCCTAATGTTGGCATACAATTTGACACATTGTTGGCTTTGTGTTTGTCTTTTTGTCCTCAGTAACACTGAAAAGAAATAGCTGTCTTTCAGTAATCTCGGCTATTTCAGCCACAGCGGGACATCACCCCAAATCAATAGTAGAAGCACTTTAAAGCAAAAGCATTGTGTTTGTTACAGAGGCCTATGGTTTAGAGTGGTATGTACCGAGAGATGACAAAAGGAAGAAAAGTTCTTGCACCCATGATGTGGAATGTATAATGAGAACCAACACATACATCTCTTAGGTCCCTAGTGGGTTATGCAAGGAAAAACTCCAAAGGGAAGTATCTGGGCGCCATCTCAATCAGATACCAGAACAACCTCAACCTCAAGGTGGCTTGGACTCTTGTTGTTTCAGTGAGAAACCAAAGCTTGTAGTGGAGGCGTGAATTGAAATGTATACCTCCTGCCAGTCTCAAACTCCATCTTACATTTACTCATAACCAAGACTACACAGCATAAAAAAAGAGTAAACACTTGTAGGGGTCATGTGATACGTTGTGTTAGATTCAGGCTACAACCACACTACTAAGTTTTCTTTTGAAAATACATCAACTCTGCTATCGATACGCCTGATGTCCACACTGCACTGGTGATTTAGAGCCACAAAATTTAGTTTTGAAATGCTGCTGACCCTGTTTAAGTTTTAAGACTGTGGGGCTGCATCTTAGCCTGGACGAGCAGAAATGTTGAGTTGAGTTGTTTGGCAACATTGATGTAGACAGTGTATAAGCAGGACTTAGATACCGTGGTTCCACTGTCCTTTTACTACTGCCCGAATGCTGAGTCCAAATGACATCACCAGCGCAATATGGCAGCAACGAATGTAGGATATTTTGGCTATTGACAATTGCAATTACTTTATGGTGCAGTAGTTTGACAAAAACCTTCTACAGTTAAAGAGTAGACGTAATGAGTAGGTGTTGAAAATATGTGGAGATGCATGCTTCCTCCACCTAAATGGATATTAAGTGAATTCATTCAGTAATTGATTCATGAAAGCAATGTTATATGAAGACATTTGTTCAAGGACTCAGAAGTGTGGTGGGGGATGAGCCTGAACTCGAAACGACTGTGTCTGCCTTCCCTTTCTCTTAATCTGTGTGTTCTGGCAGTCAAGCTATTCAGTGCTGTGGCAAGGTCTCTAGATAAATGGTCACCAAGGACAGTCAAGGGACCATAAGGCAAAGGCCCTCAATGCAGACTTCGATTCTTCCTCTCTCATCACTCACTCGGGCTGCAGAAAGAGATAGAGAAACGGACATACATAGGATTGATATATATGTGGAGGGCTATTTGGAGCGCACGTATGACGCATGCCAGCCATTGTTCCTACAATGGCAGGTTTACATATATTAGACAACCTACACTGACCAGAGGATAAAAAGATAGATCGCTGAGATCATTGTGCATCATGTCAAACATCTCACTAAGTAGCTTTAGATGATACCATGGATGAAACCGGTTGTAATGAGTTTGGCATTAAGCAACATAGGTGAACATAGGTAGTTTGTGTTTTGGGTGCCAAACAATGCATGAGATGTGAAATAATCAAAACATCTTAAATGTCAATACGACCATTTTAACATTGGTTTACATGTTCCTGTTTCATCATATATGCACTTGCGGTGATTGGATCTTCAAGTGATACAAATAAAATGGATATTCATTGAAATTCATCATTGTTCAAACTGAAAATATTCTCTTCTCTCACTTCGAGAAAAAAGTTGCAAAGCGTCATTCTGGTGCAGCTCTACACTTATGGATGGATAAAGGCTTGAGGCAAAAAAATGAACGGAGGAGAAGAAGTGCTTAAACAGAAGCGGGGAGATGAAGAAGTGCAGACTGAAAGAAGAGAAGCCAGAAGTCCAGAGAGAATACAAGCAGGCTTATGTGCCTTGATTTAAACAATTACTCTCTTTCACTCCATAAACATCAGTGCCACATAATAGAAAGCAAATGGAGCTTGGGGAGTCTGCGGATGGAGACATGTCTGACAAGCTGCCTGGCTCTGTTTAAATGTCTCTCTGTGCTGTCTTCATCATCGTCTCTGCGTTTAATGTTTCAGCCTCAGAGGCTGTAGCTAGCAGCCTAACAGCCACAGAAACCATGCAGTATGTATGGATTTCAGTTCAACTTTTATGGCCCTCCACATTCTGTGTCAGTGGTTTGCTCACAGCATCCAGGAAATGCATTGCCCTGCAATGCATTGCACCGTGGGTAATCAGGTTTCAGCCACCGATGACAGTTAAAGAGCAGGTTCTCTTATGGTTGATATTCTACATCTAACATCTTTAGTTCAAGGTAAAGTTACAGCCCAGTTGCAGCAGTTTTATATTTTGACTCTTTGTGAGACGTCTGCCAGGAAACAGCTTGATCTCATTCTCCTCTTTCATTTTATTTTGAGCTTATATCGAGGAAAATACATGATCAAATCCCAGTTTTCGTAATTACAGTCAGACTATGTGACATTTGAAAGAAGAAAATGATTGTCTTGAAATCACATAAGCAGTTCGATACAAACATTCTCTTGGTCATAAGGATTAACTGATTATAATTTGGTGGTCAAAGGTCAAGGTCACAGTGGCCTCGAAAAGCATGTTTTTGAATGGGATATCTCAAGACCGAATTTCTACTTTTGATTAGTTGTCAAATTTTGATCAGTTGTTGCTTTGAGAAAGGTCTCACACAAAAGAGATTATCACCTGATTTGTCCGTCTAAAAAATGTCATATCAGTGTGAGAACGTTGTGGCTTGTGAGAAAAAAATAATAACATTTTTAAAGTGGAGACTCACTGGCACCCATGATGAGACCCAATATTAATTTAATTGGTAAAGGAATCCGTCATTATCAGGGTGCACATTCACTCCACCGCCTTGGGACCTGCTGCTCCACCTGTATGACTTTACCTTCAGACTTATGCTGTACTTATTTGATAATTTACCGCGCTATTACAACTCCGCCTTGTGGCCGCAGTGGGCGCTGTTCAGTAAATACTTTGTGAGGTTTGCCCTTGCTGATGTAAATTCACATTGTTTCCCAGGTGCGTGGAATCAAAGGGGTCTTTCTGGCCAATCAGAAGAGCAATGGCAAAGTGACGACCCTCATCACCTATAACAAAGGACGAAGCTGGGAACCCCTGGCCCCGCCTACCACTGACATGAATGGAAAGCCGGTTAGCTGCAAAGCAGTAAGTGTCACCCTTTCTCTGTTACCTCAATATATATAATACATTACATTTTCTCTACCACTAGCTCACTGTACTAGTTAGGGCCACATGTTGTATGTGCACACTGTGATGCAGCTGCCAGTCAAAATAGATAGAGCTGTCCACCATGTGGTTGGAACCAGGATTGTGAACCTGGAGTCAGAGAAGGAAGGACGAGATGCCAGCCTGGCATTCACCTGCTGTCACCCACAGTCTGATATCTCCACATCACATCACGCGAGTCAGATATAGAGGAGGTGGTGGGGGGGCGGGGGGTCCGATCCTTTATTGGAACCATCACTCCAGTCGGCTGAACAATTTAAAAGAAGACGTAGAGATCAGAATATCTGCGCCACACGTGTTTGCGATTGCTACACACACACGCAAGCAGGCGTTGACCTCTTTTTCCCTTTAGCTTCATCTATACCTCAACATAATGACGGAAAAAAAACATCTATGCGGTACGGAGAGGCGACTTCGGTTCAAACACTGCTATCACACCCGTCACCTGCTGACATCACAAATAAGCGGGCCCAGACAAAACCAGGCAAAAGATGTGCTATTTAATGTGTCACTGTATCACGCTAACACTGTCAGCCATATCTATTACCTCGCTAGAGACTGGCCGAGAGTATTGACCTAATGAAGGAACAGCAGTAGTTCATCATAGTGTGTGAATAAGGTGTGGTGTGAGATAAATGCCTGCAATCTGCTTTTAATTTGATGCTGAAAAGCAACAGAATGAACTGTTTAGACTTCAAAAGTCAAACGGCTATTAAGCGTTCCCCTTGAAGCGAGACGGCCGTGACTGTGAATACTCGAGGAGTGGAGTTGATTCGTGCCGCCAACCCTTGAAAAAAACACATTGGAACACATCAACACTCTTGTTGAACAGAGAGAGGTGAAGACAGGATGTACAGAAAGAGCACATTTCTGTGTGTTACAGGTGCAGCCTTGAATATCAGGGTCTGCTTCACATGCGCTACTACGCAATATATTTCCTGTGTTCAAGTGAAATGCTGACATTTTCACAGTGGTGGAATGTCACTGTGGAAAAGGTTCAGCATTTACCAGCGCACACGAGTGTAATCTATTTAGGGTAAAAGGTTAAAGATGTAAAATAACCTTTCCTGCGTCATGCTGGACCCCTTTACTTTAATCTCTCCAACATCACATCAGTGGTTTATAATGCCAAAGGTTAATTGATGCTCTGTAACCTCTCAAGTACAGACAACATTTATGGAATTACAACAAAATCATTACTGTTTTCTACTCATCCCATCCCATGATTGTCAACACAAGGAGTTACACTTACATGAATACTCTTTCATACAAAATTAACAGGTGAACGCATTTTTCAACTAATTGTCACAGATATTGGTAAATACATACCAACTCCAAACACTGACCACATGTGTGATTTTTGTATTTTTATAATTGGCTATCAAACTTTTGTGGGTGTGGCCAAATTTAATTGACCAAATTAGTTGGAAATAACCGTTAGTCTAATGATTTCTCAAAGGCTAAAGAATTCAAACCCTAACAAATAGTTGGTGACAAAAAGGTTATACTTTTGCTCTTATTACTGCTGTTCATTGAGATGTAAGTTCCATTCCTGGATCAATAATGTAAAAAAAAGTGAAATAATAAAACTCTGCGATCGTTTGCTCAATACTTCAGACAACTATTCTGCAGATTTTCTCTTCAGTATAAGCAAATTCTGGTTCAAATTGATTTGCTTCACTGCAAATGAAGCCCGGCTAAATCTATATATGTTGCTTGTTCTCTAGCCGCCTCACAATGAAAGCATTCGGAAGCTTTGCAGCAACAAGGAGATCAGCAGTGAATGAAGACAGCTCTGATGAGAATGAAACAGATCCATGAACAGCAACACATTAAGATAATAATCAGACACGAGGGAGTGAACTCCAAACCACAGACGTTTAAACACATAAACTTTTAAAAAGGACATTTTCTAGTCAACAGCACAAAGTACTGCACATTTGTTGCAGGTCAGTGTCCATGTGAGCAGCTCTGCTCCTGGCAAGTATTTGCCTTCGTGGATCTCATGACTGATTCTCTCATTTGAAATTAATTAGCTCCAATTAAATGTCTGCTCAACAGAGCTGAGAGCCCCCACACTGAAGCTGTATTTGCAGTCAGATTATCAGGTATCTGTGTGGTAAGACTCATCACATATGACAGAGCATGTTAACTTCACCTTTTATTTCACTCAAGAGGCCAAAGCTTTCTTTTTGCTTTATAGTGGAGATTCTCGAATGTCCTGGATACGCTGTGGATGAATGACGCTATGATCCTCACATTAGATTCTATCTGTGTCTCTCCGCTCTGCAGCCCGAGTGTCAGCTCCACCTGCACCTGCGCTGGGCCGACAACCCCTATGTGTCTGGGACTGTCCACACCAAAGACTCTGCTCCAGGTCTCATCATGGGAGCCGGTGAGTCTCCACTTTAAACATTGTACTCATTTAAAAACTGCTTGACCCGTAGACTGTGAATAGAGATGGTTTTTCCTTTTATTTTATGGAAACAGCACCAACAGCAATAGTAACTGCAATTTCATTCATCATCCCTAAACCTGGCATTTACTGGTTGGGAGAAATTTTAACGATTTGTTGCAAAAATAAAATCATAGAGCAGAAAAAACATATCCACTCACACAGAAGCAAATCTAAGCACGAGCAGGTTATATTTGATTGCAAGCGCAGGGTTTTGAGGGAATGTATTACACAATCTGAATGTGAAATCAATAAGTCCTGCTCTCCAACTGAAAGATCACGCTCTTGAATAAAGATAGAAAAAAACCCTCCAATATACAGTAATTTCATATTGTAAAAGAATGTATTGAATGTTAAATTAAATCCAGACACAACCGTGGCCCGATAATACTGCATGTATGTATGTTTATTATATGTATATGCCCTTGTGTCTTTGTGTGTCAGTTTGTGTTGATGTGTGTCTGCTGTCGTCCTTACGATAAATCACTGTTGTGTACAAACAGTCCGCATGGCTGAGCTAAAAAGTGCCACAGAGACAAACCACCACTTACCCAGAGAGGAGCCTCAACGACACTATTCCTCGCTCCCTGCTCTGTGCCAAGCACTCGAGCACACAGAGGAATTCATTGAACCAAATACAATTTTATTTATTGAATACGTCACTGTGTGTGTTTGTGTGTGGACGTTTCACGTAGGAATCAAAAGAAAACAAACCCACAGGGACTGAAAACTGTGAAAGAATAAGTAGGTTGTCTGCCTGTGGTACAGTACTGGAACTCGTTTACACAACCTAAAAAACAAAGTGTTATAAAAACTTTAATAACAGAAACATTAAAGCCGTTTTCAGACATGAATTCTGGATTGAAAGTATGATCAGTCAATAAATGAGTCAAAAGTAAAGATTAAGAGCACTCAACTTTTTATTTTCTCGGACAGTCTGTTCTTCTTCTCATCTGTAATGTTTTACTTTCATGGCAGCCTTTGATCGGGCTCAGCAAACCTGTCACTTCCACTATGTGATACATGTTTGATTTATCCGGTTCAACAGGACCCACTTCCTTCCATCTGGTCAATTGTTAAGTAGCAAATTAAAGCAATAAAAAGGTTCTAAGGTTTAATCCTCTGCCTATCTGACGTCCTCTTTATTGAATGATTCACTGTCTAGACTCCTCAATCTCTGTGCTCTCTGTTGTTGATACCTCGTTTGAGCCTACCTGCCTGAGGGAACTTTCAATTCTCCATCTTGCCTTCAGGTAACCTTGGCTCCAAGTTAGTCGAGTACAAGGAAGAGATGTACGTCACTTCAGACTGTGGGAAGACATGGAGACAGGTACATTATGTCCTCCCTCAAATCTTCCTTTTATTTCTACCCATCTTTCCCTCCTCCTCCCTCTTCTCCTCCCCTTTACTAACTCTACTAACAAAGGTTTTCCATGACCCAAGTTTTTCATTTTTAGCTTTTCATATTAAATCAAACATAAGAAAATTATTGTTTTGTAACATTGTTTCCACTTGACCCCCAATAATTCTGTGAAGGTGTTTGAGGAGGAGCATCACATCCTGTACATGGACCACGGTGGAGTCATTGTTGCCATCAAGGACACTTCTATTCCCCTCAAGATACTCAAGTAAGATCACTCTCATGTCCATAGAAGTAACAGAGAATTTTAGCAGACGTTGTTACAGTGTTTCCCACATAACTCATTCAATCTATGATATAACTGGGGGTGCACAAACATCACTCTCATGCACAATTGATTCTGAGTGACAGGTACCCAGGTTAAAAAGTGAGATGTGATATCGCAAGAGAAAGATCACTGCATTGCACACAACTGCAGCTTGAAGGGCGAGGTCTGACTCTCAGAAAATTTGTGTAAAAATAAATGTTAAGGCCGACCAGCAACATAATGCATCATGACCATAAACATTTTATTTTAAAATAATAATTTTGAATATTAAAGGAACTACACATCCCATAAGCCATTGCCAAAGATCCCTTTCCAATGACTTCCAGTACTCTCCTTTTTAAGCCAAGAAGAACAATCTTTTATGTAGGTACGTATAAGCAGTAAATTTGTTTTATTACGAGAACAAATTAGAATATGGTGGGCCGCCGCAGTCTGGAAACACTGTATTATATTACTGAATGTCTATTTAAATCATTTTTTTTTACCACAATTACCAGTGATGGGATGGATTTTATGCAGGTTATTTATTTATTCTGGGAGTGGATCATCCATAAGTAGCCACTGGATCATACTTAAAGGGTTAGCTTCACCATAATAAAGAAAAAACTCACCAATTCAGTTTACTGAGGCATTTTCTATATTTTCACAGTAGTGGAAAGATCGGCACCATACCCTTCAAAATCATTTAAGATCCCCCTCCTCTGTCCCGCAGCTCATGCAGACAACTTCAATGTCAGTGAGATGTTATCTCATCGACCTTAATAAATAAAGATGAAATAATGAGAAAGCATAGATAAGGGATTACTCAGAAAAGCATTTATCGCAGACCTAAATCAAATGACCTTTTCGATGGGTCCTCATCTGTCTCTCAGAGAAAGCTTGTGGAGTGTCGCCCTTCACATTTTTCTCTCCCTCATGCCTCCGGCTAAATCAATAACCCCAAAAGGCTGCGACAATGCTGCGGAAAAACAACTTTGATTGAGCTGTGAAAGCATTCTGTAAGAAATCTTAGTCGAAGAATGTGCACAATTTTTTTTCACCACTCCATTACACAAAATGACTGTAATGTTATCACCTCATTAGTTGCTATGATTTCCGACTCTCAAAACTCTTGTCTGTGCTCCGTTCTAGACACAGAAACTCTCCGCTCGCTGGAGGTTCATGACCCCCACGATATTTCTCTCACTCTCTGCGGCTCTGTTAATAGAGAGCGAGTGTTGGGCGTGAGAGAAACACATTTCAGATGTGCATCGTTGTGGAGCCAAGAAGCTGATGATGGAGCAGCAATGTAACGCCAGTGTTTTGCTCATGTCTCGTGTTATATGCTTCTGTTTAGCTGGCTTACTTGACTGGAACGATGAAACAGCATTGTCATGGTTTTAGCGGCATCCTGTTACACCTTGTACTTTTGAAGAAGGTGATTAATAACATTATAGTTGGAGCTCCATCGTGTCTCCTTCAAATCTGTAAGAGATTTGGTTTTAAGTTTTAAGGCTTTAACCACAGCTAAATTGGAAGCTGCCCTGGGGCCCCCGCAGCTTGATGGGCCCACAAAACCTCACTGAGTGGCACGTCTTTGTGGTTATTTCATTAGCCCTATGTGGGACTACAAGAATATGAACAACTTGAATACATTATCTGTTATAATCGAGCTGTATAATATATCAATTTTCTGCATTAAAATGTCCAAACACAACACATATGTTACATATATGTTGTTTGATTTGTGTATTAACATTATCCCAAATATTAGTAGCAATTTTCAAACCAAGAGGAAATCATTATTTTAAATGGACTCTTACCTTTGTTGCATTTGAGAATTACAGCACATTCAAATCATCCCGCCTTCCTCCAATGCCCCACCCCCTCGTTCCCATCCGCGGTGTTTTTTTGAAGAAACTTTATTTACAAGCAGACTTACAATCTACTGCCTCCGCGCACGCACGTGAGTTTTTGTTTACCAAAGCAATGGATTCGGTAAGTTATATACATTTACATTCACATGCCTTGATGACGCGGGCCCGAATGCGCCACAAGAAGCAGACGGAAAACCTGCATGTCCATGCAGCAAACAGACAGGTCTGTCGGCCAATAAGGTCCTTCGGTCCGAAGAATTTTATTGGTTGAAGTTTTCACTAAATATTATGAGAGTGAAATAATTGTTTGTTTTTACTCCTGGTGGGTCTGTCTTGCATTTTAGAGTGTCATTACCTTATTAATACCAATTTAACCTTATCCAAAAAAAGTGTAAAAATGCAACAAAGGTAAGAGTCCCTTTAATAAAGGTAAAGTTTGCTTCATATCCACTTGCACACTCATCAAGGATTACATAACTGACTTTTAATCTAGTGTTAAGACACATTTTTACAATTGTACAATAGATCTAAGTGGTTTTAAACTGTATATTTAAAGAATTTAAGTCGACTGGATAACTGGGTCTTTTGATATCAGAGAAAAAGCTGAACTTCAGGAGCCCCTCCCTTCCCTCTCTCCCCCTCAATAATTTGATTAGATTCCTGAATAAATGTCCGTCGTCACATATACAACGTCACCAAATGCTGCATTTTGTTATTGTTCTGCTTGAGAGACCCACAGTGGCAAAGTGTCTTAAATCAGTGTGTGCTTAATTATATTGCTACGCAGCAATCCAGGGGGCATCCAAGGGTTTAATGTATACAATACACAGAGAGGAGACGAATACTGGACCATAACTGAATGATCCAACCATGATGGTCAGCATTTTTGATTACAACTACTGGCGGGAAAATCACAAGTTTTAACATTGTGTGGCAACAAAACGATGTAATTGGTGTGTATATGGCAGTAAAACAATTGTCGGCTGTGGTTGTTTTTGAAAGGTTATTATTTGAGCGTTTTCTTTATTGTATCAATACTGGTTTTCCATCATAAAGAATCATATTGAACTGAATCAAATTAATCGATAGTGGACTTTGTGAATCAAAATTGAAATCAGGACATCCGTGCCAACAGAACATTTCATATTCGTTTTAGAAAATCCTTATTAAAACGGTTCAAGGCCGGGCCGACCACCAAAATATTATTGGAAATACAAATTTGGGCAAAGGTACAAGGATGTGTACATAATTATTTTAAGAGTGTGTGAACTTTACATCCCATAAACCATTAGGAATAATCACTGTCAGACTTCCAGCACTTTTCTTCTCTGGAATTACCCATACAATGTTGTAGTTTCAATCTTGTATTTATGTATATATAGCAAAGGAAGTTGCTATCATATTTGTAGCTTGTAGCTTCTACAGGAACATGTAACATTGTTTCACAATCTCGTTTGTAATATTTCTATATTGGACGGTAAAAATATTACAGATGATAATCAAAATCTCTCTTCAGTAAATGAATGGGAAATTGACATCTGGAAACTGACTGTTGAGCTCAATATCCAGCCCTAACCATGGTGTTGTCAAAGCTTCAGCAGGGTTACCTTTTAAGGCTTCTACTTCTCATTTAGGATAAGAACGTGTAATGTTTCCATGTGGCCGGGTTATATCTCCCCGACAGTAAGAAGCAGAGGTAATAGAAGCATAAACGAGTTAGAAGGACAGAACAAGAGATACACAGACAGAGCTTGACCTGGCAAGATGAAAGAGAGCAGTTTGGAGGAGTCAGTACTTGTCTCTGTTAGGAACACTCGCTGACCTAAAATGCTCCTTCAAGTCAAGCCGTCCACAGTGAGACACTCCAGAAAATCCCTACGAATCCTTGAAAGACTGGCTACTCTTCTTCAGTGTCTCTCACTCTCTGAAATAATTAAGCTGTGTTCCCATGGGGCAGGATATCTCCAACTGTGTGCTTCAAAGCAATGCCTCGTTCACAGCCACTTGAAAATGTGAAAACTGTGAATTTACACACACACACACACACACACACACACACACACACGCGCGCACGCACTGACTCGGATTAGTTTAGAATCGGTCCCTGCAGCTCCCCTCGTCAGCTCAGACTCACACAAGGCATTCATATCACTTAATTATAAAAAAGCTAGCAGTCTGAGAATTGAGATGCCAACGTTACACGGTGGCTGGACAGGATTGTGTTATGTATATTTATGATTTATGATTAGCTCCACGAAGAAAAAGTCTTGTTTCAGGTTTCTTCACACCACTGGAAGGAATGGATTAAATGCGGGTGTGTGGCATGGTGCATAATTATAAGTTTGGGCCACTAATCTATTTGATTACAAGGTTATCGCTGCATCCATTTCTAATAATTCCTCGGGTATTAGCCAGAGGAAATGAGATATAATTGGATAGGTGACTGAGGACGTCGGCATGTGGAAGGCTGCAGATGTCCAGCTGATGACTAATGGATTTAAAGTCCTGCTCAAGATAAAAAAAAAATCTTATTTGATGTGATTTGAATTTGTGTAGACACTTGAGGCTTCAGTTTGCCTAAAATGGTCTCTATTTATGTAGAGCTTTTCTATATTCGTGATGACCACTCAAAGTGCTTTACAGTACAGTTTTACATTTACCCCTTCAAACAAACATTCATACAACACATCTACATGCAGCAATTTTCTCGATGAGAAGGTGGCAATTTGGGGTTAAGTGTCTTGTCCAAGGAAACTAAGATATTTGGAATGTGGAAGACTGGGATCGAACCACTGACCTTCTGGTTAGAGGACGAACGCTCTAACCCACTAAAGTCACAGATAGAATCCTGAAGGGGCTCCTGCAGTAAAAGGCACATAGGCATCCACTCTTATCACCTCTTACCTCGGGGGGTTCGCCTGGGTCCCGTCCAGCGAGAGTCCAGAGCATGAATTGGCCTCTGGGTTTCAGTCCTTCACAGTGTCTTTGTAGTCTTGACATTTTATCTCAAAAACTACAGTCAGTCGCTTATCGAAAGCTTCTTGTACTTGAAGTTGCATAACAAAAAAGAAGAGCTTGAGAGAAATTCACAACCTGCCAAATTTCCCACGTCCTCACACCTGGCCAAAACAAAAACAGTCGGAGGCAGCACCCTCCTGATTCTGGCGTCAGAGAGTAGTTTTCAAAACAACGTGACAAGCCAACATGACAAACACTTTATTTGAGGCATGCTGAGGCCTTTACACAATGGAGACTCTGGTAGCTCTGTATCTCCCCTCTGTTTCTATGTAACTACATGTTTACCTGCTCATTATCACATTGTAGCCCTTGTTAGCACATCATTACCACATGCAGTCCGCAGTGAGAGCCACACGCTGCTTCCACATCGATCGCTCACCATCAGGCAGCCATATTTACTCAGCACTGCTGCCACTGTAGACTGCACTTGGCAGATAACTCGCTCTGGAGATCTCAGATTCTTTATCTTCCAGTTGCACGGAAAAGATGTTTAATTTCAACTTACAATTTGTCGAAGGAATAAAAGGCTGTTCTTGTTGTTGACAGTCATTTAGTGCTTTTTCTTTCTTTCTTTTCAGAAAAAGAGGCATCAAAATCGGAAAAAGTCCAAACGATACCCAATCCTAATCTTATGGCGTTTTCATTTATTTAAATAAGACGCAGATTTACCACCAAAGATTTATAATCATTCCATTGCAGTTTTATGTTCATTTTGAAGTCTCGTGCTTGTAAAACATTAATGGAAATGGAAAATTAATGAACATAAAACGAGTATAAGTATAATTTAAAAATGACAAACATTTTAAACCTGGAGGGATTTTGTGTTTTTTGTAATGTAGCATTGCTCAAAAAGCCTGTTATTTTAGGTAGAGATTCATCGATATCTCTGTTTGAGTGTTGTTGATTGTGACCGCCTCCTCTTTGTCTGCAGGTTCAGTATCGATGAAGGACAGACGTGGACCGTTCACAACTTCACCAGCACCTCTGTGTTCGTTGACGGACTCCTTAGCGAGCCAGGAGACGAGACCCTGGTTATGACGTGAGTGTAATCTTGATTGCAGCAGGAGATAAAGTTCGATTACAGGGCTGCTGATGAAATAATACAATTAAAGTCTATGTCTTGAGATGATTGAAAATTGGTCGAAAAGCATCCAAATTAGAGCTTCAATCCAAGTTCAAGTGTAAATTATAATATACTGGGTGAAGAAGTCTCTGTGGAAGCAGAATCTTGGCAACTCCTACACCTTATAGTTTAATCGTGCACCCACTCTCAGCTTGGTTCTCATGTTGTCAGAGAGGGAAAGATGGGGCAGCCCTGCCTCGTGGAACACTACACTCAAGAAAGCTCAAGTTTCTCTCCCATCACAACAATTCCCTCTCAATCTGTTGGAGTTCGGGGCCCAATTTCGAGGCGTTAACACCAGCCGCTCTCCCTCCTGATTTCCTGCAAAGCCGTCTTCTCTCTTCACCTCCCGAGGGTTTGATTGCCGTTGCAGCAGAGGTTGATGGGAGAGCCGGCCTGTGCGTGCCCTCTGCCCTCCCTCCCTGTCTGGCTGTTCTCCTCTCGTGACATTTTATTTCTGTGGTTCTGCTCTGGCTCTAAGTAATTGTTTGTCTCTCTCCTGAGCTCTTTGTCAGGTTCCACCAGGCTTAGACCAGTGCATTGGACTTGTACATTTTCTGTTATTAACCCTCAGATCTGACAGTTTCACAAACTTTGAATATGATAAGTGCACTGCCCGTTCAAATCCTGCCTGTTTGAAATGGGCTGCTGGCATCTTTCCAGTGTTAATTTTGGCAGCTATTTTTGATTTAGTCTTAGTCTTAGTCTTTTGACGAAAATGCATATTAGCTTTAGTCTAGTTTTAGTCATTTTTATCCTTCTTAGTTTTAGTCTAGTTTTAGTCGACGAAAACAAATTACATTTTAGTCTAGTTTTAGTCGACGAAAACAAATTACATTTAAGTCTAGTTTTAGTCACATTTAATAGCCACATTAAACTCCTTATCTTCCCTTCTCAGGTCCAGGGACCCCCTGTGTTGTGTCTACAACTGCGTACTAGTCTAGCTTGCAGTACTTAGGTTGTCCATTAGATGTCCCTCCTATAGGTCTACAGATAGCAGGGGTCGGCAACCTTTTCCCATTTTGCCCCCTCTTCCCCCAAATAAAATTTGTCTGGAGCCGCAAAACATATTTGATAACAAAGCTGATAAAATTTTATATAAAGTTATACTATACTAATCTATGGAAGCCCATTTCTATGGAAGCCCATTTCCGCCACTGTGATAAAAAAAAATAAAAATTGGTAACTTATTATTATCAGATACTATCTCATAATTATGACTTAGCATCTCATTATTATGAGATACTATCTCATAATTATGACTTAGCATCTCATTATTATGAGATAGTATCTCATTATTATGACTTAGTATCTCATAATTATGACTTAGTATCTCATTATTATGAGATAGTATCTCATAATTATGACTTAGCATCTCATTATTATGAGATAGTATCTCATAATTATGACTTAGCATCTCATTATTATGACTTAGTATCTCATTATTATGAGATAGTATCTCATAATTATGACTTAGCATCTCATTATTATGACTTAGTATCTCATTATTATGAGATAGTATCTCATAATTATGACTTAACATCTCATTATTATGAGATAGCATCTCATTATTATGAGATAGCATCTCATTATTATGACTTAGCATCTCATAATTATGACTTAGCATCTCATTATTATGAGATACTATCTCATAATTATGAGATGCTAAGTCATAATTATGAGATGCTAAGTCATAATTATGAGATAGTAACTCATATTAATGAGATGCTATCTCATAATAATGAGATGTTAAGTCATAATTATGAGATACTATCTCATAATAATGAGATACTAAGTTATAATAATGAGATGCTAAGTCATAATTATGAGATACTATCTCATAATAATGAGATGCTAAGTCATAATTATGAGATACTATCTCATAATAATGAGATACTAAGTCATAATTATGAGATGCTAAGTCATAATTATGAGATACTAAGTCATAATAATGAGATACTATCTCATAATAATGAGATGTTAAGTCATAATTATGAATTACTATCTTATAATAATGAGATGCTAAGTCATAATTATGAGATAGTATCTCATAATAATGAGATGCTAAGTCATAATTATGAGATGCTAAGTCATAATTATGAGATAGTATCTCATATTAATGAGATGCTATCTCATAATAATGAGATGTTAAGTCATAATTATGAGATACTATCTCATAATAATGAGATACTAAGTTATAATAATGAGATGCTAAGTCATAATTATGAGATACTATCTCATAATAATGAGATGCTAAGTCATAATTATGAGATACTATCTCATAATAATGAGATACTAAGTCATAATTATGAGATGCTAAGTCATAATTATGAGATACTAAGTCATAATAATGAGATACTATCTCATAATAATGAGATGCTAAGTCATAATTATGAGATAGTATCTCATAATAATGAGATGCTAAGTCATAATTATGAGATAGTGTCTCATAATAATGAGATGCTAAGTCATAATTATGAGATGCTAAGTCATAATTATGAGATAGTATCTCATAATAATGAGATGCTATCTCATAATAATGAGATGTTAAGTCATAATTATGAGATACTATCTCATAATAATGAGATACTAAGTCATAATAATGAGATGCTAAGTCATAATTATGAGATACTATCTCATAATTATGAGATGCTAAGTCATAATTATGAGATACTATCTCATAATAATGAGATACTAAGTCATAATTATGAGATGCTAAGTCATAATTATGAGATACTAAGTCATAATAATGAGATACTATCTCATAATAATGAGATGCTAAGTCATAATTATGAGATAGTATCTCATAATAATGAGATGCTAAGTCATAATTATGAGATAGTATCTCATAATAATGAGATACCAATTTTTTTTTTTCATCACAGTGGCGGAAATGGGCTTCCATAGTTATTTGAGTCATCCCCATATTTGTGGGAAATGTATGAAATAAGAAGTACCCTATTTTGAAATAAATAAAAACATATAGCTGCAGCCTATATATTTTAGTTGGCGAAATGTGAAAAAAAAAAGTGAAAGCAGATCAGACTGGAGGCGGACAGTGAAACTGCAGCTCGGTAGAAACCAGCTGCAGCTTCTGCTCTGATCCAGAAGCTGCGGCGCTGATCTCAGAGCAGCTGAGACCAGAGAAACTCTGTGTTTTCACTGTTTCCATAGTTAAGAAGCAACCGGTGAGTCAGTGACCGGCCTGCTTCACATGAACGAGCTTTGATCTCACTGTGTCTCTCTGAGCGAGTGCGCGGGGGCGGAGCCACGGGACCGGAGCACACACACACACGCACACACACACACAGACACACACACTCGCCGCTCCGGGTACTTCACGACGGCCTGATACGATTATGTTTTTAAAAATTGTTGTGACTTAGTCAACCGCCAACATTATCGTTTCGTCTCGTCTCGTTAACGAAAATTAAAATAGATTTCGTCATAGTTTTTATTTTCAAAGATCCGTTTTCGTTTCGTCTTCGTCTCGTCTTAGTCATGGGAAAAGGGGCGTTAACGAATATTTTTCGTTATCGTTATCGTCAACGAAATTAACACTGCATCTTTCTTTCTGAAACTTGTCGCCTGCTTATTCAAAGTTTATTAATATTAAATGTAGTCTCTGTTCAGATCCACCAAATTTGGCACAGTCGACCCGTTGGCTCTTAACAGTATACAAGCCAAGTGGGAAGCTGATAATAATAATCCAAATACAGAGATTTCTAGAATGATCAGATTAATGCTAGTTATTAGATTGATGATATACTTAATAAAAATTAGCAAGAGTTGGCCAAGACAATTTCAATGAGCTCTGATCCTTACAGTATGAATGCACCTGTTGTACAAATGGACATTTTTGAGTCACATGAGCAGCTCGGCTCATAGCTCTGTCATGTTGTCTGTAAGTTCAACATGGGAAGCTCCGGCTCAGGAGGTAGAGCGTGTTGTCTACAAGCAAGACAGTCAGCAATTTGATCAACATGCCGTAATGTCTTGGGCAAGATACACAGAAGTGTGTGAGTGATGAGTGATTGAGGAAGTGCTGCACACGGTATGATGTTATGTGAATTGGTGAATGGCAAAATACAGAATATTTACCATTTGAATCCAGTGAAAATATTGAAATGATACAACACTCGCATGAACCTTAAAAGAGTCAGTATCTGCTGTAATCATTCCTCATCCACCATCTTTTAAAAAATTTTTGCAAAAGAGAGTGGGTTCTAAAGTTCAGGTTTCACTTTGAATCTCTTTCATGTTTCCTTCCAGAGATGTGGCAGAGGATTATGGTCAAATAAATAAACTTGCGTGTGACTACTGGGACAAATATACCCACTCAGTTTTGGCTGAAGGCTTGTTTCAGCTTAATTTTTGCCTAGAAAAAGAGCAGTAAGGTATCACTTCAGAGTTCATTTTGGGCACTAAAAAGAATTTAAACCTATCCTGAGCACTATCATTGTTGGCTTTGCTTTGAGCCACTCAGTATGTAGACGACCTGAAGTCTGAGGTTGTTGAAGTCTGAACATAGCCTGAGGAGCTGAGTTAGAGATATTTGAATTCTGCCACTTTACATAATAACAATCCTCTTGCTTTGGCCAAAATTCGGAGAATATTGAGTCAGACCCCATTTGTTGATCCAGGCCTCAAGAGTTCAAATCTCGTGAGGTTCTGTCTTTACCCAATCTCTCCATCAGTAGGTTAGCTGGAGTGAGACTTGTCACATCATCTCAGGAAGCCATAGACCTGAGATAAGGCCGGCTCCCTGCTGTAATCTGCTGAGAAGGGCAAAGAGATGGTCACACACACACACACACACACACACACACACACACACACACACACACAGACACACACACACACATATCCAGTCGCACACAAGGGGGAGAGACTTGAACTCTCCAACTCGTCTGCCATGTGTCAGACACACTGTCTGGCTTAACACACACATAGTCACATATATATAGGTACATTTATAAATATATATATTGCCCATCTGGCTCCAGCGAGATAGGGTCGGCTGCCTCAGAGGTACGTTGAGGGCAGCTCATGTCTGACAGATTAGCCAAGGTCTTTTTCCTCGCCACAGAGTTTCGATTTTGACGGCGCGGCCTTCCATCCCATAATGAAGTCTTTGAGCAGTGACTTAGCACCAAGGACAGGTAGGAGAGCAGGGATCGTCCACCGCTCATACAAATGACAGCTGGTCAAATGTCAGAGACAGGACAGACTCTCAATGGGCTTGTCCTGCACGTGCTGCTGTGTGAGACCATAGCGTCAGATCGTTGTGCTGCTGACAAACCATTTCCCTCCTTGCACAATGTGAAGTATACCTTTCAAAAATGAATTATATGTCTTCAAAGGACTCTCTGCATGTGAGTTCATTCAGCAGCGAAGCTCTCCTGGCTTGCAAATGCATCCTTGGAAATGTTTTCTCCTCCTCATCTGTGTGTATTTTAATGACAGGAACTAAAGGAGCAGCACTTTTCACAATGTTAATGAGTGTTGATTTATTTTCACTGAGCTGATTACAGTGTTGTTTGTCCACTATTAGAGCTCATACAGCTCTGGAGTGGCTATTCAAAACTTAAAAAAAAACAACTAATAACCGTTGAAAATGAACTGGAGCTGACACACAAGCAATGCAATAGAGTTGATGAATTTGCAAGAGCAAATCTAGAGCAGATGTATGAGCTAGCACTTTAACACTAATATTGTATCTATATTTAGAGCCCTTTGACTGGGATATGGAGGCTGTGAAGGGTCAAAAGTTGTCCAGCCATGCAGATTGTTTCGGTTTCATGTGCTCACATCTGACATCTAAAGCATTAGCTCTCACTCAAATGTACAAGAGTTAATAATTTCGAATGTATTCCTAAACAGCAACATGTCCTCTCAGGACATTTCACGAATGAATGTTCTTTGTCTGATTCACGCCTTGTGACAACTGCTAAATGATGTAACCTGTTCTGCTTATTGTAGTCATGTTACAAGAAGTGATTAGTGTTGTAATGTAGGGCACTGGGAGAGATTTAAATTATATTTCAAATTTTTCTTTGATGATTTAATATAGAAGAGGGTTAGGACAAGAAAAGCATGTTGCTCCTTCTTACTTCTTTTTGAATGGAAAACGAAATATGAATCTATGGTCATTCATATTACTGAATATTTATATGATGTTTTTTGTTTTTAGAACTACATATGTTGCTGATGTCTATTGTGTGGTTTTCAACAAAAAGTACCTTAAAAAAATATTAAAAATAAAATAAACTAAACTAAAATATAATAAGATAAACATAGCTTCACTATGTCTTAACTGGTTCCTAGTAAGCAAATGTCGCCAGTAAAATACCCACTCTAAAGCACAGCAGAAGAACAGGGAGGGTCAACAGGGACCCAAAGTTAATGCTGGCATTGGGGCCTTGTAGCAACTAAATCGATCATTTATAAAATGTGATTTTTTTAGTGTGAGTGAAGTGGGTTAATAAGAGTGCCTGAAACGGACACAGAAATACGCAGACTTCTAATGAAGACACTGGAGGTAAAGGACAGAGCCCCGGATGAACGAGAGAAACAACAAAGGTAAACGGATGAGAGGCTGGAACAGCAGCTTGCGTGAGACGTCCATCACTTCCCTTTAATGACGCCGGCAAAGACAACATTAGTCACACTCGCCTCGCGGTTAACAAGGTGAACGCGGCCCGCCAGCTGCACAGCAACATATGTCAGAGTCGATGACTTGTGTCACATCAGTCTGCTTCAAAAAATGATCCAGCTGACAGGGACGGTATTCATCACCTGCGTTCTGCTGTAAAACACCATCTTCTAGTGGAGAGGAGAGGGAAGGGTCTGCCAGCTGTTTCCCAGTGGGTGCATGAATGGGGGATAACATATCCACATGTGAAGAAATACAATATTAAATTGCGTGTTCACTTTGCATCTGTTGTGTTTCTGTGTGTTTGCAGTGTGTTTGGCCACATCAGCTACAGGTCGGACTGGGAGCTGGTCAAAGTGGACTTCAGGCAGTCTTTCCCCCGTCAGTGTACAGAGTCTGACTATGACTCCTGGCAGCTCACAGACCTGCAGGTAACACAAACACACACACACTCTCACACACACAGGATTACACTGCTTCTATCTTAAAATATTTTTTAACATCTCACTGTCTGCTCTCAGGGAGAGAAGTGCATTATGGGCCAGGAGCGGAGTTTCAGGAAGAGAAAGGACACCGCGTTCTGCATCAAAGGAAAGAGCTACACCTCTGCTCTCATCACCAAACCCTGTCAATGCACAGAGAAGGACTTCAACTGGTGAGACCTTAGGAATCATGGGAAACCCTCGACTACATGTCACCTAACTGGTCCAGTGGAAGAATTGGACTATTGCAGCAGAAATAAGTAAATGTGCTCGAGTGGAGCAAAGTCTGAGAAATCAAATCCTACAACCAAGGATATAAAACCTTTCAATTTCAATTATGCTTGTACACACTTTATTTATGTGAGTTAGTTTTTTTTTTCTTTTAACTATTAAAACACAGGGAAAAAGTATGCATAATATAAATTAAATAAAAGTCTTGAATAAATACATACCATTTCCATAAAAACAATAATTCCTGAGTATCCATTTAAATTGTTTATTGTTGCAGAATGCCTACTAAGTAGTTTTCAGCTTTTTTAACTATTGTTATATCACCTGTTTGTCTGCTCTGTGTGTGTGTCTACTGTATGTATTTGCAGTGACTACGGTTTTGAGAGGTCACACAAAGAGGCCGATCGCTGCTTAGCTGACTTCTGGCATGACCCAGACTCACCCCCTGAAGACTGCCATCTAGGACAGACCTACGAGTCCACCACTGGGTCTGCACACGTCCATAAACACACACACACACACACAGACACACACACACACACAAAAAAAATGTGAAATACTCTTATTACAAGTTTCAGTGTAACAATAGTTTTGGTTAATTCCCTTCTGTTTATGAAGCCAAAGCCAGGATGTTGTTAGCCTAGCTTAGCATAAATAATTACCAAGAAGAATTACTGAATTAATTCCTGGTAACAATGCACCTAAATAATGCACAAATATGAAACCAATAAATGTCCTTTCAGAAAGACTATTAATGAGCACATTTCCCAAATTCCTTAGTGACTCTTTTAAAGACGAAGCACACCTATATATTTTAACATTTGTATATCATCTGCTCCCCTTCAGCTACAGGAAGGTGATATCTAATGTGTGTGAGGGGGGGTTAAACCGGCAGCAGAGCGCCAAACAGCACAACTGCCCTCTACTGCCCCCTAGAGGACTACGGATCGGCATCAAAGGGCAGATGCTGGCCGTGGCACCTGGTGATGACATCACATTCATTGTTCATCAGGAACAGGTAGGATGAAAGCTGTTTTCCTATTGGTTGTTCTTTTCCTGATTCCATTTGAATGTGATGGAAGTGGTTGCGTTCTCCTGCCAGGGCGACACTAGCAGCACCAAGTACCAGGTGGACCTCGGTGACGGCGTTCGGGCCATTTACCAGAACCTGACGGTGACGGATGAACCCATTCAGCATCGCTACGAAAAGCCCGGCGTCTATAAGGTCACAGTGAAGGCCGAGAATATGGCGGGGCACGACGAGGCCACCATGTATATCCAGGTCACAGGTCAGCTTCCCAGACAGTTTTCACATGATTCTTTTGCTCTTTGGCCACCATGGGAATTCTGTACTTTTAAGGAGGTACTGACAGTGCTGCCAACATTGACATCACACAACCTATCAACAATCTCCACTTGCCTTTGACATACATTTATTTGAACGACTGGCAGTGGAAAAGATGATAAAACCATTGTTTTGTTGGTTCAGTAGTGTCTGATATGTCTCGCTTTCTCAAACACTCATCCCCTGCTGCTAAGGAGACAGGATTGGGTCTCATTTTTGATAACTTTACATTTTTCACTTCCCAGGCAAGAATTTCCTGCCTTTAACTTTGTCTGATTGTTGAAATTTATATCATACAAGGTAAATCTATGATGCCTTAGTCAGTGGGGATTTTATTTTTATTGGATGTTGTCTTTTTCTTTTTACTGACAGAACAACTCTGCCTTTGTACAGCTGTAAAACTTAAAGTCTTTCTATCGTTGTATGAGTTTAGACTGATAATGAAGACTCATGGGAGACTCACTGAGCCGTAATCCTTTAGTTCTGCCAGGATTAAATTAGGTTCAGCCTCAAATACTGTGTTTCTCACTTGAAGCACTTGTACAAAACATTTACTTGTACAAAACATTTACTTGACTGATATGAATTCGACCTCTAATTAAACATCACCCAGAATTAAATCTTACAGCCATATCATCACTTTCAGTTTTCAGTGTTTGAATAAAATAGCTTTCGTTGTCAGCCTATGAATCATCTTTTTCTTCTGTTAAAGCTCCTCTACAAGAAGTGCACCTGGAAGTGGTTCCCATCGCTGGAAGAAACCATGAGGTCAATCTTACCGCCGTAGTTCTTCCCACTGAGGCCAACCTGACCGTTTTCTACTGGTGGATAGGAGACAACCTGCGGGTAAAGGATATGCCACAACTTTGTGCATTAACTACTGCATAATTGATTTCCTTGCCTTTTGGGGGCAGCAACACACGCTGCAAAGAAACATTGACATATTACCACCCAATGAAGCTGCTGCAGAAATACCAATAGTTGCATATGCTTGCATTTAAGAGACACAGAAGAGGCATGTTTTTGGTCAGCTAAGAAGCGTTCACTCTCCTTTTAGCTGAATTCTAGTCTCCACCAGCTCCTTAGAAAACACCTTGCAGAATGTCCAAATGAACCCATTTGAGAAGACAGCAGTAGATCCTCTGCATGAGTCATAGAGAGGATGTGTTGTTAACGTGTCTAACATGTGACAGATGCAAAACTCAAATAAACAGAAAGAAAACAAATATGTCAGAATTTAATGTCTGAAAACGGTCTGAAAATGTTGTGGGCCCAAAAACCAAAACAGTGAGCTAAAATAGGATTAGACTGCTGATTCAAATATAATTCAATTGAATTACAACATTGAATCCTTTTTGGTAAACTTGAGATGACTGACATGCAACCTGCTTTGACTCTGTCTCACACAGCCGACGCTGACTCTGCAGAACAGCCTTCTGACTCGTTTCCCTGAGACAGGAGAGGTTTCAGTCACCGTCCAGGCTTCCAACGGCCGATCCATGGTCCAGGATACCAGGACCGTCCGAGTCTACGGTAACAAAATGGAAGCCCACGGTGGACTTTGGTTGATGTCGCTAAAAGTGTGTACAGGACGGACAGAAGTGCTATCGTGTAATTGAGAGCATCAACAAAATAACACTATTTTCAACATTGATTCGAAGTAACAGTTTGTAACATAATGGAAAGTGGGTCAATGACTGAGGCAGATTACAGAATCCTGCTCATCTCTTTCAGTTGTATGTCCTTAAGCCACTTTTATCTGTTGGCGCACATCTGCATGTCCACATTGAATACCCCACATACTGTATGTTCAACAATGCTCATATCAGCACACACCCACATACAGTGTGTTTCTACAGCAATAGATTCTGTCTTTGTATTTCCTGTTCAACACTGAACATGCAATATTTGTGATTTATTTCATTCTGATGAAATGGTTCGGTTTTATTTCTCGATGCTATATGTGATGAACTCCTCCCGTGTTCTGTTATGTCCCAGATAACTTCCAGGTCATCCCTCTGAGCTTCAGCAGAAATCTGGACCACTTCAACCCAAACATCCCAGAGTGGAGAGAGGACATTGGCCAGGTGGTCACCAAAATTCTTGCTAAGGTAGGGCTCAATAAACACACTGAAAAAAGTACATGGAGGTTCGCACACAACTTGTTGATTTTCCTTATCTTAATATATTCTCAAACTAATTCAACTAGTGGAGGAAATAGATGTAATGTACACTGGGCCTCACATTAATACACAAAAAGGGGATAGCACAAAAGTTAAGAAAGGTAGCTACTAAAGAAATGATTGATCAGGTAAGATTGGATGCATCTTTATTGATCCTCAGTTGAGGAAATACGCAATTGACACAACAGCACATGGAGGTAGCAGTGCAAGGGGAAAATGAAGTAAGTAATAAAAACTATGACAAAAAATACAAATACAATACAATAAATGGGATGTTGAAATAGGGATCAAGGTTGTGTTTTAGTGCAATTGTCCATTCTTTGTAAAAAACAGTGTACAAAATTTGAAGGTGAAAATGTGTTCTAGAATGTGAAGGTGAAAATGTGTTCTAGAATGTGAAGGTGAAAATGTGTACTAGCGACCCCTTCCAGCAAAACAGATTTGATGCACTGTCAAAAAAACGAATCACTGTTGCTCCAAGATGTGACTGATGTGCAACCATCTGAACTTAGATCACAGGTGTCCCTCAGGAGTCCCTGGTTACTGTGGTGAAGTCCGGCCTCCCCACCACCGCTGACCTGTACGTTCTCCCGCTGAGCAGCAAACCAGCCAAGATTAGCATGTTTGTAGATAAGGTAAGAAATTCACATTAAAAAATGACCATTTCTGGAGTCACATACTCGTTGTTGTTGTTGTTGTTGTTGATTTATCATCTTCTCATCCTCAGCGTATCCCGGCCATCATGCAGGCCTTCAACGACAACAATGTCAGCTTTGTGGTGAGAGGAGGTCTACAAGTGCTGGTGATGCTAGCTGACCCGAATGCAGGTACACTTCGTTCCTATGTGCATTACTTCCCATTTAGTCAAACTCCAAATATTATTATGTTTTTTAATGACGACTGCATGTTATTGATTTATTTCCAATGGCTAGGTCTAATTGCTAATGACTCAACAGCTACAGCAGCAGAGACTGGTGCGTTTATGAAACCTACGCCTGCAGCTTTCCTCCTGAGCATTCTTTGATCCCTGTGCCTTTTCCTTTCCTGGTTTCCTAACAAATCTGAATCTCATCCAGACTGAGCCTGTCCGTGCCGTGCTGAGCTTTTTCACTTGATTATACTTCAATGAATTTTGAATGACTGTTATCTGAGCAGGTGGCGTCTTTCAGCAAAACTTTAACAGAGTCGAATGCTTTTACAGGCTTTATCTCTCGCTGCTACTTTGTATTTCAGTTCCTACAGATTTTGTCTTGGTATCTTCTGATTCCTATTTTGTATCTTTTTACAAATCTTCTGATACCTCTGCGCTACTGGTCCAAACATAATGGATTCTTCATTGGGATATTTGTGTGGATCGTCATCCTAGGTTACCACGGAGCAGCTGGAGGTCCAGGTGTTTGGGCGCTCGCAGTCATTTTCCTCATTAGCATCATCGCCACTGGCTCTTTCATCTTGTACAAGTTCAAAAGGTGAGTCATGCCATGTTAAAGATACAGTCAGTCAGACCAAACAGATACAGCTGAGATGAAATAGCACTATGTTATGTTTAAAACTATTGGATTTGTCTCTGATGTTCAATTAAATTAAAATGTATTTGTACAGCTCCAAATCAAAACATACATCATCTCAATGCACTTTACAGAGACCTTATAAGTTTAGAGAAACGCAACAGTTGAGCAGCACTTTGGCGATTCTTGAAAGAAACTAAACATATCAAGTCAAATCATGAACTCGTCAAGTATCTTGGTGAATGAATGAAAGTCTATGTTTTGTGCTAATTAGTAAATGAACCGTGCCTCAGGAGAGAATGTTCACCCTGTTTGATGTCATAGTTTACTGTTAAGCTTGCTTACCCTCAAATTTTAGCTAGCATAATCATAAAGTCATATTAAGTTAATTAATCTCCAGGTAATATGAAGCATTATTGACTCTGAACCACAAATGTCAAAAGTATGAAAAGAAACTCCAGCCTTCACCTTCAGCCTTATTCATGGAGAAGAGTGACTAAAGTTACTTTATCAATTACAAGACAAAATCATATGCATCCATTATTGATTGATTAGTCTTGTATAGTGGCCTTATACAACAAGATCCATTAGAAAGCTGCCCATGTTTAAATGCTGAGGCAGAAACTCTGGTGGCTGACATATTTCTATCACTTCATAGCATCATATTCCCCAACCCGAGTGGTTTGCATGAAATTCAGTTGATATATGGTGTGAGATTTCTATTTGTATGCCTTTTTCACTTGAATACCCCACCAGCAGCACCTCCTCGTGTCCTGAACACATACATTCACCGAAAAGTCACTTGAATTAAAACCTGCGGTGCAAATCTCCAGCCCCATCTTATAAAAACCATAAATCCCACAGTCCTTGGATTAGGACTGAGGATGTCTATCCCCCACTGTTTTTCAGGAAGCTTCCAGGAAATCGCAACGTCTACGCCCAGATGCACAATGAGAAGGAGCAGGAGATGACAAGCCCTGTCAATCACAGCGAGGACACCCAGCACATCATTCAGGGCGAGGAGTTCATTGATGACGACCTGGACTCTCAGACTCTAGGTAACGCAGGAGGTAGCCCCGCCTTCCGTTCCCTTATAAGGACTACCACTAACCACTGCTACTAAAACTCAAGCCACTAACACCAGCAGCTAACACACACCAAGGTACTGGAGGATTTCCCCTTTTTCATCCTTATCACTGGTACTTCTAAAAGCTATGTGGCCATGTTCAGCTTTACTTTAACTTACTGGGTTGGTCAGAAGGATTGTTATGGTCATCCCTTGCATTTGCAAGCTCAACAAAACCATATCATAGTATCTCAAATTATGTTATTGTGCTATAAAAACTCGCAACAATCCAGATAATGAATTTGTACTTGAGATGTGATATGATATATGATGTTATGTATGATTTGTTTTGATGAAAGCAACGGAATGTGTGATCTGGGCTGAAGTTGGCTCCTAGTGATCACCTCCTCCGAATGAGCAGGATTTATATACATGTATTGGTGGTTGCTTTCCATTAAGTCCATAACTCACTGAGAGTGTCCAACATTTTAAATGCTACCAAAACTGTTGTTTGTATGATGTTATGCTGATATAAACATGTAAGGTACAAGGTGCTTTGGAGAAAGCGCCACACTGGACCTTTAAAGTGGAGATAAGAATGAATATTTGTATTTTTTTATGGTAAATAAATGGGGCTTCATCTTACAGCACAGTAACCAGTTATCCTACAGTCATAATGTAAACAAAGTAGGGGGGAGAATATGTTTAAAATCAGCTTAACTAATGATGAATGAGGAATGAAATGCAGTTGACACATTTGTTGGACCTGGAGGACAAAGATAAACTCCACATATGTTTCTTCTCACCCCTTTGTTGCTAGGTAACCATTCGGGTGTGGTTCTGAGCATCAACTCCAGAGAGCTACACAGTTACCTTACCAGCTGATGGCTGCCATGACGACTCTAACAAGCTAGCCTAGCCTAGCCGGCTAACGAGCACAGGGACTCCACTTTGCCTTCCTCCTTCTCTCTCCTTTCCCTCTTTTACACCTTGGACACTTCGCCTCCTCTCCATGGCCTCCTCAATCCCTCAGCTCCAACTTTGGGGATTTTGTTTTTCCCCCTTTTTTGGGCTGAGCCTGGTGGAGGCCTTCAAATCTGTCCTTCTTCCCCACCCTCTGTCCCTTCCTGTCAGGGGATGGGACACTCTGCTTCGCCCAATGTGTGTCACATCACTGCAAGCCACCCTTCCCCTCCTCTGCCCTGAGGACCCCACCCCCGGTGAGGATGGAGATCTGGATGGCATCACACCAAGCACACTCTCTCATCTCTTTTAAAAAACAATATCTGTGTGTACGCTGTCGTCTCACTTGTAGACTCTCAACATCAGCAAGCATGACTCTGCACAGACTTCCAGTCCTATTCACAGTCAAAGAGGTTTGAACCTCCCATGACCAGAAGGCCACAGCTACTGAAAGGCAGAAGTAGCCAAAGACCAGTTTGCTAAGATAAGGATTTCCTAACGGTAACGTGCATTAAGGGGATGAAGTACAATGAAAGAAAGATGTATTTTTGCTCCTCCCACTCTTTAATCCCCTTTTTGTTTCCCTCAATTACTAGACACAGTCTCTTCAAAGGCAATAATATTCTCTCAATAGAAAGTAGGCTATGATATACCCTTGTGAATTTGCATATGAAGAGTGTACACATGCAACCACAAGAGGTCAGTGTTGCACTTTGTTAAAATCCCACTCACAGGTACTTGAGCTCAGCTCCTTCAGAAGATATCGTTTGTTCACACGGACGTCATCATTGGTCAGAGCCCCACTGCATCCACACACTTGTTTGTTACTTACACGTTTACAGAGGTTTTGTTGCGCGGCGTTAGAAACCAGCACCACCTCCAGTAGGAGCTCATCGTCTGTCCCGTGGTGCCTAAAACAGCAGATGTCAATCTGCTCTGTGACATGTTGAGTTTATTTATTTCTAATAACCGTCGGCCCCTTTCTCCTCCACCTCCTCCGTCCCACACATTCTCGGTCAGACTTCGTTCCCCTGGAGACAAAGGTCGCCGTCATGGAGGGAAGGTGAAGTTGATATATTTTACTGTATCAGCCTATATTAGGCATAGCCCATGGTGGAATTGTGTCTCCTTAAAGGTTTGGTTTGTTGTATGTAAATGTGTAAATATGAACAATCTCAACTTTGTACATATTCCCTTTGACGTGTGTGAGTGTTTTACACTACTACCAAAATACACACCCCTTGTTTTTTTGACGGACCTTTTACTGAGTTTCACTATTTCCTGTTTCCTCCACACAATTGCCTGCTTCACATGTATCCATTCTCCGTACTTTCAGTGTAATCTCATGAATGAGATCATTTGATGGTCTTCATTGTTAACTGGAACTGATTTCATTGTCTTATAAAGATACTCACAACTACACAGTGGCGACTATGAACATGAATATTTTTATACACTTGTCATTTTCCCCAGTACATGTAAACACCGGTGAGTGTTTTTGTTGCCTTTTGCTGAAGTCTTTTGTTGGTTTGATTGTTGATGATGTGAGCAGTGCCATCAACACGTACTGGGCAGCAACTGAACAAGTCCATCCTGACTCCAAAAGTCTTTACAGGCCGATGCTACACCACCACCACCAGGATCACCCCTTTGTTTGTCTTGCACTTGATGCAGCAGATCACGTTCACTTGTTCTGATTTACACCTTAACTCATCATTTGTACATAATCTGCTCATGTTTCGTCTTGTTCTTAGTTTTTTAGTGACGTCATTGTATCAATGTCCTCTTTGACCAAGGGGAAAGTGGGAATTAGACATTATACTAAAAAGGTGGAGGAGTTTTACAGATGATGGCACTAACCATGTAATTTTGACCACACTGTTTTTATTTTATTCTTCTCTTTCTGGTCGTTTGTTTGCTCTGTTGATTTTGCAGATAATTCGATCGTGTGTCCTCATCAGGAAGCATAGTGCACTGAACCTGCATCCTGGAATAAATCACTCCCATAACTTGTACCAGTTTTGGTTTTACTGTCAACCCGAGCTTTTCTCTCAGACCTCCTCTATGTTTGGTATTTACTGAAGTAAATTTTGACTTTCAGCCTTTGTGACCGAATATAACCGAATATAACCTACAGATTACCTCAGAGTAGATCATAAGAATGACACAAAAATGTTTTATTTATTTACAAATTTAAATAAATACACTTTAAATATCTTATTGTGATGTATTTTAAAAATATGTTTAACATCTTAGATAAGAGTGTTATTGATTTCATTGAGAATCTGTTAAACCTTTTCAAAACTCATTGGGAAAAAAACAATTCATTATTTCTCTTATTATAACAGAGAAACCCAACAATTTCCAAAATGAGCAAGCACTATGGCGGCAGTACAACTAAATTAATCTACTTAAAGTATGAAAGTTTAAGTGCAACCCATTCTCTGCTCTGTCTACTGTATATTGTTTAACACAATGCTAGTCCACACTGTAATATATCTCATTTAAATGCAGTCATGGACAAGGTTTATTTCACGACTGAGTCTTGGTGGTGGCCTTATGTGTGCTGCTATAAATATTTTATGTCAAAAAGAACATAAGTCATTCATTTATGTTGCTCATTGATGCATTCATTAATTTAAAATTTGTTTGTCTATTTAATCTTAACAAACTATTTTCTATAAAACAAGGATTTGCATGAAACCAAAAGCAGTCAATTTGTAAAAGAGATTTTTGTAATTTTGCATTTTATGCTGATTACCAAACCCGAAAGACAGTTCTTTTTCCAACGACAAAATTTAAAAAACATGTTTTCTGAGTTTGTTTGGCATTGGGTTTTAACTAAAATCCCAAATAATTTTTTGATAATATCACTCCCAGCATCATTACATTAGGAAACATGCAGCTGAATAAGTTGTGATGACAAATACTTAAACACACAAGTTGTGTAGCGAGCGAGCTGAGAGCTTAGAGCTGAAATCTCATTCTCAAGGAGAATTAGTGAAGGAGTCTGAAACCAGACGGAGTCAAAATGTTCCAAAGTGTCAGTTTGTCTTGAAGAACCATCACAGAGCAGATTAATGAAGTGATAACATACAAGTGCATCACGAGATATTTCTAGTTTCTGTCACTGTAAAGAAACAACAGACAGAACAAACATCATCCAAATATTCATGAATGCATTAATGTTATGAGAATCACTATTGACACAATAACTGTTTTTCTAATGTCAGGATGTGTTCTCTCTCTTTTAATCAAGGAAGGAGGACTCCTCCAGGAAACACGTAAACATGTAGAAAAAAGTCTCATACGATCATAAGACAATAACACAGACTTGTAGGTTTATGATCCCTTCACTAAGAGTCACAGCTTGAGTGTAACACTGACAACCCTATCATACACTGTACAGTAGACTGTGAGCTCTGTAGCTGCTTTAAGTCACAGCAACACAATGTTTACACTCTATACTCAGATGTAAAAGCCATGTTTAATAAAGTTATCAAATAAAAAATTGAAATATTCCACTGTCATGTGAAATAAGTTTACCATAATTCCTACTTACATATTTTATGTATGTACATATATACATTTTGTGTGTGTGTGTGTGTGTGTGTTGTACATGCAGTGTGCGTGTACATACCATCTAAGGTCTTACCCCTAGGGGTCAGCAGAGTCAAAAAGAAATCTGTAAGGGACTGTCTCCTAAAGAAGTGGTTACGAACTGGTCTGGCTTCGGGACCCACCATCAGCCCTTAATGACAAACTGCGACCCAAATCGGGGAAATGTTCAACATCTCAAATGTATTTAATGAAGAGATGGTGCAGTTTGAACCTGAGATAGTACAGAATATCACGGTATGCCAACACAAAAAAACAAGTTTAATGATAAACCAAAACTACCAGCAGGTGGCGACGCCAGAGACAGAAATATTCCCTTTTAAACTCATTTAGCTGTATTTTAATTAAAAAACAAAAAGTGTATTTTAAGGAAACAAGGTAAATTTGTTTCCCCTTTGAAAACCTGTGAGTCAGAAGAAAAGGATTTGTTCATAAAGTGTAAATAACAGTTTTAATGATGAGGGTCGGACTCTTCTACAGGATGCATTGTTGGAGATAAAAAGTCTAATACTGGACCAGATGCTAAGTCTAGACTTATTTTCAAACACGTATACTTTGCTATTACTGGAGTCTCACTAGTTGGTCAAAAGAATTCACTGGAGATGGTCAGAGTTCAATGCAGTAGAGTTTATTATTTTACAAGATGTAAACCTGAGCTGGCTCCGGAACTCAACTGAAGACTGAGCTTCAAACCTTCTGCTTATATGCTCATCCTCGTCTCTGCTGTTGCCCGTTCAACCAATCAGGAGGTGAATCTCTCCATCTCCTGATCGGTTCAAAACTTCTGATTGGTCCCGAACCTAATGGTGTCATACTTTCCCAAGTTGGCTTTGTCTCCCCCTACAGTTACGCCAGGGGTCAAATCTAATGATTTATTAAAGTTGTGGTTGTTGGTCCAACTTTGACACCATTATAAATCTTGGAGTTCTGAAGGTCTCTGTTTCAGGCCTTAAATGATTTAGAAGGACCTGTCTCCAGACTCCATTAGATTCGGGCGATGTCTATCTGCATTTTTTTTTTATGATTACATTTCCACACACTTAATATAGGTTCAAAAAACAATCATTCCAGTAAGGGCGCATACATTAATACATTTCTTTATGCTGGATATATGGTGCTGTCTGGTGAAAGCGTACAGTTACAACCTGAAATCTGTTTTACATGAGCTTGACCTGTGCTGTGGGTCTTTGTCATTCCCTTAGTATAAGACATAATCAGCTGTAACATTATTAATCTATCTAGCAACTAATTACATTTTCCTTCCGATGAAGACTCTCCCTGTGTCTGTTGTAAATTAGACATTCTTCCCGGGCTGCAAACAGTTCCTGATGCTCTTTAAACACAGACGCACAGTTTAAGCATATAAGCACACAAAAGCTAGTTTTTCTACAACGTCATTCATTGGTATGGTCTAACTGCGTACAGTGATAGAGGTGTGTATACGGGCAGACATAAAGGATTAGCACATGCGATGAAAGTTGAATTCAAATTTTTAAAGCTCAGTTTTTCTTTTCTTGTTGGAACCCTTTTCCTCCTTGTGGAAAACGTTCCCATCAGCCTGTTCTTTCCACTTCAAGGTGACACCACTCAGTCCGTTCTTCTTCAATCTGTCCTGGAACTGAAAAAAAAGAAATGGAGACTATTTGAAATACTTTTAACAGATTCCTTTGCTCTCTCAGATAAAGAGTTATGTGTTTTTACTTTTAGTCAATAGAACTATATATATATAGCTTATATATCATAACATAAATTACATCAAACTGGAAGAAACCTCTAGAACCAGACTCCATGTGGGCAAGAAGGATAGGGGGGTGGAAAAGAGGGAGGAGAAGAGAGAGAGATAGGAGAGGGGGATAGAAAGTAGAGAGAGACAAACAAGAGTTATAATTTTTCATTGAAAGATGTTATTAGTGACAGCACTATTAATTCAAATAATAATAATAATAATAATAATAATAATAATAATAATAATAATAATAATAATAAGCTCGCTCTACCGAAAGAGCGAGAGGCTGAAATTGAGTGCCGAAAGAGCCTTTTTTCGCCACTAAAACTGCTCTCAAATCCCCAAACAGAGGTCCTGAGACATGATTTTTAGATATTTGAGGTGGTGAGAATGTTTCCTTCGCAGTGATGTCACTCTCAAATCACTCGGACATGTGCTTATATGCGTGTCTGAAAATCGAGGAATGTTTTGCCGAAAAAATCTCTCATTGGATCCCATGTTAAATTTGAAGATTTTTTCTGGAAAGATTAAAACTGTCTCATAAAACGTAAATTGCCCTCACGGCTTCATTTCTGAGCTCTCGCAAATAAAAAATATATCTGGTTGTAGTGTCGACCCTTGTGACGCTCAAAATGTTTTCATTTTCCAGATAGGACTTATAGTTTTTGAGTAACAAGTATTTGTTTGATGACAATGCTAGAGTGTGGAAAAAATCTCCTCTCATTGGATTCAATGTTATTTTTCGGAGGAGATTTATGAAAGCAGAACTACGTTTCTAAACTGCTAGAACGGCCTCATTTTCTGACTCTGAAAAATAATATAGATATGTACTTGTTCGGCCAGACCTTGTGATTCTCACGGTGTTTTAATTTCACGGAGTTATAGATTTCTTGTGCTTTTGTCCTCCTGAGGTCTGAGCTCTCCCTCTGGCATGCACACACCTGGGCTAATTAGTGTCTTACACACGCCAGAGGATGAAAGGGAGACAGTGGATTGTTTATGTAAACACCTCACAGGTGAACATCATCACTGTAGGTAGCTCAGTGAGTAAGGCAGGAGGATAGATACCCACAGGTCGAGGGTTCAAGTCCCAGTGAGGGCAGGACTTGAACATGGTTTTTCTAGAAGGGGACTATTGAATTTTTAAATATACAACCCTCAATGATTTGAAAGACAACGCGATTGGCTCTTCATCAGATTCCTGTATTAGTATGTATGAAGTGATAGGGATAGCGCCACCTACTGGATCAAGTCTCTCGCTCCCTTTTAAACCTGTCTTTCTGTCTGTCTGTCTGTCTCTCTGTCTCTCTCTGATACTGGTACATTTTCTCTTTCTCTCATCTTAAAGCAGCCAGTCTGTCTCTCTTCCCCTAGAAAAAAAATATTTAGTCTCTAGGTACATTTTCTCTCCCTCTTTCTTACTGGTAAATTTTCTTGGTGCTCAGTGAGTAGGGCAGAGGTATTGAGACCCAGGGGTCAAGGGTTCAAGTCCTGGTGAGGGCAGGACTTAAACATTGTTTTTCAGAAGGGGACTATTGAACTCTTTAAATAGACAACTCTCAATGATTTGAAAGACAATATGATTGGCTCTTCATCAGGTTCCTGTATTAGTGTGTATTTATTGAAAGGGATAGCGCCCCCTAGATGTCAGTGTGAAATTGAAGTTTTAGCAATCAACCCCAAAATTCTGTCACATGATCAGAGTCATGTCCTGATGAAGTCAAGACTATTACTGCATACACGCTAATAGTGATAGTGCCACCTAGTGGTCAGTGGGAAAATTCAGTTTGAGCAATCAGTCCCAAAATCCTGTCACATGATCAGAGCCCTCACCTGAAGAGATATATGAGTAAGTATGCAGTGATAGTGATAGCGCCACCTACTGGATCAAGTCTCTCTCTCTCTCTTTTAAACCAGCCAGACTCTCTCTCTGGCTCTCTCTCTGGCTCTCTCTCTTAAAGCAGCCAGTCTGTCTGTCTGTCTGTCTGTCTGTCTCTCTCTCTCTCTCTCTCTCTGGGTCTCTCTCTCTCTCGCTCTCTGAAACTGGTACATTTTCTCTCTCTCTCTCTCTCTCTCTCTCTCTCTCTCTCTCTCTCTCTCTCTCTCTCTCTCTCTCTCTCTCTCTCTCTCTCTCTATGGTACATTTTCTCTGTCTCTCTAACTGGTACATTTTCTCTCCCTCTTTCTGACTGGTACATTTTCTCTCCCTCTTTCTAACTGGTACATTTTCTTCCCTTTCTTGGTCTATGTGTCTCTTCCCCCAGAAAAAAAAAAAAAAAGTCACTTTCCGACCCGGCCGCAGAAGGCACCCATTCCAAATTTCTCGGCAGGAGGAATTTGCTTCTAGTTATTCTTACTTCTTTTTCCGTAAAAGTTTGACGCGCTTCTCCTCCTACAAATTTTGTCGCACAATAACGAGACCCACAAATAAACCTGCGGAATTACGTCGAATCGTGTGCTATTATTCAAATTTTTAAATCGTCCCCCGGTTCGCTCAAAAATCGCGATAACGCGACCAAAAACGACGAATGGGAGTCAAGGTCTCTCTACCAAAAGAACGTCAGTGCGAAAATGACCTGTTTTAAGTTAGAAAAAGCCATCTCGGGAGCACTAAAACTGCTCTCAAATCCCCAAACAGAGGTCCTTAGACATGATATTTAGATATTTGAGGTGGTGAGAATGTCTCCTTCGCAGTGATGTCACTCTCAAATCACTCGGACATGTGCTTATATGCGTGTCTGAAAATCGAGGAATGTTTCGCCGGAAAAATCTCTCATTGGATCCCATGTTAAATTTGAAGATTTTTCTGGAAAGTTTAAAACTGTCTCATAAAACGTAAATTGCCCTCACGGCTTCATTTCTGAGCTCTCGCGAATAAAAAATATATCTGGTTGTAGTGTCGACCCTTGTGACGCTCAAAATGTTTTCATTTTCCAGATAGGACTTATAGTTTTTGAGTAACAAGTATTTGTTTGATCTCTGTGCTAGAGTGTGAAAAAAAATCTCCTCTCATAGGATTCAATGTTAATTTTCGGAGGAGATTTATGAAAGCAGAACTACGTTTCTAAACTGCTAGAACGGCCTCATTTTCTGACTCTGAACAACAATATTGATATGTACTTGTTCGGCCAGACCTTGTGATTCTCACGGTGTTTTCATTTCACGGATAGGAGTTATAGATTTTGAATAAGAGCAATTTGTTCGGACCTGTGCTTTTGTGGTCAAATCTGTCACTCTCTCTCTGTCTCAGCTGCGCTAATCAGTGTGCCACAGACGCAGAGGGGAGGGGCCAAAGGAGGATAGGGAGAAAGGGAGTCAGTGAGATGTTTATATTAACTACTTCACAGGTGTTGTTGAAGTGAAAGTGATAGCGCCCCTAGTGGTCAGTGTGAAAATGCAGTTTGAGCAATCGGTCCCAAATCGCACACACTTCATCAGATTCTTGACCTGAACAGATCTATGAGTGTGTATATATTGATAGTGATAGTTCCCCCTAGTGGTCAGTTTGAAAATGAACTTTGAGCAATCGACCCCAAAATCATGTCACAAGATCAGAGACCTGACCTGAAGAGATCTATGCTTGTGTATGCACTGTAAGTGATAGCACCACCTACTGATCAAGTCTCTATCTCTCTCTCTCTCTCTCTCTCTCTCTCTCTCTCTCTCTCTCTCTCTCTCTCTCTCTCTCTCTCTCTCTCTCTCTCTCTCTCTCTCTCTCTCTGGGTCTCTCTCTCTCAGTCTCTCTCTCTGTCTCTGTAACTGGTACATTTTTTCTCTGTCTCTAACTGGTAATTTTTCTCTCCCTCTTTCTAACTGGTAAATTTACTTTCTCCCTTTCTGGGTGTATGTCTCTCTTCCCCCAGAAAAAAAAAAACATTTGTGATAGCACCACCTAAGTAGTCACTTTCCGACCCGGCCGCAGAAGGCACCCATTCCAAATTTCTCGGCAGGAAGAATTTGCTTCTAGTTATATAGCTTATATATCATAACATAAATTATATCAAACTGGAAGAAACCTCTAGAACCAGACTCAATGTGGGCAAGAAGGATAGGGGGGTGGAAAAGAGGGAGGCGAAGAGAGAGAGATATGAGGAGAGGGGGAGAGAAAATAGAGAGACAAACAAGAGTTATAATTATTCATAGAAAGATGTTATTAGTGACAGCACTATTAATTCATATAATAATAATAATAATAATAATAATAATAATAATAATAATAATAATAATAATAATAATAATAATAATAATAATAATAATAATTAGATGGAGAGTATTTTGAATTAGAAATGTTGTTTGTCTGAATCCTGCAGCTCTGGACACATAAACAGCATCAGGTCCCAGAGTTACATTTTGTTTTGAGTCATTTTTGGTCTTTTTTGGAAAGATGATATTTACATGGACACTGCTCTTTCGTGGAGCTGTAGCTGTTCAGCTACCAAGATATTTGTCTAGTGGAAGTTTGTATTTTGTGATTGTCACATAGCAATTATGCTAAAATACTGATTCATGTTTCCTAGTCTCAAAAAAAACAACTGCAGATTAGCAATACCTGGAAGAATAATCTGTCAAAATAATTAATGGAGTCAACATGAGTATAACTCTTTTTACTATTGGTTAATTATTGATTTCAAACTCTGTTATACATCTGTCCAGGGTCTATGAATAAGTTAATGTTTCAGGTTGGATTTAGGAGACTTGCCTGTTTCAGAATCTGTTCTTTCACAGCACGGCTATTCAGGTACTCAGAAGAGCCCTCTACCTTCACCTTCACCAACGTCTTCACTGCTGCTTAGAGAAAGGATGAGGAGAGAAACAAAACACACGTTTAATGTGGTGTATAGTTTTGTGAAACCTACATTTATTCCTGTGGAGATAGAACTACTCAGATCTTTAGTTTAAAACACAGAGTGAGGAACCTCTGGTCTGTGGGCTGCATGTTGCCTACAAGACAGTATGATCAGGCCTGTAGGAAAACTCACAAATAAAAAATAAGCAAGTCAAAAATACAAAAACAGATTCTCACTCGTGATGCTGTAGCAGACAAACGGTTTTCTTTCTTCACAGGAAATTAACCTCCAGTTTCCACCCCTCTCATCTGCAACACCACATACGACTTTCATCGAGCCAAGTGGGTGTCCAAACTGATACCAGGAGCTGAATGAGTTGTGACTCCCGTCAGACCAGTAAATCTGAGGATCTCTGTACAAACCGATCCATGCCCAATCGAGAGACAGAAATACCCGTATTTTCTCTCTGTCGGCGTTGTTCGTCACAGTGACCAGATCTGTGTAGTGTTCTCTGCAGTGCCTCTGAGCCTCAGTCCAAGTCTTTGATGTATTCACTAGCACAAAGTCAGAATCCTCTAATGTTCCTGCAGTTAAGTTTGAGAACAAAAGAGGGATTATTGAGATCACACAACTGTGTTAAAAATCAGATCTCATACATTATGTTGTGTAGTAAAGATCAATATAAAGCACATCATTACCATTGTAGCAGACAAATGGATGCTGTGCAGGGCAGAAATAATCAAACCATCTTCCAGAGTACGGCATGGCCACACAGAGCATATTGGCGTTATAATAGTCTGGTTGATTAGACTCCCAGTTCCTATATTCAGCTCCACTCTGGTTGAACCCATCTGACCACTTCCAGTCAATATGACTGTACAGGCCAATCCAAACCTCAGAGCTGTGACCAGCGGCAGAAACTGTGTCTTTAAGTTTCTTAATTTCTTCAGTGTTTTCAATAGTGGCCAGGTCTGTGTACTTCTCTCTGCAGTAGCTCTGAGCTTCAGTCCAAGTCTTTGCACCAGGCACAAAGTGGTACTGATGGAGGAGGCATGTGGAGAAGGTGAGGCACCCTGAGGATGAAACCAAAAATTGTTTTTATGTATGAGGACTAAAATTAATCTGTATATTCAGATTTCCTGTTAGACATCATACAAACAGTTAAATTCACTGACCTGAGAGAAACAAGACACCAATGAAGATCCCTTCCATCCTGATGCTGCTCTGTCGACTGTCTGTGCCAGTGTTCACCACTAACACCAAACTTAACCAGTTCTAGTGCAGCTTTAGGGAAATGTAACAGCAGCTCCTCCTCTTCTACTGAAAATAGTCAGTGTTCCGTGGAATTCTATATGCAAAAAGGCAAAGATGCAAACAACAACCTTTTTCTCGTTTATCTCTGGAGGCATCTCACTATGCAGATAGTTCTGATCGTATCTGACCCAGACTGGTCTCTGCCTCCCCCCCTGTGCAGCTGTTGAGTGAATGAATGTCTGTTTGTCTTGCTCACACCGTGGATCCAATGATACCTCTGTGACAGGGATGCTTGAAATGTGTATCTACTAATGTTGTGATCACCTCTAATTCCATCCAATATGTAGATCAGATGGAAATAAGGATGATGGGTATTATTATTATTATACTGCTATCAGCATGCATTATTTCTCCCTCAGGGTTATTTGATGTCATCAAACTCTGTATTATATCTGTCCTGGGTCTATGAATGTGTTTCAGTGTGGATTTTGGAAACTTGCTGATTTCAGAATGTCTGCTTTCACAGCAGAGTCCTTCAGGTCCAGAGGAGTCCTGCAGCTTCACTTCAAGAACGAGGAGAGAAAGAAAACACAAGTTTACAGTGGTACTAGCTTTGTGAAGAAGTACTTGGATCTTTTATTCACAACACAGTGAGGAGCCTCTGGTCTCCAGGCTGCATGTTGCCCACAAGACACTTCGATCAGGCCTGTCAGACAATTCACAAAAACAAGCAACTCAGAAATAAACTTTCACCCTGTGGTTGTTTGCCACCTTCAACCTTTTCAGTATATTTCTGTATACATTTTTTTTCTGGACTCATGTGAGGTCCCCCTGACCTTTGACCTTCAAACCACAGACTTGAAACATCATGTTCAAGAGGCCGAAATATGTTTTACAAGTTAACCACCACCAACTGAAACCGAATCAGTTCATCTGTGAGTCTATGGCTGTGTTCGAAGTACCTCACTAATCACTGTATAGTGCACTATATGGTGAGTTTGCTGTTTTTAGTGGTGTCTGAATGTTTACAGATTTTTTTAATACCCTATGTAATGGATTCATTGTTTCCCACAATTAATCATGAAAAGTAGTGTACAACCAATGGTCACTAACCAAACAATATAAACCATCATGCATTTCACTCGTGGTGGAGAGACGGGAGGAGCGAGGGCAGAAGGAACAGCCCGACCTGTCGTTCTAATGTAAATAGAAGCAGAGCGGTGCATCACAGCACAAAGTGTGGGAAACTACTTTATTTCCACATTTAAAGATGATCATCCGACATGTTTAAATGTTTTTTTTAACAATAAAGCTGTAAAATAAACATTTAAAATGTTCTTTCCTGTGGAATAATCTCTCACTTTCAGTTCGGGAAGATGACACCATCTGTACGTTTAAGAGTAGGCTTAAAACCTTCCTTTTTGATAAAGCTTATAGTTAGAGCTGCTCCAGGCTTGTCTTAGACCTGCTCTTAGTTATGCTGCTATAGGTCTAGAAGGTCGGGGCACATGACACAAGGAGCTTCTCTATCCAGCGTCTCCTTCCTCTTCTCAATCATTATCACATCAAAGTAATTCATATCTCATCGATACATTTTACTGACTTGACCCTTTCCCCGGAGTCCCTTTGCCTTATCATCTGCAGATCCAGGGCCGCAGCTGTGGCCACATCATGGATTGAGATCTGTGGATCGCATATCAGAGATCGCAATGGTGGTTCCAGTTTGGCGGATTCTGTATCGTGCTGGCTGATCGTGATAATAATGGCGGATCGTTTATCGTGTTGGCATCTGATAATGGTGGTGGACCACGATCGAGGTGGCAGCTGATGATGGATCCTAATTGGCGGCTGTGGACAATGACTGTGGACTATGGTGGCATACGATCTTGATGGTGGATCATGATCTTGCTGGCTGCTGACCATAGACTATGATTGTAGCAGGACTGCTTGATACATAGTATTTCTCCTCAGATACTTGACCAGTACTGACAATAATCTATCAATTCATTGACCTTCAGTTATCCTTCAAAATGTTAACCCTTATCAATGCTGCTGAAACCTTTATCTGGATGATGTTATCCTTTACACTTGACATCTGTTGCACTTCTGTCCGTCCTGGGAGAGGGATCCCTCACATGTGGCTCTTTCTGAGGTTTCTGTGTAATTTTTAACCTGTTAAAAGTTTTTTTTATTAGTTTTTCCTCACTCTTGTTGAGGGTTAAGGGCAGAGGATGTCACACCATGTTAAATCCCTATGAGACAAATTGGGATTTGTGAATATGGGCTATACAAATACAATTTGATTGATTGATTGATTGACTTTGGGATTTTCCCCATTGTTGTTGTTGTACATTTTATTCCTGCGCCAATGAAGTAATTTTTTGATTGCAGACAAAATGTATAGTGTGCACTGAATAGTGTGTAAAAGCTTTTTTGTTATTTTCCGATGATCTCACTAGTGTTCTATATAGCAGCCAAATTTTGACTTTTCATTTCATTTTTGATCTTGTGTTTGTACTTTGTTTTAGTATATTTGTGTTTTGGATTTGTACTCTGTATTTTAATCTTCCCCTTCCTTGTGTGTCCCTCTCCTCAGTTTAGTTACCTCCATGTTGTGCCAATTCCTGTTTTATCGTGACCTTCACTTCCTGTTCCCCCCATGTGTCATTGTTGGTCACTTCAATCTTGTGATTGTGTGCACCTGACCTCATGAGTTTCAGGGTAAAGTGGATTCCTTGACAGAGCACAGGGATGTGGTATTATTTTGTGTATTGTTGTATTGTAGCAGGGAACATAATATTGATCACACACACAAGGACGCAAATACTGCACTTTTGGGGTCACAAACATTTAAAGGACATTTATTCTTTATTTTTCTCTTTTATTTGCTACTTTAACAGAGCTCTATCATTGAATTTTTAATGTGTGTTCATACAACAAATCCAGAACTGGGAATGTATGTTGATTGTGGTGACGCAATACGTTTGTCATCTGTTCCACACAGTTAAACTCGCATCTCTTGAGTTATGATAAGGCAACCGCTCACGGACCTGTATCGATGTTATCACCTCAGCTTCTACCATTGGCTTAGAATCTATTCTACTCATTCTTGGAAAGAGAAATATTCCTCTAAAGGTCTCAGAATCTTTGGTGTAACCCCAGTTATTTACCTTCATTAGTATATTTGTGGTGACTTTCAGCTTTAAATAAGCTAACAGTAACTTAGAAGGATGACTATCTCGCTTGACAACTATGGACATGATAAGATCATGCATTGCTCTAACTGACTGGATGCCTGCCACCTCCTCTGTCTCCACAACAGTGTCAGAGGGCTCCAGCCTTCTTCTGAGATCAGTGAGCTGAGACGCAAGGTGATGAACAAGCCCACAGGGGGCACTGTTTGCCCACCTGCAATTAATCCCTTCTCCTGCCAAACGCACATTAACGGAGGAGCCACAAAGCTGGTCCAATGAAGGATATATTATTATGAGACTAATTGTGATTTGTGAATATGGGCTGTAAAAATAAATTTGATTGATTGAAGAAGGTTTTAAAGAGTTAGAGGAAATTCTCACTGTAATGAAGATCATGAAACCTGTTATATTTAGGGATATGTGAACTAACAAAAGTGATTTAACTGTTGATTTAGAGCGGTTTCTCCGGGACAAAAACGTTACCAAGCTTTTCCAAGAGTTAACTAATGCTGAGCAGCAAGACAAAGAGCGGGCACATCAATTTTTTTACAAACTGATGGCTTTGTCGGGAAAAAACATGAAGAAACCACATAGAGAGTCTTATGTGAGGGATCTCTCTACCAGGATGGACAAAAGTGCAATATACACCACTTGGAACTGAACACATTAACAAAGAAGAGATAGTTTAGCATGATGGTAAGGTGTGTCAATGTAAATTGTAAATATTTGTACATAAGAAATTGTCTGATGGAGATCAGTACCCTCTCACCCACTAATGGTTAGTTAGTGACTAACCCCTAGTTCAACATATGGGACTTCTATTTGGAGGACTACATACATATAGTGACATCAGACACTACGTTGCAAAATGTTATGGTAATGACGTCACTGTCGTAGGATTATGAAATACAACAACAATAACTTCAGCCGGTGGAAAATCCCATCATACATTTTTATATTTAATAAACAGTTGGTATTGATACTTTTAAAAAGCATCTTGAATGACCAGTATTTAAATGAAGAACTAAACTTGTTTGCTGCAGTTTGAGCTATGATGCCAAATGTGAGGCCGATATGATGGGCCCTTTGCGAGCTACGTACTACGTTGACCGAGAGAGCTCAACGCAGAGCAAATCAACAAAATACATGCAAATAGAAAAATCACCTACACATTAAGGAAACGTCAATTTGACGAGGCATGTGTTGCAAAACGTCATAACACATGCAAATACAAAACGCGCTGCATATTGCAAAAACGAAAATGCAAATGTTTCCAAGGAAATGTTCAAATAAAGATAACTTCCTCAATTTGATGACTGGTGTGCTGCAACAAGTCACCACACATGCAAATACAGAAAATTATCAAGAAGTGTTCCTCATCATTGAACTATAGCCGCGTTCATCACTTTTTTGGGTACCCTCGAAACATTTGCGTTGTTGTTTTTGCAATTTGAGCAGTGAGTTTTTCCAGCGTAATTTTTTTTTTTCTTAATTTGCAAGTGTTTTCTCTATTTGCATGTGTTTTTTTAATTTGCTGTGTGTTCTCTCTGCCACATTGACATACAGACAGAAGCGTTTTTTTTTTTATACCATTATTACTATAAAAGATGAGTGTCCTCTGTCTCTAGAGAAGCAATTTGGATTTTTTTTTCGAGACAATGGATTCCAACATAAAAGCATTTTTAAAAATATTTATTTTCATATAAAATGGAGGACGCACATAAGAGCAGGTGTGTCCTGTTTTTGTCACACAAACGCCCACAGAACATGTGCTTACCTGAATGAAGCTCTGGCATGAACTGTAGCTCTGTCACTTCAAATTCATTGAGTCTTTTACCTCTTCTACGATTAATAAGCTTCAAGTGTTTATCACCGTTTGTTTGTAGCACTCACGTTAGCATCACTGGACGGCGGGCCTGGCCATTTTTAATTTTTCGGGTCGTACAGGAAGTGCAGGTTTTGAGCCAAAAGTGATCGTCTTCTAAAAGCTGATCGCGTAGCCATTTAAAGTAGTACTCTTAAACACAGTACATTTAGTACACATAGTACATGTAGTACCTGCTGCTTTTGTCTGAATACTAACTTTTACACTCACTTCACCTTATGATAGACTGGTTGTTTACGGACTGTACTGCTGGTGCTGATGTGTTTTTTGACTTTGTCTAACAATGCTCCATCCATTGTAGTTGTTAAAACCAGATTATTTATTTTTTTATTCACAAATGCCCATAACCATTCAATGTCATACTATTAGTATTCTTGTTGTTTGTTTTATTAAATTCTTATGTTATTACAAATCATTTTACTCAGGTGCTACAACCACAATAAAAGTTAAATTTAAAAATAATCAACAGCAAGTAACAGATTCCTTTTCCCTCAAATTTTTCAAATGAAACTTCACCCACACAAAAAACAGTGTGTTGGTTCATTTCAGCAGATGTGACAAGCGTTTAGAAGGATGCAGACTTAAGGACAGAGCCCTCAGTCCACAGCCTCCATACAGGACAAGGACACAGAGAGACATGTACACACCATGCAAGTGGCGGCTGAGTGGGACCAGAACTCAAAATCACCACTCTCCTCGAAGACACTCATCGACACAAGCAAGCACAAGAGGGAGCTATTGCTCTAAAGTTCCCAAGATCTCAGCTCTCAAGCAGTTTGATGACTTTATTAACGTTTTATTAACAAAGCACCGAAACCCTTCTGTCCAATCAGCTGTGAGAGGGGACAGCAGGAGGAGCCGTCATTGTTCTGGAGTTCTCCATCAATTCACATGTCACGGAAATGCAGACGTTAAGAAATCCCAATATTCACATTTCGTTTTCCTCCACAGCCCCACGACTGAAGCACTCACACTGAGAGCGGTTTGTCAGAAGAGTTTATTTTTCATTTATGTACAAGCGTGTCTGTCACCGAGGCGGGGACCGTCTGAGATATACAAAAAAAAAAAAGAGAGAAGAAAACGTATAAGGTGCAAAAACAAACACTGATGCATGCATCTGTACTCACCCCCACCCACCCTCTCCCACAAGCTACCGTATGTACAGCAGGTTCACATTGACTGTCATCAGACATCATGCTCGGTTACAAGCCCCGCCAAGTCGAAGGGGGGGGGGGTCACAACCAGCTAAACACTTAGTAGACACAAGTCCCCTCTGCGCCCGTCTCCATGCTGACGTGTCAACTACTCTGGACAATATGTACAAGACTGAGCACCCCGCGTGCTGCACATAGCAATTTACATGGCAGCAAAGCATAGGCACTGGAGCGAAAAGGATTTATCAAAGAAAGCACCGTTGACACTGTGTGTGTGTGTGTGTCTGCACTTGTACACAAATCTTTTTGAGGAACATTTTGAACCTAGAACCTACAGAGAGGACATTTTTGCGGGGTGCTCACTTTTTGACCCACTTTGAATATGTTGTCTGAGGGTTAAGGTTCATATTAGGGTTAGGGGAAGTGTGTGTTTGTGTGTGTGTGTGTGTCTAAGGAAGTCACAGACTTCCGTAGAAGACAATTTAGAGTTTACAGCAAGTATCCCTGTTTCAGTCAGTGTACTGTTGATGGGTTTGGAATGTGCCTTGGAAACATTCGAGCTCACGCACGTGCCAACACACAGACACACGGACACACACACACACGCACACACACATACAGACACACAGACACACACATACACACGGACACACACACACACACACAGCAGTGGTGTGATCACAGGAGCTGGACTTGACCTCAGAGGAGCGAGTCGCCATGTCAGTTAAGGTCTTTGAGTTTTTCCGTTGGTAACGCCAAATGTAAGGGAAGCCACGGCCATGCCTGGCCTGACCTAACCTTCCGACACACACACACTCACACACACGCACACACACACAGACAAACAGTTTGGAATCCAATCCAGGGGCTATTTGAAGAAGCACAATTACTCGAGGCGACTGTAAGACAGTGTGATTAAAGCTGCACCCGCTGATTATGAAAGGAAACCACATGTTTTGGTTATTGGCAGGTAGTGAGCCATTAATCAAACGTTTTTTTACTATTTGCTTTGTTTTAACATGGACATTCACAGCTGTCTAACTTGTCCTCATTAATCAGTCGGAAGTCATGTTCTGTCGGTTTTGTGTTGAGGTGAGATGTTATTGTATTATTGTGAACTGGGCCAATAGAGAATATGAATTTGTTAAGAATAAATCACTATTATAACACTTTCAATTCGTATCCTATTGAGTCACACCTGCAGGTCCAGAAAATATAGATGTAAAAATTAATGCGGCGCGGTTCAAATAGTTGTATCTAATGTTATTCTACTAATGGTTTTATCTGAACCCATTTCCCACTGAATAATATTATTTGCTAAGAAACAGTGACATTATTCATAGTAAGACACTCTGATCACAAACCAAATCAAGGTCTTTGAATATGTCAGACATGTCAGACGAAGGAGCAAAACACTGGGAAAGGGATACTTTGCATTGGTTTATGGGATGTGTAGTTCCTTTACTCTCTGTGAAACGTCAATAGAGAAAATTAATGGGAAATGTTTTTCTGTTAATTCTAAATGAGGGGGGGGGGGGCACTGTTTTGCTCTCTCTACAATTTATTTTTACCGAAATGAGAACTGTTATTATACATTCACAAATCATGTGGATTTTATTCAACATATAAGAATTTATTTTTATAAGTTAAGTTCTATATATTTGGTAATATTTATATTTTTCGTTTTTTTCAATATATATTAATACATTTTAATTGGTAGCCGTAGGAACCTGTGCATGGAACACTAAGTCCCCAGTTTGAATCTAGGCCCACAGGACATTTGACTTATTGGCAAATAAAAAAAAAGAATATTGTGAGCTTCTGTCAAAAGAAGTTTTATCCTCCTTAAATCCAGAATTACTGCAGAATACACATAAATGCTGTTTCCCTGAACTGGTTCTATAGTTCAGCCACAGGTTGTGGTTTTCAATGATGCTCTGAGTTCATAAGAAAATATGTATCTAGTGAATTTGAATGTGGTTTCATAAGGGGGCTGTTATCTGAATGATGCTGAGGAGAATTCTGCTTCTTGAAATAGCCCTTTAGCACGGAGCTGTGCCGTTACTCTCAGCTGGTGTGTGTCACTATTATTCTGACCCTTAAAAAGTGACCTCTGTTTTCCACAAATTTGACAAAAGAAAAAAAAACGTTAAATATATCAACATAAATAAACAAAGGGAAGGTAGTATTTCCTTTAAACATTTACAAATAAATACTTGGTTTTGACTTTAGATCCTTTTCAAGCCAAACTGCTGGAACAGATTCTGAATTGAAATAAAACAACACAAGGTGTTTGCTTAAAAAAAGAAAAGTGCAGCGGACAACAAACGTTGCACAACTTAGTTGACTAAGCAGGCTCGATAGAATAGGGGTTGGAAAGGTTTACTATGTCTGTATGCTGTGGTACTTACAGTATACTAAAAGCAGCCCCTCGTTTAGTTCATGTGAATGACTGTGTCCTCCTCAACACTCTCGGACTGTAATTTAAATAAATATATAGACAATATTTTTAAAAAGAAAACAAAGTAATGAAAGAAAGAGTGATGCAAGGCGGTGGGCGGATTATGTGCCGCTCTTCTGCTCCCATTCCTGCAAAACAGAGAGTGACCAGCTTAGTTTGTTGATATCATCACAGTTTGCCCACCAGATTTTCAATCAGGTCAATAAATATCGTTAAACTCTAATCAAAAAATAAAAAGGAACCAAGATTCTCAGAAAATGAGTTTAGCCAAAACACATCAACAATCAAAGAACCTCAACTATTGATTTAAGGTGGAGTGAACATTGTTCAAAACCTACAGATCCTGAGTAAAGCCCCAAGATCAACACCTTCACAGTCACTTTAAATCAAGTCTGTCTTCACAACTTTATGTTTTGAGTCACAAACGAGACATTGGGTGTCCTTCACTCAAATAGATTTAGTATTTCAAACCAGACTTATAACATCTAACAGCACAATGATGTTTTTTTTATTCATGTGACAAAGAGTAATCTAACTGGGATATCCACAGTTTAGCAATTTGAGGTAACAAAACACTGGTTTTAAAGTAAAGCTCTTTCTCGTTCTTTTTTTGTAAAGTCTCGAGCGCTGCTCTAGACCCTGTCCGGCTTGTGAGCTCTGACCTTGGCCTTCCTGAGGACGTGTCCCCGAACTGTGGAGGCCTTCTGACCAGCCTGCTGCCGGCGGAGCAGCGACGCGCTGTTGACCGGCAGGGAGCAGGACTCTGTGTCACTGGTTTCGCAGCTGGAGAAGGAAGACGACTCCTGTGTCCGTCGCAGCATTGCCGGTGACTGCACACGCACACACACACACACACACATATGGAGAGAAGTTAGACGGCCAGTGGTGGTAGATGCAGATGCTAGATGACTTTTGAAACAAATAAAAGCAACACAAATAAACCACGGGAGACAGCGGAGGTGTTCTGACCTGGAGGCCAGAGGAGGCGGCTTTTGGTTCGATGGTCAGGCCCAGAGTGACCCCTCCGCTCAACGCCTTTTTTAGGCTCTCCTTCACCTCGGTCAGCTCCAGCTCCAGGTTCACCCTCTCCTCCTCCTTCTGCCGACACTGCTCCTCCACCTTCTTCAGCCGCTCCGACAGGGAACCGTGAGAACGTTTGCCTAATGGACAAAGAGCGGGACATTTCTATGTGGACATTTATCACTTTGATAAACATGATAAAACTATCGCCAGATCATTTTGACAGTACGTTTTTTTTTATTTCACCATATCAGACTAAGACACATATATTCACAGGTGCAGCAGGTGCCGATCCCTGGCATGGCTACAAAATACATATAATGACTTCCTGTTTGGCAATTTGTCTTCAAAGCAAAAGCACAAAGTTTACTTTGTTGCTGCAATGCTTTAGACTGAGCTGGAGTACAGAGCTTTTATTTTGAAAAGTTGTGAACTTGGGTCAGACGATAGTGTCGATGGTCACACAAAATAACACCAGTTAAGAACATCATTTAAACTTACATATACTGTATAACCACACACATGAACATAAAGGAAATTCAGTTTAATTTTTTGCAAAACATTGACTATAAAATCGTCAATGCTGATAAACCAGGTAGGATGAACACTTCACTCTGCACCATACACTGTTTATAAAGAGCTCTGCAAACAATGTCAAGCACACAAACAATTAAAAAGGTGTTGTTTATTGCAGAACTGTCTGAGGAGGACTCACTAATCAAAATGTGTAGCAAGATGTAGCTCTAGAGTAGGGGTGTCCAAACTTTTTTCTCAGAGGGCCACATGCAGAAAAATATAGGAATGACTGGGCCACTCAATGGGTCAGGTGTAAGTTTGGCACCACCTAGTGTTTAAACTAAGAAGTGTAATACAGTGGGCCATAGTCAATTATATTTTGATTAGGGCTGGGCAAGTTAACTCGTTTTAATCGAGTTAACTCAAGTGATGAGTTAACTCGATTAATTATTTTATCTCGCATTAACTCAGGTTTGATTATTTATTGTTTTATTGTGAAAGTCAGGCTTTTATTTTGTGAAAGTCTGTTGCTGACTGCTGCGGAACAGGAAAAAAGAAAATAATTGGCAGATAAACAACCATGGATAAGGGTACGGAGCTTTTACATGGCCATTTTCATTTTAAAGTTCTTCCAGACGGCGGAGTCGACAGAACCAAAGTAATTTGTAGCCACTGCCAAGGTGAATTTTCTTATCACCGGAGTACTTCCAGTCTAAAATATCACCTAAATGCAAAACACACAGTTGATATCAGCAAATCACTCAACGAAACAGCGAGCGGAGCGAGGCTTCGGCAGACTACGTTATACGCAGGGAGGAGTATACATTTTTCATAACGAAGAGGATAACATTAATGCCCTGGAAGTGGCATTGACCTTTAATTTTGTATTTGCTTTGATAACATTGTTAAGTTGAGATTTACACTGAATATTTTATTTAACTGCTACTGTATTAAATGCTGATGTTAAAAGTGTTTGCACAACAAATGTTATGGCACTTTCGTTCATATGGCAGAACATTGAAAATAAAATTGCGCTATACACTACTTTTTAATTCATTATTGGATTTTGCGTAAACAAATGCGATTAATCGTGATTAATCGGGGAAATCATGCGTTTAATCGCGATTAAAACTTTTAATCGTTGCCCAGCCCTAATTTTGATATAGTTTGATACGGGCCCATTAAAAATGGATGGCGGGCTGCAGTTGTAGTTTGGGCATCCCTGCTCTAGAGCATTAACACAGGACAAGAGAACAGAATAGTCCAAACACGCAGGTTCAGAACAGGCATTAAACTAGTTTCCCTCTAAATGTTATCTTCCTGCTTCTTTTAATTTCAGATACAACTGGTTTAATGACGAGTATGTATTGAGCAGAAAGGCCGTGTCTCTCACCGGCAGCGGCCTCCACAGCAGTGCGCAGGTCTGTCCTCTCCTTCTTCAGCTGCGTCAGATGGCTCCTGATCTCCTGCTTCTTCTTCATCAGCTCGTCCTCCCTGGCCTGCAGCCGCTTGGCGTCGGCCTCCACGCGGTTCTTCCCGTACTTGCACTGCTCCCCATCTGCACAACAAAGATATGGGGTGACTTACAAGAAAAGAAAATCGAGAATGGGAGTCCTCCTCCGAAGGCAACAGACCCAAGAAGTACTGGTTCATGTCTTAGACTTAACATTCCACATGCTCAACATGGTTAGCCTGTATAAAGCGAAACTAAGAGACAAATCTGAGAGTTACTCTACGGACCAGTCTAACGAACATTGGATAGAGCAGTTCAAATTACCTCATTACCTATTCACACACACATTCATACAGAGCATCTCTGTGCAGCATTTTATTTATCATAATTCACTCACACACGGCTAGCACAACCGTCAGGGGCAATAAGGGGTTCGGTATCTTGGACGGACACACGCGGAACATGGGGGAATAGGATCGAACCGCCAACCATTTGGTTAGTAGACGACAGGCTATACTAAAATGAACTATACTGAAGTAGCACAGTCCGAGAAACAAGAAAAGTTGTATAACAGATTATCCAAACCAATTAAACCTACAGCGAATGGACCTGAGGTGTTGCTTACAATCCCTCGACTGTCCAGTAGCTGAATCATGAAGTCAATCAGTGGGGGACGTTCACCAGAAGACATTTTATTAATTGTGCTGGAGGTTTAAATAAAACCTGCCTGATCATTCCTGATCGGTTTCTTTCTCCGTTTGACTAGTTTTAGCGACATTTAGCTGAGCTGCCTGTTGTGAGCAACAATGAACATTACAGTTCAGTGGAGGTTTTATGTGCGATTACAGTTTCATCACAGTTTTGCCATTTTAAGTTTTACCTTCAAATTACGTGGAAGCTAATCTGGATATAGTGCCTGCTTATTTACAGGCTATATGATGCTCTGACTACATGTTTTTCTTGTGCAGGTATTTTTGCAATGCTGCCCCACAGTGAGACAAACAAAGAGACCATCTGTGTGACAGTGCACTGCCCATGACATCAGCATTAAGACATTTTCCATGACATCAGGAGGAAGAGATCAGATCTTTTATTACCAGGACACTGGTGAGACCTGAACTGCCGAGAAACCCACTGATCCCACAGCCGCAGCCTCGAGCAGTCATGAATTACACCAGGACCATCTGTGTGTGTGTGTGTGTGTGTGTGTGTGTGTGTGTGTGTGTGTGTGTGTGTGTGAGCTCGAGGATTTTTCTCCTGAAGAATCACTCAATCAAACCACGCTGACATCTTCAAATTCAATACCCCTATTTGACACTGGAAACATGAGGTCTGTGTGGCGTACGTACTCTCACAGCAACATGATACATGTTTAATTATTTCCATTCCGACATTTGGAGGAAGACAAGCTACACACACGGTTTAAATCCTTCTCGTTCACACTTTAGGCAAAAAACTAAAACGGTTTTCTACCGCAGGGTTTAACACGACCACATTCACCCTCTTCCAGTGAGGTGGGCTGCGTCTCTGCTATCATGTCTGTAGGAGTTGGACCCCGACGCTGGCAGGGGGCTCGAGTCTGGCCCACGTGCGTCACACGAATCGTCCCAAGGGGAAGGATAGGTTTTTAGGTTTTCAAGTTATTTACCCCCTCCCTTACCTAAAGCAACTGTAATTTGAACATCCTGCATTTTCCAAATTGCTGTGGAGCAGAGCTAAGCTAGAAAGCAATCAGTGGTGGTGAGGCTGGGTCTGGGGGAGCCAGACACACTGTCTGCTGCTCACTTACAGCACAGGAACTGACTGAGAGAGATGGACTGCTGTCAGTAGTTACTGTCCAAGATAATAGTGAGTGATTCAAGAAGAATTTACAAAGTGACCCTACTCGTTTTTACAGTCCACGTATGATAAACTCTTCAGATCCATAATGGAAATGATGCAGATTCGTGGACATACTCTTTAATTTCTCCCCACTTACTGGAGTTGTTGCGTTTCAGAGAGGCCGTCCCATTGGTCCCATTGACTCCATTCTTCTTGGACTGGTTCTTTGGCTCCGCCTTCTGTTTTGATGCCACCCCATTGGTCGCTGCACCCTTCTTTCCCTTCAACTGATGAGAAGAGAACAAGGAGGAAGGACACTTGTCAAATTACCTGTCAAATACCTCAAGACGGTGTAATTCTGCACATATTACATATATGTAGATGCACTTTTTTTTACAAAAAATCCACACATTCCTACGCATATTTCTAATTGGAAACTTAGTCAGACAGCTAAAATTACAGGACAGCTACTTCTGATGCATTCATGTGGTGTGGGAATGTACTTTAACATCATCTCAAGTTGGAACAATTCAGAAAGTCTGTGAAAATTTTGGTACACGAGTTCCCGAGCTGAGGTCAGCACCTATAAACGTAAATGTTATTTCCAAAATAGTAGTTTTAATTTGAACTTTTGTCACATTCAAACCGGTCTATCTCTCACACGTCATCTCTTTAGCCAATAGACATGTTTTTATGAATAACGTGCAAATCTTTAATTATTTATAAGCCTGTCACACATGATCATTGTGCCTTGCTCTTTGTTATAATTTAAATTTTGGAAAGAGGGTTCGAGAGTTTGGCTTACACGCTGTACACACGTGAACATGTTTTGTTTACATCAGGATAAACAATGGAGAAATGTTAACATTTTATGGTAAAAAATATGTTTGCTTAATCATTTAATTTCTCTATATTTGGTGGTTTATATTGTATAAATTAGGATAAAAATCGAATTAAAATTTGAAAATTAAAATGTCTTTTTCATATTGTTTTTTTCATATATATATACAACAGTTGATATATATTGAATTAATATAAGATTAATTAATTAATTAATTAGATTTAATACTTTCATTTATCATTTGGCTAAGCTGTTATTATTATTGGGTCGTCTTCATGTTGCCCTGACCCTAATCTAACTGTCCTGATGTACGTGGCAGACAGTTTGGCTCTCTGCCTGCCGCCTGCCGTACACCTCGCTGGATGAAAGTCAACTCCTCATAGCCGAGCGGTACTTTGTGGTTGCACAGGCAATGTTAACACCCCTCAAACACGCCACACATGGCACACACATCAAAGGTGTGGTGAGGAGGAGGCGGAGCTCCACACAAACACCATGCGGTGACTTATGAGGCCGTCGAGTCAAAACTGGTACTTAGAGCAGGGCTGTAAAAATATAAATTACACACACAGCCCATGTTCATTGTAAAGGGGAGGAAGGAAATACAATATGTGGGACAACTGAACACAGGCATGGACACATTTTATGCTATGCTATTATACTCAAACTAAATGTTGAGACACAAATCAAGGAGCAAAATCTGGCTTTTACAGGGAGTTATTTCAGAACCGGACCTAAAAATGGTTTAATATCATACTGACAGTAAATCATGATTGGTATCAGCTGTAAAAAGCTTGACTGGAGAATGTCTAACTGTAGCACACGGTCAGTGCTTCCAAAGCCCAGTCATGGGAATGAGTCTCAGGCCCTGTCATGGTTAGAATTCAATTTCCAAGAACCACACCAGAAGGGGATCAGCATTCACAGGCTGATGGGAAAGAGAGGCGGACTTGTGGGTGGCCAACATCAACACCTTACCTAGTGAGTCAACACATGCTCCCGCAGGAAAAGTTTACTCAATATTCTCTTTCACTCGGCAGAGTCGTTCTCAGTGCATGTAAATCAGGAAATTCGGAATTCAACATTTATCTGAAGGGATGCTCCAAAAGTTCATGAAGGGCGTCGGCGTAAAGGTCCAACCTTATTTCAAGTCCCTCTGAGGAGAGTTGCTAAGGCAAACGACAAAAACTTGAAGACTTACAGCTGCAAAAGTAAATATTTTTCTCATGAATAAGGGATTAAAAATCAATCAGATCGAGTGAAGCAGTTAAAGTATCTCAGGGTCTTGTGTTTTCTATTCTTGTTTTAATTTGTCCCTTTTGTGAGCCACTTTGCAACATTATTATTATTATGATTAATAATATTATAGATTGTAGTATATTTGAGGCTGGCTGACCTTTTCCAAAATTATAACTTTTCCTAAACACGTGACTCTTCACCTCTTTTGTACAGTGTCATAGATCCACGGAAATCTGTGAAGCTGCTCTTATCTTGTCTTTGGCTCTACTATATGTATTACTTGATGAAAAGCATATTATTTTTTTGTTAAACACAATGTTAGCAAAGGCATGCAATACAATCTGGAGCTGGAGATGTTAAATATTGCATGGGTCATAATTTTCCCTTCTACCAAAAACTGGATATTGATTGGTAGAGGTTATTTCTAACATGAACAAAGATTAAGATTGTTGCTAATATATGGTTTACGGTAATATGGTTTCTTTTCAGACACATGTTCAAAGAAATTGTGACACTAACGCCTTCAAAGATGAGAGGTAGCTTTTGGTGATATATATTTTATCTGGTTCTATATGCGATGTCACAATATTTCAGTTAATTTATTTTCTGAAGATCACTGAAACTGTATCCTACAAATCAAGAAAAGGAAAACTTATTTTTAGAATTTGAGAAAGGTGAGTACAAGTAAATAAGAGTGGAAGCAGAAGAGGTTAGTGTGATGCAGCAGAGTGTTAGTCACCTGAGCAGTGGCTTTAGTTTTAGTATCAGCAGGGAGGAGTTTAGAGGAGACTTTAGAAACAGGGGTTTTGTAGTGACCGGCAGACTTGGAGGAAGAGGAAGCAGGAGAGGAGGAAGGCTTAGGAGGATAGCGAGAGGCCAGCTTGGGTGAGGGCATGTTATCGTAGAGCTCAGCATTCTCATAGTGCATCTCCCCTTTCAGCTGGCGCCCCCCTGTGTTGGGACTGGAGTGCAGCGCCTCGGGTTCCTCGGGTGAGATCAGGCAATGTGCAAAGCCAGAGGAGAAGTGGAGGAAGAGGAGGAGAGGTAGAGGAGAGGCAGAGTACGGAAGAGGAACATTTTTTATAACAGGTGGTAAGAATATCAGGAAATAAGAGAATCATTATTTATGTTAGTTACACTAAATGGTTTAAATACACAACAAAACAAGTCATTCTATAATATATGATGATTAACCCTTTGATACACAAGCTATGCAACCCCCCTCTAAGGCACAACATGGGTCAAAAATGACCCGTATTGACTTACAATGTTATTTCATGCACGGCTGAGTGTTTCTTTACTATATTTTTGGAAATCTAATTATTTCATCATTCAATATTCAAAGTATTCATTAAATATCTTGTTTTTGATTACCACAAATAATTATTTTCATTTGATCTTTCATAATTTATGAACTAAAATAGTTTTTGTATTTTTAAATCAAGTTTACACACATGGGTCAAAAATGACCCGATGGAGTTTAAATTGTAAATATCTTTGCAATACATTTATTTCAGCATTCAGAATTTCAGGAATTCCTCAATAAACTTGTTTTTGATCATCACAAAATTTTATTTTTATTTGTCCTTTTCTACTTTTTTAATAAAAAACATTTTTGTATCACTACCCTTCCATGGGTCAAAAATGACCCGTATTCATTTCACATGTTATTTCATGCATGGCTGTGCTTCTTTGCTATATCTTTTAAAATCTATTCATTTAATCATTTAATATTTCAAAGTATACATTAAAATATCTTATTTTTGATTACCACAAATAATTACTTTCATTTTCTCTGTCTTAATTTTTTAACTAAAATAGTTTTTGTATTACTTAAATGACCCATGTATGCAAGTGTGAATTTGATAGGAACCTTTGATTTGTAAATGTTTGTAGTTAGGAACATGTTTACTGTGGACAACTTTTCACATGCCACACTTGTCAAAACTACTTGTCAGAACTAAATCATGTTGACCTAGCTATCGTTAGCTAGAATTTACCTAGCTTACATAAGCTAACATTAGCTAGCTAAAAGAGAATATGTTAACAGCTAGCTAATAATATTGGACATATTTATCTTTCCCACCAGTAGAAGAGTAATGTTCAAATGTTATGTGCAGTTATCTTTTCACAAGATATCAAATATTTTCTTATGTAAAACAATTGTAAAATAAGACTTACATGAAACAGATGTGCAAAAGCAGCCCGTTTAGTTCTGACAAGTAGTTCTGACAAGTGTGGCATGTGAAAAGTTGTCCACAGTAAACATGTTCCTAACTACAAACATTTACAAATCAAAGGTTCCTATCAAATTCACACTTGCATACATGGGTCATTTTTGACCCATGTGTGTAAACTTGATGTAGTAATACAAAAACCATTTTAGTTCAAAAATTAAGACAGAGAAAATTAAAATAATGATTTGTGGTAATCAAAAACAAGATATTTTAATTAATACTTTGTAATATGACATGATTAAATAAATAGATTTTAAAAGATATAGCAAAGAAGCACAGCCATGCATGAAATAACATGTGAAATGAATATGGGTCATTTTTGACCCATGTTGTGCCTTAGAAGGGTAGTGATACAAAAATGATTTTTATTAAAAAAGTAAATAAGGACAAATAAAAATAAGAATGTGTAATGATCAAAAACAAGTTAATTGAGGAATTCCTGGAATTCTGAATGTTGAAATACATTTATTGCAAAGATATTAACAATTAAAACTCCATCGGGTCACTTTTGACCCATGTTGTGTATCAAAGGGTTAAGGGGGAACTCTCTCTGTTCTCCTAACCACTATTCTGAAAAATATCTTACATCTTCAGTGACTCTGGAGGAGCTTTGTAAAATCTGCAATTGCATTATGGGAAATGTAGTGAGAATTATTAACGTAGACGATGATACACGTGAGCTCTAAAAATCAGGCTTCTGTTTCTTACGGGTCGCCCAATGAGATGAAAGAACAATATTAAACCACAGGAGTTCCCCTTTAACTGAAGTATTTTTACCTCCAGCGGAATCACACGTTTACGTAACCACATGTATCGCTCTAAGATTTTACAGGTTTTAGCATCAGTACTCAGTCAAAAGATTAAGAGCCTACTAAATATTTAACATGTTAATGTCTTTCAGTGGGTCAGGAGGTTTAGAGAACCAAAAGAGGAAGGGAGGTGAGGGGAACTCGATCCTAAGTTGAACCTTGTTTTTAAAACGAACTTTGGTTATGTCTTTAGTCTAGTTCTAGTCTAATATTGCTTAGTTATTCTTACCAATGACAGCTATTCTGATAATGATGTATATGTGCAGAAATGTGAAAAGCAGTGAGCAAAAACAGCAACAGTTCCAGCAAAAATGTGAAGAAAACGACTCAAAGAGTTCCCTGTGTATTGAGCTACGCAAGTTTTATCAGTTTTTATTTTTGTCCCAATTCAGCGCCGCATCCTCCAGAGGTTGCATTTAAAAAAGGCGTCACAGCGACACTACTAGGCTGTCTTATTTCCGAATCTCTCTGAAACACTGTCGAGAAAAGCGTCCCTTCATCCCAATGCAACAAAGACTCCAATAGTTGGATTCTGTGTATGGGTACCACCAGTGAACAGATGTGTCCTTACCATTCCGTTAATGGGGACATCATCATAATGCAGAGCCATTCCAGTGGGACAGGCGTAGCCGTTGACTGGGTTGTCCAGGTATGGGTTAGGTGAGACAGCACGCTTACTGGTGAAACTGACAATACACCAAGGTTGATTAAAAAAAAGAAAGAACCTGTGTCTCTTTAATAAAGTGCCTCTATATCCTCAGATTGGATGTAACAGAGCTCAAACCACCAATTAAGCAAATAAATGGATTAACAGCAGTAACTGAAAATAGTGCTGTAAAATGCACCTAATTATATTAAACAAAAAAATAAAATCTAACTTTCACTTCAGTTTTTAATAGAGTCCACTGGTGTACATCCAGTCCACTACGTTTGAACGTTTGAATTCTCTGCTTATTATATATATTCTACATGTTATTTAAAAGGAGTGAGGGAATTATTTAATTATTTGGTTTTAAATGAAGATGTGGAGCAAATCATATCCTTCTCTTTACTGTTTCGTCTTTTCTTTATTTGTACAGCACAATAAAACTGCATTTTTCTTATTTAATAATTTGTTGCTTTTATATAATGTAGCACACAACATACCTTGTTAAGTCCTGATCCAAATAATAATGATAAACAATATTTCCTTTTTTCACAAAAATCTCCTGGAATAACTTTAGAGCATCAAAATAGCAAAATTAATCTGGTTCTGGAATACAATATTTATCTCACTGTCTCACTCAAAAATCTTTTTAAAAGCTACTCATAAGGATGGAAACCAACTAAAACAAAGAAAAAGTAAGACAAAATTGTGTCCCTCACCAGAAGGACTGCTTGGCCAGCTGGATGACATTGGCAGTGGTCTCCACATCGATGTAGTCGTAGTGCAGAGTGGCTGGGTCAGTGGTGGAACCAGTCTCAGCCAATAAAACCCCCAACCAGCGGCCCATCTCCTCAGAGGAGGAAGCCTGGAGGAATTTAATCCATGTCAGTTCATATGATGTTAAATGTGTGTGGAAGTTCTGTTAATTTCAACGGCTGCACTGAAACAGAGAGAGAACCAAAAATGAAACTTTTTTAAGAGTCTAGGACAGATTTTCTTTGTAATCGTACATTAACATAACTTGTTGTAATCTGGAGCTCGTCTGGTTTGTTTTAAGAACCATCCATCAGAGGCTCAGTCACAATATGGTTTAACAGGGAAGACAAATGGATGCAAATGTCCAGCAGAGTGTTGCATGAGGGGGGAAATCAAAACAAAACAGCCAATGGAGGACGTTCATACCCACCAACAACATCAAATACACAGTCATAAGTCACTGGTGGGTGGAGATGTTTTACCACATGAGAGGAAGCCAAAGAACAAAGAGGAAAACATGAGGAGCAGTGTTTGCTTGAAGCAGTGTGGCTGCGTTTGGATGCAGTTTCAGGCATTTCTGAATCATTCCCTGTTTAACAGTGAAGTTTCAGCAGCGGACTACCCCACACGAGAGCGACTCCCAGGGACAAATCTTACCTCCAGCACCGCCACCTCTTGGCTGTTGCGGAGCAGGCGGAAGGCGAAGGGGTGCTTGTGGTCGAGGCCGGGGCTGACCTCGCAGCCTCGCAGCGGCAGAGAGGCGATGTGGCTCTTCAGGTCGTCCCGGTCCTTGTGGAGGAGCAGCTGGTTGTCCTTCAGGCGGCACCAGCGCTCCCGCCAGCGGTTGTTGGACAACACGTTCAGGTAAGCTGTCAATCCAAGAGCATAGAAACATTCTTTGGAGGCAATTCAACCTGTTATGTCCCACCCCCTCCTGTCTGTTTGTTTGTCTGACAGCGAAACTGCGATGGAGGGTGGGGTGGAGTCAATATTCCTTTCACTTTCTTTAACATGGCTTTTTTACCAATTTCCCAGAGAATAATTTGTGGATCTTGATGGAACAAAATTCCAATGTGGTGCAGTTTGACTGATTGAATCACGACTGTTTGCTGTCCTGGCTCCTAAATGGTGGAATGAGCTCCCCATCGACATCCGGACATCAGAAAGTTTACACATCTTCCGCCGCAAACTAAAAACATACCTCTTCCGACTATACCTTGAATAAAATAAAAAAATTTAAATTACTAACAATTTTTGAAACTAACAATTTAGTAGCACTTAAATGGCACTTACTTAAAGCATTTTGTAGTTTTGCTTTATTTTTGAAGAAATTGTACTTTCTTGATTCTTGTTGTTCTTGGTTTGTACCATAGACTGTATGGTTTGTACCCTCGGGGTTGAATGAACTTATTGTAAGTCGCTTTGGATAAAAGCGTCAGCTAAATTTAATGTAATGTAATGTAATATAAAAGTAGACTGATGGTGCAGGTATGCATTCCAATGAGTGCAATTCTAGTGGATACCAGTTTTGTCATTTAGACTGTGATAGTTGGTCTTTCCCTGCTATTGTCTTTACTGGTTATCTTTCAGAGTTCAACTCAACCTTTAACATATCAAGATGATTTCAGGATGGACGGAAGAGTGTGATGTCCCTCTCCCCCCTGGGTATCTGCAGATTTGGTTTGTGCATCTGATTTCTTTGCTGATGCCGGGGGTGAGCCTGGTAGAGGGTCATAAGCAGGTGTTGGAAACATATTTCTTTTCAACCCTCAAGAGCATGTGGACCTCAGTGCCATTTTTGTCCAGACACCTCCAGCCAACCCTAACCCTAAGCCCCACGAGCTATCAACCAAATCAACTCAGATTTATTCCCTTTTTTTAGATAAATCGTTTTTTCGTGCGTTGTGTTGGGTGCCTCTTCCTCTTTTGTCAGTGCTTAGCAGCCTGAATTGTGACAGGACCTTTTCCACTGGTTGTGTTGTGTGTTCTCATTTTATTTTTTTATTTGTTTGTCGACCACCCTATTGACTGATGGACGTGTCAGTACTGCTGACTGCATACCAAGTTGCCCCTTGTGGATAGTAAAGATATCCTTGATCCTTGAAAGCCCATTATTGAGTACAAACATTCAGGTACTGTCCTAGCACAGATTCCAGGTACTAATGAATGTTGAAAGGTGCAAATGACGCACTTAATTCACAAGGGGCCTGACAAATTGTGGAAAAAGTGCATAATAGGCTCTACATGGTTCAATGTAATTAGCACAAAAACAACCTCTCAAAGTTTAATAGAAATACAGCCCTGCGGTTCTCTGCTTCACCAGTAGTTTCAGTCCACATTATTTATTTTACCGACATATGTGACCTTAGACCACTGGAATCGAATCAGTTTATCTTTGAGTCTAACTGGTCAAAAGGCAGACTCAAAATGTTCAAGAGTCTAAATGAACAATTGTACCAGTGTACCAAGTTGAAGAAATTGCCACAAGGTGTTCCCGAGATGTTGCATTTACAGAACCAAAAATGTATTTTGTAAGGTCATAGTGAACTTGACTTTGGACATTTGGCCACCAAAATCAAATCCATTCATTTTTGCTTCCAAGTGAACATTTTTCACCAAATTTGAAAGGACCTTCTTGAGGTGATCCTGAGATATCATATTCACAAGGCCAAACGTGAGCTTTTTGAAGTCACAGTGACCTCGTAAACGTGACAAAATGTGACCTACAACCCCAAAACATAAAGTCTCTGGCCACTGGGTGTCGTCTGTGAAGAGGCAATGAAAGTAATTTTTATTCCGTTTTTTAAACCACTGATGCGTTCAGGATAATAACTTCAGTGCCTTCCTCTCACCACATGTGGGTACGTCTTCCTCTGCCGACGAGGTCTGCTCATCCGTCGACGGCTTCTTCTTCCCCAGGCCGATGATCTTAGTAATCTTCATCCCTGCACCCTTCCCCACCGTCCCTGTCTTGTTCTCCGACTTTGAGTTCTTCTTCCCTTTTCCTGAGACAAGGGGAGACAGATTTCGTGGATTTAAATACTCACAACGAAGAGGAAATTAGTAAAACACTGATGTCCTTTCCCGGAGGACTCCCGCAGACTTAATGTGCCTTCATTATCTAAACAGGGGAAATTAGCGAGGGAGCTGTTACAAGGTCATTTTTGATGATTCAATTATGTTTGGCTGCTTTCGCAATGCTGTAATAAAGAGAGGAGAGGAAGAAAGAGCAACCTTAGATTCTACTATAAACAACCATGAGTTAGGAATCACTTGCACTGGGTTTAATCAGAACCTTGTGGGTTCAAAGGCTCTTTGTTGGTGGATTAGGCTTGGTCTGCAATCCCAGAATCCCCCACTGCTGCTCGAAGCTGGCCTAGTTTCCATCCAGAGAGAAAGAAAGCGAGAGGAGTGACAGTGCACATTCTGCTGGAGGGACGGCTAAAGTCAAGTAAGCCAGGTCTTAAGAGGTTATGTCTGAGTCCCTACATCTGTCTGTCTGTTTAAAGGGGGAAAATAGCTTCTGCTTGGCTTACTGTTTTAAGATACTGTGGTCTGCGGTGCATTCAAATGTGTGTGTGTGTGTGTTTGTGAGGGAGAGATTCAAAGCAAGAAAATGAAAGAAAGAAGAAGGAAAGAGTTGTCAAAAGTTGTGACAGAAAAAAGAAGAACTCAAACGCCACATATGGACGCAAAACAGACAGCGGAGAAGAACTGGGGGAGAAAAATACAAAGCATTCCCCTCAACTGATGTCATCATGCCGAGACGCTAAAGCCGAGTGTCTGGAGCGATTCTACATGCACACGCAGTGATATGCTGTATATGATGACCAGAGCTGGTTTGAACTGCCATGGTGTCTCTGTGTTGCACAAATCAGCTGTTTGCAGAAGTGAACTAATAAACAGTAATCTGAACTGATACGCTAATGAAAGAAACTCTTTGTACTCAATTGTTTTTGGCCCTCGCAAGCTTCTGTTTCCACATTTTTTCCGTATTGCGTTATGCCTTCCCAGATATGATGCGACAACTGTCATGGCAACAGCCTTAATTAAATAGGAAGACCGTCTTTGCTCAATTTCAGTCGCAGGTTTTTTTTTCGTAAAAAAATTAAAAATAAAATAGAGTACACGTCACACAAAACGCAGGCCTGAGGTGGAAAGCAGACACACAGATGTGAAAGCAATTCGAAGCTCAAGGAGGAATTCATATTTTTCTCTTCAGGAGACGAGTAGCAGGTAAATTCGGTTCCAGTAAGTACTTTATGTTACCAGCCTCAGAAAGAATGTGGCTGATGATGTTGAGACGGAGGATGAATGAGGAGGAGGAATGACTGAAGGGCGAGGCGAGCGGTTGAAGTGAGATCTGCGATAGATCTGATTTCTTTACTCGATGATGTTTCCACATATGAACTTAATAAGGGAACTCGGGCGCTACAACAGTCGACCCGAGCTCACAAACACGGGCATTAGCAGCTAACACTTCTTCGAGGGTACACGAGTGAGATTTGGCCAGTCTGCATCGTTTCAGTTGCTGGACCCATGCATTTTAGCTGGTGGCCTTAATCAGGGTCAGGCTAAAACATGTCATACTTTTCTAAAGGACATAAAATTAACATTTTTTAATCATGGATCACACATCTTGACATGTACTTAATCACCTCCAATGCCATGATACAGTTCAGGTGTGGAGTATCATGCTTCAACTCCACCCAACAGCTAATAGTACGCATATTAGCATACTGACCGTCATGTCAAACTGCAGCGCTGTTGCTAGGCGACAGCAATAAGGGCAGGACAAGGTTGTGACGAAAATCACAGAGATCCTCTGTCGACCAAATCATCTAATTTAGTTTCAGGCAGGGGCTGCAGAGAAAGCAGCCACTGAACTGGGACACAACTTTTCTCCTTCACTTTCCTGGTTTTGTTACAGATTAAAATAAAGACATATAACTTGTTAATCAGAGGTGCTGGTAGGAAGATTCTTGAAGCTTATTGGCTAACTGCTAGAGTGATATCTAAGTTAGTGTTATCTGACATCTAACTCTCATCTAAGAAGAGCATTTCACTAAATGATTAACTATTCCTGTATTTTTATATTTCACCACGTTGCCATAGCAATAAGTAAACATTATTCTACCAAAGACAGCTATCATGATTTTGGTGTAATCTGAGCTTGGCTGAGACGACATCACATCGGAGCATAATAACTATCAGTAATGGAAAGTTACTAAAATAACTTAAGTGATATACTTTAAAGCCAACAGATATATTTCTTACATCCAAAATCCCCTAAATCATGGGCAGCCGGTGAAAGTCCAACTGAGGTTGTGCAGCTCAAGCTCAACCAGAACAATATAATAATAATAATATTCAAAACTGAATCAGCTTTAGTCACAGCATCGGTTAATGTGTTTTTACTCTCGAACCTGCATTAGCTATAAAATGTTAGAATATGACACAACTTCCTTTCTTACTTGGTCCCTCTCTGAAGATGCATACTGTGTACGCACACTGGGAGGATGAGACCGTCAACTAACTTCACACTGAATCATGTGTCCAGGCCAGAAAGGTTCATGCTGCAGTAACCAACCAATTCATATGACTGCATGAACACATGTGGGACATCAGCGCAGATCCTCTTTCTACCCTCCCCAAAGTTTCATCATGACTTACACAAGCATATCCATGAATCACAGCTCTGTGCTGCCTCCATAAAAAACAAAACTGGGTTGGAGATTTGAAATTAACAGCTGGTGGGAAATCTGTTTCAGACACAATGTTGGAAAAGTGAACCAATCTCACCAAGGAGAAAAAATAAGTGTTACATTTTAGTTGACAATACAAATAACTGAGCTGACAAGTAAAATGATATTCATCTCCCAGAGGAATATCGCCTGCTGAGCAAACAAACGGTAAATAATCAGAAACTTTTTCGCCAGAATCACTTTGCTTTGGCCTGGAGTTCTGCAGGGAAGACCATCTCTGTGTTAAAACCATGTTAAATAAATCCAAATGCTCGTTTTTCATGCTTCAAGCATTATTGTTAAAGGCTGGCCTTCTCAGCACTCCCCTGAATTATGAGACAGACAGAAAGGGAAAGGGATCATTGTTTTGTTTTGTATAGTGCTTTTGTCATACAATTAATGGTAGTGGACGAATGTTGTGTTTTATGATGGGGATTTCATTCTGAAAACACCTAACTATTCACAGATGTTGGAACATAATCCACAAGTGACACAACTCCCGACCCCTTTCCTCCCTTCGTCTCTTTCTGCAATTTCCAGGAGAATCAGGCTGTCGGGCTCTTCCACAAGGATTTTTGATATTCCTGGATGCTTAATTACATCACATTAATAAACTTCGGCAATCAACTATGAGTTCTCACGGACATGATCAGGCATTTATAATCAGAGCAAAAGGGAAGGGAACTGAGATTCTACACACATTAGGAGGTTACACTTGTGACTAACTAATTAATTTATACAAGTTTTTAGACGTGGACAAGAAATGATCTGAAATAAAGGAGACGGCAGACAAGCCATTTTTATCAACAACAGATGACAGAACCTGGTCACATAAGGCCTGGGGGTTATGGAGTGTGTCTGGCTGCCGGCTGTATATGGCCCAGGAGACAATTCATGAATACAAAAATAGCAACTCAGATCAGAAATACTAAAAAACTCTCATGACAACAATAAATTTTGTTCCTGACTGAAAAATAAAAGCAGTCGAGTTACATGTCCTTCAGGGTGGTCCCTCCAGCAGTATGCCTGTCAGCTCCATAGACTGTGTATAAAGATGGACGACTTAACAGCTCCCTAAAAGAGAAGCCAAAATGTACTGTGCGCCACCTGGTGGCTGGCTGCAGTATAGGTCATGAAATATGCCTTTTCCATATTATTGGATGGGATAAGGGCCAAAGCACACCTTAAATAAAACATTTGAAAAGATCACCATTCTAGACTGATGTGTGTTCAAGTTTTCATGTTTCTGGTGAGTTTGGCTTTAATTAGTTATTTAGATGCTATAAAATCTGACTCAAACATCATGGTTGACAGTTGAGACTGACTCATGATTGTTTGATTTAGCTCATGTATCGAATTCGCTACCGCAATCACCACTGCACAGACCCAAATGACATCACTGATGTGGGATGATATTCTGGCCTGATTTCTGGAATGTGGAAGGAAGTAGAGACGTGTCGTCCATCTTTTTTTCCCGCCAATGTCAATGTTTGTGTAACATATCCATAGCTATGACATGTGATTGCTGACAAGCATTGATTGCAAGCCATGCATTGCTCTACCAAAGGTGAGCAAAGGTGAGTTTGAGCTAAAGCCAAGTGAGTTACATAATCATCACTACCATCTGACATCAGATGCTTCGCCAAAGAGAAGCAAGCCCCAGCCATCGTATGAGAGACGGTGCTGTGACATACGTGTTCAACAATTAAAAAAGGCCATTGAAGGATAATATAAAAATCTAAAATGACTCTGAAAATGACCCTGCTGTACAATATACAGTATATATTAGAGCTGTCAAACGATTAAAATATTTAATCGCGATTAATCGCATTTTGTCATAGTTAACTCGCGATTAATCGCAATTAATCGCAAATTTGTATCTATTCTGAATGTTCCTTCATTTATTATTTTTCCATAATTTTACTTTCGTTTTAATGCTCTTATCAACATGGAAAAGTGGATTGGCTTGCTTTATGCAAATGTTTTATATTATTGAAAACAGGGCGGTACAAAATAAAATTATAAAGTGCACATTTCAGGTAAACAAGGACTCAGCCTATAGTGCAGTTAAACCATGGCTTAATATTTTATTTTTTTCAAGTTTGCTGTGAACATAGCAGTCAGGCCTCTTATTTCAGAAACGATGAACCATAACAGTCAGGTTACCAATAAAAGGTAAGCCTACTACTTCTTTGCTTTAAGCTAGCTACTCAAACAGACAAGCAACAAAATAACAAACAAACAAAATACACAGGCAGGTGTCGGCCTACTTTGAAATAAATGAAACACAGAACTTTGTAGGGCTATTTGAGTCCTCCCCTTATTTGTGGAAAATGTATGAAATAAGAAGTACCCTATTTTTAAATAAATAAAAACATATAGCTGCAGCCTAATAGTGTAACGGACTGGGTTTATGTTTATGTTTGGTTTTGACGTATGCTCAGTAAAACACTGTTGAAGGAGCGCTCTGATGTCTGACGGTCACTGAAGGGGTCTGGGTGGGACATGTGACTGTTTGGACCAATAGGATGGGGGGATCGGGGATCAATGAGGAAGTGAAGTGTTGATGTCTGCGAGAGACGGAGTAACAGCGAGAGGTGCACATGTTCGTGTAGAGGAAAATACCAGTTACTAAACCACGAAGAAGTTCCGTATCCTGTGGGACGCTACAATAGCTTTAAAATATATAGTTTAGGTGGCGAAATATTAAAACAAAAAGCGAGAGCAGGTCAGACTGGAGGCGAACACAGATACTGAAGCTGCAGCTGCAGCTCTGCTTTAACTCGAGTTAAAAAAATTGATGGCGTTAAAATGGGTTTGCGTTAACGCCGTTAATAACGCGTTAAACTGACAGTCCTAGTATATATAGCAAACTGCATACCCAAGGAGTTCACACACACCTCTCAGTTGTTCTATTCACTTACTGTGTATTCATTATTTTTATTTTTTAAAGTAGTACTTGCTTCCTCTTTTCTTTATTTAACAAAGCAATTTTTCACATGAATCATTACATTTTGAGCAGGTTAGCTCAACACACTATTGATAATGATATGAGGGATATTATTTAACAATTTAAAGCCCCTGCACCTTTTCAATAAAAGTCAGGTTCATTTTATGTGTGAGTGTTATTTCTGCCACTGATATGAAACACTGGGAAATCCTGCTACAATTAATTTGGATTGTCAGTTAAACACTGTTGTCGATATACTAGCACCATCTTACGTCACTGTGGTGTTTCACTGTTGCTCACTTCCCAAAGCAGAAAGGGATTTTCCCAAGATAGTTTGTGTTTCCAAAACTCTCTGAATACTGGATGTAAATGAAAGACTTGTGTTGGCAACAGATGTTTCATATCCAAGAAAAAAAGGTTACAGATCATTTGGTTGTTGTTGCTGGCGAGTCTCACCTTGGTCCTTGCAGTCGCTGTGTCCGTTCTCGTGGACCGCCTCTCCGTCGGAGCTCGGCCTGTCACAGGATGCCTTCTGGCCACAGGAAGGCCGCACAGAAAAAGAAGAATGGATGCACGAGAAAGTACAAAGTGATCAAAAACTGTACGTCTCTGAAGAAAAAACAGGTCGGCCAAGGCATTAACACACAAACACAGCTGTCTACTTACATTGTACATCGTAAAAAAATCCCTTAGGAGCATCTGCAACATGTTATAGATGAATAATTAGGCTGTGCCTGTGTCTGCTGTGCCAAGTTGGGAGCGGTTTGTCATTAAAGAGCCTCTAATATGGCTCATTTTCCACCACTAAACACACGTAGCTACTTTTATACATGCAGACACATATGTGCTGGGCACAGTACGTCTCTTTCATTATTGGCTATTTTACCTTCTTGTCCAAAAGAAAACCAATAATGCACAGTTTTCCCTACAGCGTCCAACATTTTCCCTTTAAAGTTATTTGGCAAACAGCTTTCATTGCCCAGTGTGATTGTGTTTGATTACACCATAAAAAGAGTTCCCTATGGAATTAAGATATATTAACAAATGTTTTTCCACTCCAGCATAATCCACCCAGAGTCATTACGACAACTGTATCTCAGATTAAAAACAATAATACGCAATTATATCGGAGTTAACAAAATACAGAATGGGATTGGGATTTGACAACTCTATATCAAATCTGAATTTACTGTGGTCTACAGTAACAATTCTACAAATATCCATCTGTAATATGTATTAAAATAAGTTTATCACAGTGCCAAATACACAAAGATGATCAACTCTGAGTAACATAGGCCCTGAGACTAGGGGTGTCACGATACCAAAAATTCAGTAGTCGGTGCCAATACCAGTAAAATAACACGATTCTCGATGCCAATTTCGATACCACGGTAAAAAAAAAGTGCATTATTTGGATGTTGTTAATGTCATATACGGTAATTCAATGTGCTTGCGCTGCGCATATACTGAGGGTTATACGGTAGTTGCGGTCGCATGTGAGTGACGCTTTGTTGTGAGACACGTTATGCATTAAATGATACATCTGCCTCACGCCGGGTTTACACCGGACGCTGAAGCGACGCCAAAGCGACTCGTAAGCGCAGGACCAAGCCTTAAATAACAGCTGGCTCCCATCCACTCCCATGCGCCGCTTCAGCTTCCGGTGTAAACAACCATGTGCCGGCGCGCTAAGGATTAGCGCGGACCGGCGGCGTTGCTTCCGTGTCCGGTGTAAACCCGGCGTCAAACGCAAAATACTTCCATACACAACTCTTTGTGCCTTTTTAATAAACAAGTCGAGGTGGGGCGAACGCTGCAGCCGCAGTTGCCGTCTTGGTTTTCAGAATGTAAACGTCGACTGGCGCAGCACCGATGCAAATGCTAAGTTGCTAACAGCTGCTGGCATCGAAGCTGACGGTGCCTACGGTACTTCAAAAACTTGGGCATCGGCATCGTTTTGTTATGTTAGTATCGAAAGGTATCGTAGGTATCGGTTCTCGTGACATCCCTACCTGAGACCACTTTAGCATCTTTCAGCTCATTATCTTGGTTTGACGACCCAAAATGTAACCATTTAGTTTCAGTCTCACTGCTCTTATCAACCCTTAATTGTGAGCACCAATAGGCAAAGCTCTTATAAATCTACTCTACACAACCCACCCATCATCAAATGACGCACCACCTGGTGAACATAATGGGACATTTAGCAGATGCAGAGCCTAATATTTCCCTCAGGAGTTGTAGGAGACCAAAATCAGAGCTAAAAGAAGAGTTAATCTTGCATTGACATTCCTTAAGGCTGTGCAAATGTGTAAAAAGCCGTCACAAACTTGTTAAAATATTCGTATTGTACTAAAATGATTTGATCAATCAAGTCAAAACTGTAAGGAGGTATTATGAGATGGATAAAGTACAAAATGTTGATCACACACAGTTCCTCACAGACGCAGACAATTAAACCAGAGAAAATTCACAGTAACACCTATATTTGTGGCTTCATGGATGCAGGGAATGTAAAGATTTACATATGAATAATAAATATAAGTGTTTATCTATGATGTTAGTAATAATAATATCAGTGTAAGAGTGTATTACCTTTTCCAGTTCAGGTCTGTGCACGGGCGATCCAGATCCAGCCCCATCCAAGTCTACACTTCCATTAACACAGACCTCTCGCATCACCTAGAAGACAAAAAGAAATACAGCGTTGGCTAACAAGGCTGCCGTTCACATTAACAAGTGGAAAGTCGACACATGCTGATCACCACAGAGGGATTTCAATTTATATGCAGCCACGCCGGTGGAATGTTAGGTCCACACCATGATCCCAACACATGGGTGGATCCCTTAGTTAGAAATCCTAAAATATTTCCTCACACCGTTGCCACATAATTAAGCAGCTCATTCCTTCAGCCTAGGCGGCATGCCTGGGGTAATGCAGGCCACATGTATGGAGAACTCCCTCCTCTCTCATATTCCATCATGCTACTGAATTGCAGCCAAGGGATCATGAGGCAATGCAGCCCATGCAGTGGACGACCAAGAGGGGGAAGAGCGCGCGCATGCATGTGTGGCAGGGCCCGGTGGAGGGGTGGTGGTGTCTGCTACACACATTAGACACCACAGTTTTACTACGTCCGCGGAATCCTTATGCAATAAGGTCTACTAGGGGTGAATGAGATCTGCAGGGCTCTGGCCCGGGCGCCAGTGTGCATTACCGTGACCCGTTGGACTTCAGACCTGGCAACCCTCCGTCAGATCTGGCAGGCCCAGGCATGTGGCGGTGACAGGGGCGTGTGTAGATGAGCGGCGGGCAGAGGGAAATGAGATTTCAGATGAACCGCTGTGTACGCAAGTCGGCTAATGCACTCTGACACACACAAATTTTCCCCCTCGTCTTTCCACAAGCATTCTGAACCATCTCTGGCCGTGTAGAGCTCCTCAGCTCATTGGTTTTGGCTTAGAAGGAGCATAATTGGGTTTCGCGAAGAAAATGACAGGCTGTGGCTCCGAGGGTTTGGCTCGGAGAGCGGCTCGGAGGCCAGAGAGCGGGACAGACTGCAACATTATGTGTACCTTCCAGTGGAGAGCTGCTTCGCCAGACTGGGATACGGGTGATGATACAGAACATGTCAGTGGAGGTAGTGTACTTCAGTTTTGGGTGCTGAAAATTCAATTAAAAGGAAAATAATGATGATTGACATGTTGCTGCTGAGCACTCTGGCCTTGAGGTGGCTTTATAAGTTTTACATATTCACTTGCCAGGAGCGCACATTTCTATACACTGAGCTATTTTAACCATACTACGTAATAGGTGTAGTGGAAATCTGAAAACTTTATATGTTCCAGTAACTCGAAATCTGTGTTGTCTAAATACATATTAAATGCCTTTACTCACTTGGAATATATTGTAAAAAAAAAAATAAAAATAAATGTAAATTTAATCTTCACCAATATTTATAGCTTTACTTTTCTCCCAACATATAATAGGGCTTTTTATTGAAGGTAGACAATTTCCATAAAAATGATATAAACTCATTTGTCATGCTCTGCGGGCTTAAACCAATTTGCCTTCGGCCACACTTACCATACAACACTTATGCATGAAAGCAATGATGACGCATTTCTTTTCTTTATTTGTTACTTTTGTGTGTTCAATGTGGAAGAAAAGAAAACTATGTTGAAGGGTTGTGAATTGTATTTTTGTCTTTGTTTTTATGGATTGTTTTTTAATGATTTGATTATCATGCATTTGACATGTGTTTATTAGATTAGTGATGGGAGATGAATGCAGATGATACACCTTATCATCTGCAGGCAGTGGACTAGTGGAAGAAACTTGGACTATGGGCAGAAAAAAAAACAACAAAAAGACGAACCTGGATTGATCTCTCCAAAAATCCAAGAGGATTCTCCCTACCCTGTCTAGTGCCCCTGAGCAAGGCACCTTACTCCCCCAACATCTGCTCCCCGGGCGCCGTACATGGCTGCCCACTGCTCTGTGTGTCCTGCACCAGATGGGTTAAAAGCAGAGGTTAAATTTCACTTGTGCATGTCTGTGCGTGTGTTTGGGACAAATAGATGTATCTTAATCGTATCTTAATCTTAACCACTACGCCACCATCAATCACCACTCCGGCCACCATTTTTTAAATTTAATTTCAGATTATTTCCTTTTTGATTCTATACATAGCTTTAAACTTTCAGTCTACGTGTGTGCTGGGACAAAGCAACCTCATTATAATAAATAATCGCGTCTGACAATGAAAACTGTATTTCATCAAAGAACAGTCAGTATATAATTTAGTTTTCAGCTGAAAATACCAAGATGGTGACATGCAAAGGATGAACAAGCAGTGCTCCAGAGTTTTCAGCAGACAACACGGATGCACTAGGGATTGTTGGTATTTGAAACGACACGTAAGGGGGTTAAGGTGAGAATAACGGTTAACTTACAACTTGTTTTCCACAAACTTAGTGCAGAAACAGACAAGAAAAAAGAAGTTAGAAGGACTGATATAACAAGTTGGGTCGAAGGCCAGAAAAGCAAACAAAGACCTGCAAGGTTTTAGTAGAATGAAGGACAGAATATTGACGTGTGTTCCAATAACACTTTGTTAGTCGACAATGTCTGGGAGAATCATTACTACATGTATAGCCACTGAGCTTTGGAAAGCCTCAGGTACTCTCCAAGCTTAGCCTTTACCCTCCTTTTTTCTCTTCCTTTCATTGCTTCCTCTCTTTCCTTCCTCCTCTCACCTTGCTTCCAGTTCCTTCCATCGTCCTCTCACTCTCATGTGCCCCTTCCTCGTCCTGTCCCTCACCTCACTCAGCTTAATGCCATTTTCACAAGGCTTCCCTTCTGTCATGAGGACACACCATTGAGAAACGGCAAATGCTGTAAGAATCGCGAATAGGAAATGCAAGAAAGGCTGTTATTTAGGTTTTACGCCTGTGGCTAAAAGATGAATATAAGAGAAGGAGGCCAGAGGAAAAACAGGTCAAGAGAGAAGAAAATAATTAAATGAGGGGAATAATGAGTGACTGCTTGATACACAGCGGTCCTACCAACGCATTACACAAACACAGACACAAAGACGAGCTGATCTTTCTGGCTGGACACCACCCTAGCACACCCTGAGGCTGGAGAGAGCGCAGAGCGAGCCAGGGAATGCAAGCCTCCATCACTCCGCTGCTGATGACACGAACACAGCCGGACTTTTAAATCCAAAGGTGTTTTGCAAAGGAGGGTGTGAGCGCAGGACTTCGGCCAAGTGGATGAGATGAGCGCTGAGTGCAGCAGGATGACGAGCTGCATCTGCATTGATTGAGCAAACATAAGCGCTTCAGTGGCTGCCACAATGTTATCGGTTCAGTATGTCTCCAATATCCAGGCACCTGACTAAATACGCTCTCGCCGTCCCAGTTTTCTCCGGGCAACAATTAGTGTGGTCGTTGCCTTAGTTTGGGTGGTACTGACATTTGTATATTTTCACGGGTCTGGTTGCGAATGCCTGCAGATAATTTCCTCAGCCAATCAATAAACAACGGCTAATTACTGTGCAGAACGAGGAATCGAATCAGGAAGAAAAACACAAACTGTTTTAATCTTCGTTTCCTCGCAGTCATGAACATGAAATGCTTGAAAAAGACAGAAAGCAAACACTGACAAAAGCTAAAATGGCACTACGCAGAGCACATACGTCCTGCAAGGGTCCCCATGAAGGGGAATTAAAGAGTTTTTCAACGTGGAGCCTATTGATGTAAATGTGGTTGTGTAAACGAATGGTATCAACAAAATTTTTAGATCGGGCCCATTAGATCATCTCTGCAGGCTGCCTCGACACAGTGGCCAATAAAATGCTAAAATTGCTATTTTCGCTGAAAGTCGAAATAACGAAATCGCTGAAAGTCTGGCAACATTTAATATGTCCCACTCGCAGCTTTGCAGCAACCCGTCCATCTTCTGCTCGTTGGCCCTCTCCATGTTTAAACTTCCATTTGTAGGATCTCTTTTTCCCGGGATACTCCGGCTCAAACAGGCCATTACATGCTTACAGAATCATTGTCCACATCATAAAAAAAGATTAAGCCACGATTGTTTCTCTCGTGTAAAATTCAAGCTCCCCATCCCCACTCAGGTTTCCACCTCTCTCTTCCTGCGAGTCTCACAAGACTTGAGAATAAGACTTCTGGTTACAGGAGACACATGTAATGTTGCCAGATTCTGAATTTAAAGGGGAATGGCAGTATTTTTCTGTCATTCTTTGCTCAATCAACCAAATTGCACACACTAGAAATCAGTAAATATTTTGAATCAAGATCCTGAAAAATGTTCTGTAGGAAATCCTTGACTCGGAATTTAATAGAAAGTGAAAACAAATACGGAATCTTCCCCCTGATCTGGATCCATACCAGCATTTAATGGGTTCTTCCCAGACCAACACCACATCCCACCACCAAGTTTCTTTGGAATCCATCCAGTTGTTTTTGTGTAATCTTGCTTACAAACAAACCAAGCAACAAACAGACAGGGGCGACACATAACCACATTGGTGGATCTTAAAAGACCATTGTTTTCATCAGTAAAGTTGGTCCACACTTAAATTTTAAACAAGGCCTTTGGTGAGGATGAAAAAAGAAGTCCAAAAGCCTGGTAGCATAACTGCAGCACAAGGGAATACAGTTGGCAAAAGCTGGAGGCACAAATAATTACAACAAGGAATTCCAGGAGGTCCTCAGGAGTGCAGAGGTGAGGAGGAAAGAGTTGAGGGGGGCCTGGGGGGGGTTTTCTTTTAAAATCCAAAGACCAGATGAGGCCCGGGTTTTTTTCCGTCCTGCGATTGAAAGAGAAAAGAGTCCCAGAGGTGTTTGCACCGTCCTGACAACAAATAGACGCAGGGTTTGAAAAGCAGAAAGCAGAGGGGGCCTGTCTGATGCCGACGGGGTTTGGGTTTGTTTTGTGGCCTTGTCGGAGCCGCCCGGAGGGAAAGATCAGAGAGCGATGAGAGAAGATGATGGGGGGTGTTGGTAAGGGGGGGATGAGAGATGGAGAGGAAAGCGATGGGAGTGGGGACGAGAAAGAAAACATCTTCACATCAGAGTGAAACACATTTTCATAACAAACCACTGGTCACACAATATCAGGAAAAGGCCCATCCGGAGGATCTGAAGCCAGGTTATTCTTGTACACAGCTACACCCTTTATTCTACAGTGCTGTTAGAAGAATGGAGGCGACAGAGCATCTAAATTTGTCTCACTGACAACAATATTCAAAATGAAACCTGAAGGTTGAGACTTTCACCCCCATCTGAACTCTCCCACTACGGTTTTTACTGTGTTTGACAGCTCTCTACTTTGTGCAGTGAGCCACAAGAGGCTGTGGTTCGAAGACAGTTTGGTTTTCGGCCTCTTCACTGCTCTGCAATCATGTGTGTTGGTGACATACGACACCGGAGAAAAAATATCGATATAAATATTCGTATTAAAATTGTGATTTTTGAGTGGTGTAAATAAACCTACTCGGGGGGGGCAGTACTTTGGGAGCCTTTTGAGCAATGTCTGATGAATCGGGTGCCATGAAAGGGCCACAATTCACACAGTGGGACCAATTATATGTCCAACATCCACGTACAATTTGTGATTCACTACAGTGCACATTTAAGCTTTGTAGCTATTAGCAAAGCATATTGTTGCTTGTTCAAGCACATTGTGTTGTGTACTTAAAAAAAGCTTGATGGTCGAGTACTCCAGCATTTTATTTGTGGGTAAATCTATGTAAAAACACACCAAATTTGTTTCCATATTGTCTAACATTTCTGGGGTTCTGGATTCACTTTGTAACTAGTGCTTGTTTCTTTTCCCATCAACAACAAGGGGTTTACAGTCGTTGTAATGTTGTTTGTTTTGTATAGCTTCATCGTGGCTGTAATGCATGATCCATCGCTTGGTGGACTGGGAATTTTAATTATAGTCCAAAGGCTGTTGAATAGTGTCAAATACTAGGAAATCTGCTAAGACCACACAGCTTGAATGGTTCTTAATGTTTGACTTTACAGTCTCCACCCAAGAACCAGTTGCTTGTTTTGTTCTGGAGTGTTTGGTCATATCATGTGGACTTCCTCAGCAAATGAAGTTTGCTCACTCTCGTCCAAAATGAGCCACAGAGATATTTTTCTACTGATGAAGTTGAACTGTTATATCTGAGCTGTGGAACAAGTTTTTCTGCATCAATATCATATGACAGAAAATACATGGTTCTGCAGTTCATTGTTTTACCTTGAGCCATTCCTCGGCCTGTTCTTTGCTCTGCACAGCCAGCACCAGGGCATCCGCCCCCTGGTGGACGATCTTCAGTTCATGCTTCTTCTTCTTGCCGTCCTTGGGGATGTGAGTGATGCTGCAGCCAGACAGGCTCAGCTCCATCTGAGGGGTGTGGTCTTTGGAGGACTTGTAACACTGTAGAAACAGAGAAGGGGACAGTTGTGCTATAGCAGGGGTCGGCAACCTTTACTATCATAAGAGCCATTTTGCCCCCTCTTCCCCCTAATAAAATTTGTCCGGAGCCGCAAAACATATCTGATACTACAGCTTATAAAGTTTTATGTATATATAAGAACTATAGTTTGTTGCATTTATGAAATTATAGAACGACAATAAAGACAACAGTGACATTTTATTGTGAGAACAAAATACAGGGGCATGTGGAGGCCTATTTTGAAATATATTAAGAAAAGAACTAGGCAGGCCAATTTGAGTCCTCCCCATATTTGTGGTAAATGTATAAAATAAGAAGTAGCCCACTATGAAATAAATAAAACATTTAGCTGCAGCCTAATAGCTTAAAAAGAGTAAAGATAAAAAATAGGCCAGTTTGTATTAAATTATGACTAATGTTATGTCGTTTTCTGTTGTGGATAACATTGGCCCTTGGTATGCTAACATGTAGTGTCTCTTACCAGCAGTTTGTTATCTTTGATGACACAGAGAAGCTTGGTCCATTGGCCAAAGCGTTTCTTGCGCAGCAGGAATGCACAGATGCGGGAGTCCTTCACCAGATCCATGGACGCTTCCTCAGACGGCCACTGGTGGCGCATCTTCTGGCCCTTCCCATCCTCCTCTTCCTCATCGTACGACTCGTAGGAGCTGCTCATGGCGTCGGAGTCATAGTCTGAGAGGGAGATGCAAACACGCAGACGTGACTTTTATTTGCTGTTCATTACAAAACATGAAAACATTGAGAGTTTCTCCGCAGCAGCATGTAAATGCACACGTCACTCACTGGAGGTGATGTACTCAGGAGCTTTCCCAGGGCTTAAAGGAACCGCTTCCTCATAGTAGCCTTCGGGCAGAGAGGAGCTGGGCAGGGGAGGGGGGCCGTTGGTTGAAGACTGGAGAGAGAAACAAGTTTCCACTGATTAGACTGAAGTTGACCAACTCATCGCTCAAACATTCAGCAACACCTCAGCTGCTTTTTAGTGATCACATCTGGACTGATTTCAACGGTTTTCACTCGTTTGAGCTGTTTTACACATCGACTGCTTTCACCACTCATTTAGTTCCATTCATTTAATACATTAATGCCGTATAAGAACAGACAGCAAAATGCACTGTGTCATTAATTATGATTATTAAAGGAGAAACAAATCGGCTGTACAGTGCAACATATACACTGCACGACCAAAGTGGGGGCAACCACTTAGAATTAAAAAAATGTTTTCTGTTTAATTCAAAATGTGAAAAGAGGAGGCTGAGAAAGAATGCTTATGAGGAAGAAAAGAAAAACAATTACAACGTAGTGTGTGACAGAGAAAACAAGCGAGGGGCCAAGAGAAGTGTTGGTTTAAGAAACGTAACCTGAAGTCTTATTAGAGGCATTTATTACTGACTGGACTTGAATTGAAAAGGGATTTAATAACCAAAAAAAAGAGGTTGAGCTGAGCAAAGCTGAGAAAAACAATTCATTTGTGACTGAGGAAGCTACAGAACATAGTCCACTATAGTGAGGGCTATAGGGGTGTAATGGCTCTGTCCTTCAGGTCTGCGTAACAAAGTGAATATCATATGAAAAGAGCAGGTGTCATATGACACACTCACTCCAACACTCCTCCATATTTCTCTTACCAGCTGAGGGATGTTTTGAATAAACATGACACTTTTTTGAGGTACTTGCTCAATAGGCAAACTTAATAGGAATGAATGAGAAATCATGAATCATCACAGACATAGAAGAATGTGTGTCATGTATTAACTTCAGAATTTCTCAGTTTTCTAGTTGTTCCTCAAAGACCTGATGTTTGTCTGCCACCAAAAAAGTTACTTTCTTGGGATAATGCAGTATTACAATTAATCTCCACAGTTGTTTTACACGCAAACTAATAAGTGCTTGTATATGATCAGTGTTGTGATGTTACAGTTCATCCAAATAACAGTTTATTATAATTTCTATTAGGCCAATTAAACGACAATAATGTGTTCATTCATTTGATCCTTGCTCACAGGACACCAAAGGAGTAGAGAATTGACTAATACATCTGGAGTCTATACACGCCGCCAGTACCAGACAACCTCAAAGGGCATAACAAAAAGCTGCAAAGACCTGAAGGCCACACTTCAAGTCTTCTTGAAAGCCACTTCCCCCAACTCTGGCCGCATGGCTGCAAACGTTTTTTATTCAACGGAAAAAAACACTCTTTGATTTTCTTCCAATTTTATTTATTGGTGGCAGGTCAGATTTTTCCGCTGGTGGGCCGTTTACAAATGGGAGAAACTTTTTAAAAGTTAGGAAACTCTATGTGCTATGGGCCATTGGTTACAGCCGACCCAATCAGGCGTCAGTGATGCAGTGATGTCATCATCCACTTCTGTGGCAACATGGGACATTCATAAAAAAATCTGGCTGACGTACAGCCCGCATGGCTGACAGAAAGTCTGCGTCACTGTGCCGTGACAGTGGACAGTCCACCATTATGCTGCCGTATTGAAAGGAAACTACTGGATTTTATTTTAATAAGTAAATTGCAGAATCACAAGAATGCCAAGAACAATCTGTGAGAGAAATTAGACTACTATTCAATTTGTGATTTTCTTATTGGTAGGTCCTAGTTATTTCTTTTTTCATCGGCTGAATAAGATGTGTCTCAGTTAGCTGTGGCTGTGCAGCCCAAACATCTCATATGACAGAGTGCCGGGAAATGAGGATAGTCTGTCAGTGTACAGTCTTGTTCCTGACCTTTGGCTTTTTGGACCTTTCTCTTGTAAACCATATTCCTCTGTGTATGGAACATTGGTCATAAGTATATACAACCGATACCTTACACTACCTCGGTGTAAATAATAAATCAAATGTTGATTCAGGGAACAGCATGGCGATTCTGGTCCCACAAAAAAGGGAATTGTGATACTGAGTTGAGTCTTACAATAAATCATAAATGAAACACTGTGCTACTGGTTTCAAACTGTGTTTTCTCTGATCAAAAGCACAATTTCTTACTGCTGTCTCAAAACAGAAAAAAGCCAAAGATGCATCTAACCACACCTCCTTTTAAGAGCAACACACCCATGAGCTATCAGATGGGTACAAGTGCAGGGTTAACTTTGGGCACTGGATGGGAGAATGAAATGAAACTTGTAAAAAAGACATCGCACCAAAGGATGTTGTGAAATTGCGATGAAATTCATGAATTCATTACATCAAAAATCACATTATTTTTGCTGTTTAATTTCAAATTAATCCTAGGGTTTGAGATCTCGGAAAAGCTAGCAAGACCAGGCTTCTCTTTGAAAAGATGCAACTTATATGTCCCACCCGTTCCCATCAACCCTCTTGCCAAAGCTACTCCCCCAAAACACAAAATGTGCACTGCCTTAAAACTGCTTGAAGCAAACTTTTGCCATTGTCTCGCTTCAGTGGTGTATGTTTCTACGGGTGAAGACTCATACGGCAAAGGGCCAACAGGGCGGTTAATGACATAGGTACGCTCGTTCTTCCCCTTTCTTTCAAACACAATGGTTATCTTCACCTCCCTCTTCCTCTACCTTTATCCCTCTGTTCAGTGAACAAAAAAGATCCACGTAAACAACTCATTTAACATCCAGCCTTTGCAACTGTGCTTTTCTTCACACATGCCACAGTGTAATGATTTTCTGAGGCAGCCTTGGTTTACAATGCAAAGATTAGTTTCTTCTGCTGTCTTTTGTCTCTGTCAAAGCACCCCTACCCCTTATTAATTCTCCTTTTCATCATGCCTGTTTCTCTTTTCTCATCTCGAAGTCAAGTGCTGGGGCCAGGCCACTGAGCAGAAACCTTATCACATCTCCTTTGGGGGAAAACAGCATTTCGGTGAACTCATTTCTTGGTAGGGATACCCTGCTCCACTTAAAATCCAGCGCCGCCAGCGTTCTCCTCCCTAAACCAGTCCCCCTCCCCAAAAAAAAATCCCCTGGAGAGGAAGACAGGAGGAAAGGGAGGCAAAGAAATGAAGAGAAAAATCACTCGACAATCAAACAATAGGGGAAAATATTAGGTTAAAGAAAAGGATAAAAACTGGACTTGTTTGTGTCGATGGAGGCGGATTGTTGATATGAAGTCTCAAGCTTCATATCTTACGTCACAACGTCTTCCTTTAGGAAACCTTTGCGCAACAATAATACCATTAATAATCACACAGAAACCGATTGTTTGGGTAAGCTTTTTTTCACTGAGTGCAACAGAATACATTACACCACACTCCAGAGAATGTGATCCCATTGCTTTGCTATGTAGTGACTCAAAGCTGAGAGGCACATGGTTGAAGAGAGCGTGTACGCATACACACTGTGACACACACTGTGACACACAAAAGTACACAGACGTGCACATAATCACACAGTCTTTTACCTTTCCCTCCTTTCTCCAAAACAACAGCTTGGTCGAATCACACATGTGATCTGCAGATAAATTACGGACAAAGCAGTGCGCAAGTTCACCCCGGTCAGTCTGCATACCGTCCATCTGCTGACCGTAAACACACACGCATACACAATGCGCAGACAGCAACACAAACAGGTCCACAATTCTCCTCCTACTACCTCTGCCTCAAACGCTCCACAGATCTTCAAACATCCGCTCACTATCTTAATATGGCAGAATCCCATCCAATGCAGCTCAGATACGAACTCGGAATCTGCTCAAATCAGTTTCCTTCATCCGCTTCAAATGAGATTAGAGGGAACTGTTGTGGCGAACCAGGAACCAAAACAATATCTTCAACGGCCTTTACTGACATGTTGAATTAACAGAAAGAAACATGCTGGACTCAATGTCAACTTATTGTAATCATATCAGCTAGGGATGCACCGATCCGATATTTGTATCGGTATCGGTATCGGTACCGATATTGAAGAAATTTCTAGATCGGGTATCGGTGACAATGGGCCGATCCATATCGGCGGATCTATTCAGTTTAATTCTATGCTGTGCGCTGTGAGTGACGTCATACGCAAGCAACACGATCAGCTCCCCCGTGTCACTTATGAGTTTAACTGCACACTGGGGGGGGGGTCCCGGTGGCGCCTCACGGCGTCGCTGGTGCGGGGGGCTTTTTCTCATTTTCCTGGGACCGCGGGCTGGTGTCCGCCGGAGGGGCCCCCAGCGGGCGACGTAGCTGAGGTGATCCCCGAGAAGGGCCCGACACGCGTCCAGAGTCGCCGCCGCTGCCGACCGCCGTACCCGGTCCCCTCCGACGGCCCGCCTTCCACACCGGCGACGACTCTGGACGCGTGTCGGGCCCTTCTCGGGGATCACCTCAGCTACGTCGCCCGCTGGGGGAACCCTCCGGTCCGGGGGGGCCCCTCCGGCGGTGCGCCTCGGCTGGCGCCTAGCAGCTGACTCAGAACTGGTGCGGACCAGGGGAATCTGACTGTTTAATAAGTATCGGTAACGGATCGGTATAGGCCGATACTAAACCTCAGATATCGGTATCGGAGGTGAAAAAAGCAGATCGGTGCATCCCTAATATCAGCCTGTAGATCTGCCCTATTGTCACAGATAATTTTACATTGCCGAGCAATGGGGACAAAGTTAATTTTGTGCATCTCTGAATTTTCGACAGTTCTACTGTAATTCTACTGTAAAGTCTCAAGGTAGGCTGAAAGAGAATCTGATAAATCATCAATATTATGTTAAAAAATTGAATATCTGGATTTTTTACAGTAGTCTACTTAGATGTTGTCAGATAATATGGTGCGTTTTGTGTTTTACTTTAAGTCTCTTTAAGTAGGATTCACAGTTTTTTTTTAAACTTTAAATAAAAAAGATTAATATAGTTTGGCACACTTTGCCTCCCACATTTTGAGATCGGTAACCCACGGGGTAAAAGATCGATCACTTGTCATGATACTTCATCTGGGGTTGGAAAAATGACCAAACCATGACCATGCTTTCCACAAATTCTTGAGATTAAGGTCAGGTAGCCAAACCACGATGGTGAGAGTTTTTTTAAAGCATTTCAAAACCAGTCAAGTCTTAGCTAGCCTAGTTGAGGCAGTGGCCAGGGGAGGAGGTCTTCAAGTGCTGCCCTTTCAAATATTTCCACCCTTAACTACAACATTCTCTGGTTAGTGGATCGGCAGTGGTGGACGGCTCACTGCCTCTCTCCTCCTGACTTCCTGCTTGCCCCCTTCATTCTAAACCAGAGCCATCAGGAGGATCTATTAGCTTCCTCTTTTAGTAAAAACGTTCCTTGCAGACGCAATTCCACAGCAGCCCACCTCCACCTTAAGCAGCCATGTCTGCCACCCTTGGTCTTTGCAATCATTGGCCTGTTGTTGGTATTTTCCGGTCTATCGTTCAACAGTGTCCTCGCAGTCTTATTCCAATGGAACAGTCAGCTCCGCCAAAATTATTGGTCTCCTTCCTGTTGACCAGTTCACCACATCTGGCGTCAGGATAGTGGACAGTACTACAGCTGGGAAATCGAGCTTCCTTCCCAGGTCAAATATCGAAACTCTTTCAGTGGCTGGCTGAAGTTATTCCTTCAGGTTTCTTTTAAACTATGAAAGATTATAGAACATTGCATGGTCTATTTGATGAACATTTTGTATTTTCAGAGAAAGACAGCAGTTCAGGCATGTAATGAGTTCTGCTACTCTCTATCGGTTAAGAAGGCTAGTTAAAACTGGCCCTGCTGAAAAAAAATCGACTTGGCACAACTAATTGAATTGATGGAAGAATGCCAAACTTTGCATTGTTACCGTTTACTTTATTACTCGCAGGCAGAGAACTGTTTAATTGTTTCCTTGAGAAATGGTCTCGTCAAAACTATTATGGAAAACTCAGGGAAAACTTCTCCTTTATTAGAAAGTGTAATACAATGGAAATATAATATTATTATTTTCATACTTTATGAATCCTTAGAACCACTTACACTACATTGCATGTAGCGTATAGTTTTCATGTCCCATCGTGGTCAAAGAGCTTTTCCTCTCTGACAAGGATCCATTTCTAAAGGAAACACTGCAACGTTCATAAGCAGAGCGTCACATACAGGTCATGTGCACGGATGCAGAACAGAATGTCAGAATTCCACAGTCATAATGTGTAATTAGGTAGCGGTAAAGGAGTCCTGAACTTGGGTTTGGATACTTGGGAGTGGGAGGACTGTCTGCAGCTCTGGCCCTGGCATGGAACTCACATTCAAACATTTATGCTAAGTATCCATTTTAGCTCTGCGTAGGAGGACTGGAGCTGAATAAATGTTTCTGCCACAGTGCCAGTGGGACGCTGGAATGGATAAACTGAGTGGACACAGGAGAGCCACTCCCTTAAGAAAGGATTTGGAAGGAGGGGAAACTGCATTTCACATGATTCTTGGCAAATAACCAAGTGTATAATCACATGCATAGTTCCATTGGAAGTCACTTCTAATGGATTTTTTTTGGAATGCATTTCACTTTACTGTTGAATAAGTTATTTTGGGAATTCAAGGCTCTCGCTTATTTTCTCTATAGACATGAACAGTCACAGGCTAGCTGGAGACCCCCTGTGGTTTGAATTGTTGAATCATGAGTGAATAATATCTGCTATTTCATCAGATCAGTTATCAGTTTACTTTCAGATTCTAGGTCAAGTTTGGGAAGAATTTGTCAACTATGTCACTCGGTATGTTTCCATCTTAAACAGCAAGAAGTTCTTGGTTTTCGACAGCTTTGATTTGTGGCTCTGGTTTCCTCTGCAGAGCAACAGCATCAGAGGCTCATGTGTATTTGAGTTTTAAGAGATATTCATCATACCAATCCGACAGAACAATAAAACTATTAAAACTGATCATGTAAGCATTGTATTCACCAGTTTATGGTACATACACTGCTCAAAACAGTTAAAGGAACACTTTGAAAAAACATCAGATCTCATTGTGAAAAAAGATTATGTTGGATGTTTATACTGATATGGACAGTTTAATGTCTTAGGAACAAAAGGATGCCACATCTTTGATGCAAATAAAAGTTTTCAGCCTACAGAGGGCTCAATTTTATAGACACCCCGAAAATCATAGTGAAAAAGTGATGTGGCAGGCTTGTCCATTTTGCCAAAATTCAATTTCTGCAACTCAAAATGCTTCTCAATATCCTGTGTGGCCCCCACGTGCTTGTATGCATGCTTGACAACGTGGCGGCATGCTCCTAATGAGACAACGGCTGGTGTCTTGTGGGATGTCCTCCCAGATCTGTCTAAGGGCATCAGTGAGCTCCTGTAAAGTCTGAGGAGCAACCTGGCAGCGTCTGATGGACCGAAACATAATGTCCCAGAGGTGTTCTATCGGGTTTAGGTCAGGTGATCGTGAGGGCCATTCAATTGCATCAATTTCTTCATCCTCCAGGTACTGCCTGCATACCCTTGCCACATGAGGCCGGGCATTATCGTGCATCAGGAGGAACCCAGGACCTACTGCACCAGCGTAGGGTCTGACCATGGGTTCAAGGATTTCATCCCTATACCTAATGGCAGTAAGACTGCCGTTCTCTAGCCTGTAGAGGTCTGTGCCCACCACCAAACCGGTCATGCTGAACAATGTTGCAGGCAGCATAGCGTTCTCTTTGGCTTCTCCAGACCCTTTCACGTCTATCACAGGTGCTCAGGGTGAACCTGGTCTCATCTGTGAAAAGCACAGGGCGCCAGTGCGGACATGCCAATTCTGGTGTTCTATAGCAAATGCCAATCGAGCTCCACGGTGCTGGCAGTGAGCACAGGGCACACTACAGGACGTGGCGCCCTGAGGCCACCCTCATGAAGTCTGTTTCTGACTGTTTGGGCAGAGACATTCACACCAGTGGCCTGCTGGAGATCATTCTGTAGGGCTCGGGCAGTGCTCAATCTGTTCCTCCTTGCACAAAGCAGCAGATATCGGTCCTGCTGATGGGTTGAGGACCTTCTACGGCCCTGTCCAGCTCTCCTAGAGTAACTGCCTGTCTCCTGGAATCTCCTCCATGCTCTGGAGATTATGCTGGGAGACACATCAAATCTCCTTGCAACGACACGCATGGATGTGCCATCCTGGAGGAGTTGGACAATCTGTGCAGCTTCTGTAGGGTTAAGAAATCGCCTCATGCTCCCAGTTGAGATAATGACTCTAGCTAAAGCCAACACTAATGGAAAACCAGTCGAAGTGATCAAGAGGGAGAAACTTGAAATGGCCTCCACATGCAAAACCACTCCTATTTTGAGGGTCGTCTCATTGTTGCCCCTCTAATGCACCTGTTGTTAATTCCATCAACACCAATGCAGCTGAAACTTATTAACAACCCCCTCTGCTACTAAACTGACCAGATAATTATCAAAAAATTGCAATTGAATTCATGCCATACCCTGATAAAAAAGTGTTCCTTTAATTTTTTTGAGCAGTGTATATATTTTGGTCAACACCATTACAAGTCCACAGAAACACAAATACAGGTCCAAAGTGTACTTTTCCAGAAACGCACTGTATACTCAAGTGAACTTCGTGAACTTCAACTACTATTTGAAAGACAACAAGCTATTATGACAAACTAAAACATACTGAGCATACCTTCAGTTCCCCTGTTTCAAGGATTAGAGGTGGAGGTTGTGAGGTTTTCGTAATGCTTTATTTATCCAGAGGCGGTTTTTGCTGGGGCTCTGGTCTTCACCAGCACCACCCTGCTTAAAAGTTACACACACTCCCATCTGGGAGCTGCAAACTGCAACCACAGCCTTCTACTGTTGGCCTCTGGTCATCTCCCCACTTCTACAACTGGAGGTTAGTGCCTTGCTCAAGGTCACTTGGATACTAGCAGGGTGTTACTCCTTCACTTTCCAGACTCTTGCAGCTGAACCCAGCTGCTCGTCTCATATCCAGGCTACTGCCGCCCGCATTTATTCAAATACATGTGTTTTCAGCCTTGTCTCTTGTCAGATAAATCAAGGACTGATGCTTCACATCAGTTGCTGCCATATCGGCAGTGCTCCAAACATTTTGACCAGTATGCAAGAGAAAACTGCAGTTATACAAGATGGCACAGGAAGGTCAGATGGGACAAAGCGTGGACAGATACCCATGCGGACAAAAACACATACCTTCCCCTCATGTTTTCTTTGAAGCTTAAGCATGAGGTCAAGCTAAAGCAATAAGTTATTAAATGAAGCCAGACTGCAGGAGAAGATGAAAGCACAAAGAGCAAAAGGTTATGCCGGTAGTTACCCATCATCCTCTGGGTTGTCCTGCCTTAGTCCCAGGATAAACCAGACACAACTAGATTCTAGAAAGATATAGCTTATATCTTTATGGGTTCTAATGACAAAAGTGGCTGCTGAGAACCTCAGGAAGTCACATATTCTGTCAGCCTGTTACTTAAATGGAGCCTTGTGTTGTGGGTTGATTGTAGCATTATGGTTACTTTAAAATGTGTTGTCTTTTGAGCTATTCTATGGTGGCTACAGCAGAGGCAGCTCTCCAGCAACGTTAGTGAAAGCCTCATTGTGTCAGCGAGGAATTTAATGTCAGCTGATTAGTCAACTCAAACTCTTTACAATAGAGGCCTCTTTTACACCTTATACACACACAAACTAGTATATGCATTCAAACACGGAATGTGAGTATCACGGGAAACAAGAAAACAAAAGAAACATTCGACTGTGACACCCAATCTCTGTAAAACTCCCCTGTCTGCAGGAACTTAAGGCCTCAGCCCAGCTCAAGATCTGCCAACCTCTGCAATACACATTGAAGTGTTCCACCTCTGTGTTATACATGAACCACCCATGCTAGTGTTACCTCTGAAAAAACAAAAAACCTTTTTCACAGCTCCCCAATGTTCAAATTCTATTCTTCCCTTTATTTTCATCGCTTTCCCTCCTTCCTGCCTCGGGCTGGCGAGCTATGTGTGTACTTTGCGGGACAGGTGCATTCAGCAGAGGGCCATTACTGGCAGACGCCCGAGCTTGCAGGCCGAGCTGAAAAAACAACCAGAGAGCGAGATTGGGTTGGGTGTTTCCTGCATTTCTCTCACCTCACAATGAGGTGTAAATGTGGGTCAGTAGCTGGTGGTCCAGTGTCTGGAATGGAATTAGTGTGCTATACTACATTTAAAGTATCGAGTTACACAGGCAGGAAGTAGACTATGCTATCCTACAGCATTTAATGGACGATTCCGATCATATATTATGGGAGTGATGTGTTGCTTCTTTGCAATTCCTCAAAGAACATAAGTATCCCTTCAATTTGTATTAAAAATATAGAGCTATTTCCCAGTCACCTCAAACACCTTCGTATCTTCTACATTTCTCTATTGTAATTTAGACATCTACATCAAATAGGTATGAGCAGCATAAGGCTTTATACTGATTCTGTGATTCCAATCCTCCTGCAGTCTGTTCACCGAAATGATTAGTGATGATACATTATCTCCAGATATGATCTTCTCATGGGTGCTGAATTTAGAGAAAGGTTTACCCAACACTGCCAAGTCCATCTTTCTCTAGTAACTGCTCTTAAAAAGAAACTTTGGATTTCCTTCAGTTTGTTCCCTTCTTGTCTTTAGTACTTTAAGAATATCTCATGAATTGGTATTGAAGAAAAATAATGAATGAATGATAGGGCGTTTTCAATTAAAGCTCAAGGCCAAAAGACGTCCATCTGTCGGATGGTTGGTTTAACAGTAAACTGTATGAGTTCTTTACCCGACTCCAGAAATAGCTTCAATTTTCCATCAGTGTGTTATTAAGTCACTTCTATCACTTCATATGTCAGGGGAAAAAAACTGGCATTGTAAAAAGCCTTCAAAAGCAGTTCAGCAGGGAAGTTGTGAAATAGGTTTTCCATCCGTGCTCCAGTTTCTCAGCGGGGACTTTTTCCAAAGAGTGTCAGTATAAGTCGGCTGAAATGTTTCTGGCCCCTTGGAATTAACTGTACTGTGGGCTTGTGTCACTTAGTTAAAGCCCACTGCTCACTGTAGTTAAGACTTAATCAATCTCAAATTTGCCACTTGTTTGGTTACCTCAGTGACAAAGTGCGACGCCCTTTCAACATGATCTGTTAAACCGCCTTATTTCCTGTCTCAAGTCGATGACACAATCGTGGTGATGTCATTGAATCTCTGCTGTGGTTGACCAAACCGCCAAGTAGGGGAGCCCCACAGAGGAATTAAGTCAAATATGAAAACAGATTTATCAGCACCAAATGGAGACCAAATCGTGCCATGTGACAAACTGCTGAAGGCAAATCATTTCAGAAGACATACAAAAGCAGGCCAGGCTCAACTGAATATGTGTGATTGCGAGCCAACTCACATACAATCCGTAGCTTGAAAAAGCACTGTGACACATTTACTTGCTACAATGTGTTTCCCCTTCGGGCTAGAAAACATTGGGTTTGGCAAAATACAGCAAAGGCCTCCATTTATTCCAGATACAAAGCTGCTGGTCTATGGCCACCGACATTGGAATGACTCGCAATCAGTAAGAAATGTTTTAGGAAGATGGCGGTTTCAAACAACTAAGATCCTTCCCAATGTCCAGTGATACCTAACAGTACACAAGAGTGCATTTAGACGTGTGTGTATACTACTAACTGTACACATAGCTTGGGCTGAGATGCATATTTTTCTTTGAAAGTGCTTGAGGAGTAAAGGGGGCTGTCTGATTCAAAATGAGAAGGGGAGGAAATGAATTCCCAATCGGGACTCAGACTGCAAAGGATAATGAAAACCTGCTTGCGTGTAAACAGCATGTCCATCACATGACCGCATTTCCTAATGTGCCTCTGCTTTAGGTGCAGAGCAGAGAGCAAACAAACACAATGCATGGTGTGATCTTTGGAGATGCAAGTGTTTGGTCGCGTTAGACAAGTAACTTGTTTCAGTGGAGGAAGGTCTGTTTAGGGGTTAGGTGAGGAAGGAGAGGAGGAAGGGGCAGGAGAGGAGGTGAAGGGGGGGTGGCACCGCTCTCCAACATCAACACAGATGGAAATCATTTGTGTCCAAACAAGAGTACTGGTCCACATTCTGCTTGAAAAGAGCCTCGCACGGCCCCTTAGGATTCAACTGATGATGTGACTTATATATTGACTGCAGCACGACTTTTGTTTTCAACCATGAGAGCTAACCAAGAGAACCAAGAGCTAAAACGATTAGCAAAAAGAGCCCAATATTGGCTTGTCCCAGCCTTCTCTAAAATGTAATGATTTGCTGCCTCTATCTGGCTTGTATAATTGCAAATTTAATATTTTAGTTTAGTTTAGTTTTAGACTCAACAGTCAGAAAACACACCCAATCTTTACAATTTCGGGACATTTTAATGACTAAATGCCAAATTAATTCATCTCAACATGCTCAGAATTGTGATTAATCATCCTGGCTGTTGACATGGTATTCCCAAACAGGCAAGTTGATGGATGGCTTTCAGTCTTTCAAAACCTGAGTTGAACCTTTTAACAACTTGCCCAGAATTGCATGCTCTTGCACAAACTTGAGTTCCACATTTTGTAATGCATCGCAGGCACCACAGCTCCGAATGGTTTCAAGGCTGGGGTGTGCATTAAAATCAACAAGTTGTAAGACACACATCTCACACATTCTAAATGGCCACATGAACGCTGGGCAAAAAGCTTTCCATCATTAGGGTTGGTTAACAAACTCAGTGCATTAAATGGAAAAATGATGCCGATAAGACCGAGTACTTAACTATTTATCTGAAAACTAGGGTTGGTAATCCTGCAAAAGTTAGCTAGAGTCGGCTACACTCTGAGAAAATGGAACCAATAAATCCCTATCCCTCCCATCAGCCCTAATTGAAGCTCCGCCCACAAAACACATGAACGTGCACTGCCTGACAAATGCTAGGAGACGACTTCTCCATGACTCCATAACTTCTGACTATCGTCTCTGCCTCAGCAGTGTATGTCTCTCTGACAGCGCCCCAGACAGGGTCCGTGCAGGCAGCTTAGTCAGTTAGTGACAGACAGGTACACTCACCAATCATTTCATTTCAGTCAGACAAGGGCTTTCCAACTTTAAGTCAATCTGTGCCAAGTTTTGTCAGATGGGTCAGGACGATGATAAGCCGAAAAAGCATCACTGACATCTTCATCTACCTCTGTCAATTAAGAAAAAGATAGCTGGATTAAGTTGTTGTTGGGGATAACTGGGTTGATATTAGCTTAGCACATACACTAGCTCAACCCAACACAAACATTTCTGTTAATTTCCTTGTTTTCATTTTGTGACAGCATGACACATGAACTTTGTAGAAAAAGGTTTCGTAACAATATTCCAACGACTAATCAACTCTTGAAAGATGCTTGCTGTTTTTATGTGTTCAGTGACGCAGCTCCGCTCTCCATCTGGAAGCTGATTCGTTCTCTAAATGCAGCCTAATGGAAACACACATCATTTACATTTGGTTTTTTTCAGGACTTTAGTTCTGAAACTGCTTGACAGCTAGATGGAAAGTGTTCACATGGCTGAGGCAGTCCGCATGATGATGACAGGAATGTGTTTCATGCCAAAGATAAAAGAGCAACATTAGTGGAGCATAAATCCTGGATGTAAAAAGAGACAGAAAGAGAAAGCGAGAGATTATTGTAGTCTCCAGTTGGATTTGTCACATTTAGTGGTCATTACAACCTAATTAGAGCCAGACCTTGTTTTTTTGTGAGTATTCGCGCGTGGCACACAACACGTTGTAAAATGGTGCAGCAGAGATCCTCCTTCTTAGATCACTGGGGAGATTTATTAGGTGAGGGCTGTGGAGAGGATCACACTGAAATGACGAGATCCCATTTTATCTCTTAGTGTGTTCAGTATGTGTGTCTGCACAAACCAACCAGATATGCTGATTTATACTTATATGCTGACACACACCCACATGCACACAAACCTACACCCATGAACAGGTCATGAGTGCCTTTGTTTATGAGACCATGGATGGAATAACTGAACACGGCTCCTTTGCATATTTAAAGATTGTTTTTTCCCATCATGCATTTTGATTGTTCTCATCAACAATTTAATAAGTGATTGATTACTGAAGCCTTTATTTAAGTAGATATGTCAAAGATTTGCTGGCTCAAGCTTCTTAAATGTGAGGATTTGCTGCTGCACCCTGTCTGACATCATCATTTATCGGTGGGATGGTATCCCACTGGGTTCTAGGTAAAGGTGATCGTTTTTCATGAACTCTTGAATATTTTATTAAGCAACTTTCATCCTTAAATCTGAGTTGATGAGTAGTCATTTATGAACTAACATATGAACAAGTATTGTTTTTTATATACTATGAACCGTTATATTATTCTGTTATTCTGTATTTAACTGTTAATTTCTTTTAAATGCATTTTTGTATTGTCTTATGCTGCTTTTACAATTTGTCATGATGCTTTTTTTATGTAAAGCACTTTGAATCGCCTTGATGAAATGTGCTGTATAAATAAACTTGCCTTGCCTTGCCTAATAAATGACGCAGATATACAAATGTGGCCAAGGAAGGTAATGTCCCACACATATTAAATGCCTTCCCTGGAATGTATTTATATATTTAGTTATAGGATTGACCGAATGACAAGATTTCAAGAGCGAGGAAATGGTGTCAATATGTCCTGTGTCCAAGTTTGATCGTCAATAACAAGTTTGTCCCTCGGGGGGAACGACTGCTCTGCGACAGAGTAACATACACATCATCTCTTTGTCTCTTACCTAATGTCGAGTGTCACACATGTGAGTATCATGCATCGCAAACAGTTACACCCTGTGACACCACTAGCATCTATAGCGTCTTTAACTCAGCTGACTGTCCTGAGGCCACCTTGTCACATGTCACATGGTTTGCAGTAATGTCGCCAGGCTTAGCTGTTAAATTACACAATTGACTACACATATTCCTTGCTGGTTGAGAATGGATCAACTAACCAACATAATCAAATTCATAAAAAGAATAATATTTGACATTTATTCAAGTTTGATGAAGTTTTAGTTTTTTCCGGGTAAGTTTGGTTTGATTAGTTATTTAAAGCTATTAAAAACGTGGTGAGACGTCATGCTCGACAGCTGAAGCTGACTCACAACCTCACAACCGCAGCTCCATCCCCCATTCACTCCTTCACAGACCCTGGCTCCACATGCACAAAATGGGAGTGTTCGTATCCAGGATATTTGGGCTTTACTTCTGGATAGGGGGGAGGATGTAGACAGGTGTGGTCCATCTTTATATACAGTCTATGAGATGGCAAAAAAACAATGACCTATTTTAGCATGGTGCTAGGAAAATGTTTTACCTTGGACACTGGCTGCAAACCTGTAAAGTTACACACTGCTGTAAGAGCATAATGTAAACTAAAGACGGACTGTGTTCAAATCCATATATTCTGCAGGGATGGAACGTAACATTCTTAGTAACTGAGTAAACTGAGTATATACACATCATGGAGTTGCTGTATAGTTTCAATACTGTCCAAATGGCCACCTCAATTCTTCCCCTGAGCGATTTATCATTAGCACGATAATACTGTCACTTCACCAAACATTCACTGTTGTACTGCAAATCCAATGAGGTCCTCGGACTAATTATTCCTTATATAACAGTGAGTATTTAAAATGGCTGCCACAGGCTTTGGGACTTGACTGATGCATCTTCTGAAGCCGCAGGCTCTCAGTCTTGCATTGAGCGCTGGTTTGGCTCGGCACTGAGCCGTGACGGGTCACAGACAGACCGTGGCCAAGGCCGTCTCTTCCTCCACACTCCCCTATTCCTCAGATGTCTCTCTCCTCTGTGTTGCACTTATTCACCCACATGTAACTCAGAGCTGATGCTTTAGAAAAGACTTTACTGCACACATTTAAACACGACTGAAAAGGGTTGTTGAGTGTTTTGTCTGCACTAGATCTTCTTTATTTCTTCAACTCCCAATCTGTTTACTCCTTCTTGTGCCTCCTCTTTTGCATTCTTCTCCTCTTGCTCTCTCCCGTCCTTTTGACCATCTATCTTTTTTTTCTCCCTGTAGCCTGAAATTTATACAACTTAAGAAGAATGGAGGGTGGAAAGAAAGAGAGAAAGAGCAGAGCAGCTTTTTTTTCTCCGTCTGGACGGCTTATCCAGAGGTCAGTGTGGAAATGTGATGAATGGTAATTTCAGAGCAGAGAGACGGCAAGAGAGAGACACAGAGCTGGAAGAGAATAAAAGATAGAAGCTGGGTTTCTATCCAAGTATATTTATGAGAACTGTACTTTACTGCCGCTCTTCTGCATGTTGGTATTTTTTATTATATATAGGCTACATTTCCAATTAGCATGTTTTAGTGTTGTAATTGTTGGCTCTGGCGTGTTTAATTTTCCAATCTCAGCATTTTCCTCTATGTTGCTGCAGCATCACATCAGTAAAATTTCCATCTTGCCCGATATCATTCGTGCTGCACACTGCCAATCGAGTCGAGTTGTTTTTACCCAGATTGAGTTTGCACATTTGTCCGATGACATATTGTGTCAGCGCGAGAGACGAGCTGAATTAGGAATAAGTGTGTGTGCGCACGCATGCGTACACTACTGGGCAATGTGATACCCTCAAGTTCAGGGACTACCATACAGAAGCAATGCAATTCATTTATAGTAATCATCTGCTTATAGTAATACATATGGCTCGGGACAAACGGGATCATTATAAGCAGTTGTGTTTGATATTCACTCACTGCTAAGGGAATTAAATTGTTCTGGTCTTGTGACAATATGAAAGTTATTAGCAGACGCTTAAGTCGAAAAACAACTTCCTCAGTCATTTGTCATGTGGCTGTTCAACATGTTTGATCAAAAGCTGAAGAAGAAGAAGAATGTAATGAACCAACAGGATGAGACTTCCAGTCGTAAAAGAAGAGCACTGCTGTACCTTGTATTTTCAAAAGCTGATTCGATTGTAGAATGGAAAAACAGCTTTCCCAGAAAACCTGGGCTGTCGTTTCCAGACACACACACCGGAGGAAGCTGAGGCTGTGCACTGGTTCTAATTAAAAACTGCATTGTAAGGCCTTGTGTCTCTCTTTGTGTGTGTGTGCGTGTGTGTGTGAGTGTGTGTGTGTGTGTGTGTGTGTGTGTGTGTGTGTGTGTGTGTGTGTGTGTGTGTGTATGTGTATGAGAGGATGTAAAACAAGGAATTGCGGCTTATTGTTATGGTGAGAGGGTTTTGTGAGCCAATCACAGCCACCTGCTTTCCATCACAGGCATCTGCTCCAACATTAAAAACACACACACACACACACACACTCGTTACAATAGAGATGTAAGAGTTGTCACTGAGTGTCAGGGTGATGCAAGGCTTAGTGTAGACAGGAATGACTATCCTTTCTGTAAGTCACTGGAAGAATGCATCTTAAATGAATTCCATGTCCCATTGTATTACCAGAATCACATTGCTCAAATCTGAATTTGTCCGCGTTGCTGTGGCAATAAGTGACATTTATGTCTTTCACCTGTCAGATGTCCAAATCACAGACTGGAACTGTCTCACTTATACCACAATACAACAAGGTATGGTGACATCCTACAGAATATACAGTATATATGTGTGTGTGTGTGTGTGTGTGTGTGTGTGTGTATTGCTATTTATATACACATTTCAAAGTGAACATACAGAGAATCATGGTGTCCACTTGTTAAGTTGGTGGCCCACTTCCCTGCATGTTGCCGAGTTAACTCAGAGGTTACAGGTAACAGCATCTTGGGGTCAGAGTAGGAGTCTTACCAGCCAGGGATGCGGGATCGCAGGGAGGGGCATCTGGGGGGGGGCCGGCAGACCGCTGTGGATCTCTGACTTGAATGAAGGCTCTGAGGAGAAGGAGAAAAGAGACAGAGGAAGAGGAATCAGAGGCAGTTCTTCATTGTATGTCCATACTGGCATAAAGAGGAGGGACTTTACAATAGTTGATATTTTAAAGTTCAATGGGAATGTTTTCTTCACCATCAGGGTGTGTCCCAGTGATCTTTTATTTCTGCCTCATTACGTGTTTGAGTTTTAGGAGGGTTAATGCAATGACAGCGTGGGGTTGGGCTGACAGTTGTCATTATGCTGCAAGAATTTGCATGCTTAAATGGCAGTATTTGCATGTCCATTTTGAGAGTCCCCGAAAATGACGAGACATGGAACACTAAGATGTCACACTCTGTTGAATTCCTTAGAACTGCATGGTTTACACATGGTTGCACAGTGGTGTTACAGAGTGGTGGTGCTGACAGCCATGTGCACACAAACTGACAACAGCCCAGTTAATTATATACAGCTGATACCAACAAGCACTGGCTTTTTTCCTATTTTGAACTGCGACAACGACGTTCAGCGCCCAAATTAGTTTTTGTTATGTAACTGAATTGCTTATACATGCATTATTAGTGTGTGAGCTTTAGTAAGACTTTAGTTAAAAAGTAGCAAAAAAGCGATGTTGGCTTTAGTTTGAGCTGTGGTTATTGTAGAGCCGTGTTAAGACATTTACTTTGGAAAAGTCTGTTCAGTGGGGTACGTACTTTGTACAGAGTTTGCCTTTCACACAGCAGAAGATTCTCCGGTCAGACGGGTTCACAACAAAATAAAAATCTCCTAGCATTCAGGCAAAGGTTGGCGCAGCATGTAGGAGACAGGACGTCATTATTATAATAAGTATTTTTTATCCTGACATATTTGTATATCAGTTTTCCATCCTACGGGTCCCACTCACTCCTGGCGAGGAGTCTTCCAGATAACTTCCTGCTGTATTCTCACACGGGCTCATTCGGACACTATCCAGAGTTTTTACCAGGAGTCTGGTAGGAGAAACTCCAGAGAATGTCCACAGCAGCTGACTATGAGATTTGCGTTCCCACATACAGCCCCTCTGGATAATTTTGGGAGATTAAATAAATATCTGAGAGCAGTTCAGAAGGAAATTGTTTGTTGGAAGAAATGCAGAAGCAAGAGGTCAAGCTTAATGACTCCAAGTCCCTACTCTAAGTTACGGATGTACAGTATGTAGCCAGCAAGTGCATCATGGAATCTGATCACAGCAGGTCGACCTGTTTCTGCACCCATTAGTAAATCTACAGCAGGAACTGGGTGTGTTAATGTGTTTTATGAATTTTCTGCACTACACCGCATCTACAATTATTTCATTAAAATATACACAAGCCTGAAAAGAATGTTGGTATATGAACCTCTAGACTTGTTAGGACAAGAAGTGAGTCCCAGACAGTGAGGTACACAGAGGAAAAACCTGGCGAGCAAACGTTATATCACAGACCCTTTGCAAACAAGCGGAGGAGACATCTCAAACTTATCTAAGCAGGCATCTGGATGAGTTCAGGGTCAGTGAGTTTCAGTTGTTGACTCTATATATTAACAACATGTCATGAAATGTTGCTGTTACTGTCAGCGCCAGGTAATAAACTCGTGACAACACCGGTAACAAAAAGAACTGTCGGCTCTTTCTGAGATCTTCAATGTTAGATTTGACTGCAGGCAGCCTCGCTCTTAAAGTTGTCGGCATGTTTTTCTCCTAAATTAAGACAGTTGTTGGTCAGAGAGTAGAGCGGGGCAACCGCTAACCAGAAAGTCGGTTTGATACCATGCTACTCCACTCTCTGTATGCAAAAATGTGGTAGAATTTACCCCTGACGGCTTTGCTGGCAGTGTGTGATGCAACTTATCCTGCAATAAGACTCTGTGTCTCTTTATGTGACTATACTGCTGCTCAGAGCAGACAACCAGGGCAGGCAGCTGTGGCTTTGGGGATAGAGAGGGTCGTCCGCTAACCAGAAGGTCAGCAGCTCGATCCCAGTCTCCCCCATTCTGCATTACCCCTGGAGGCTGTGCAGGCAGTGTGTGTAAGTCTATAGTGTTTCTAAGGAGTGCTGTTGCTTGTCATCTAACCTTTGTCCGAGAGGACTCTGTGGAGGATTTTGGAAAGGTGCATCTTCTTCTCTCGGACCCCAGCACTCAGGTACTCCCTGTCCAGCAGGTCCAGGAACAGACGAAGCTCACACACCAGCTCCTCCATCGCTGCAGGACAAACAGAGAAGACATTATTATTTAGGACACTGGGGATGTTTATTCCATCTGCTACATTATTCACTACAGCAACTTACAGCGCACAACCTGCTGGAGGCTCTATTATCTAAATATTAAGCTTGTGTAATAATTCCTCTTTGAACAGAAAAACTGTGCACGCACAACTGAGCTAAAAAGCAGCTGGAACACAGGGACAAAGTGAATGTTTTTTCTAGTAATACATCTAAGTCTTGGTTATGACATCACTTGTCAAACCAACACATCCAAAATCAGGTCAAAGTCCTAAACTTTGAGTTTTGTCTCAAGTTGTACCAAGTCCCTTAAAACATGTTCAGTTCTTTCCTTGACAAACCACAGTTAGAAAAGGACATCTATCGCCATTAGTACTGTAGGCCATTGGCGACATTATTCTACAAGCATTCTCGTCTGACATCAAACTCAAAGAGAAGAAGGAGTAGAAAATGAGGAAGTAGAAAAAAAGGAGATATGGAGAGGAAGCCAGTGTGTAAATGGTACCAGAGAGAATGTAGAAGAGACTGCATCCTTTTTAGGCTGCATTTGAAGACTAATTTTGGCACAGCGGCCCAACTTGACTGTCCCAATTCCAAACGCAGCCGACAATTGTGTCCTTCCGCACCCGAGCAATATATGGCTCCACCAGCTAGATCATTCCCGGCCCAACTTATCCCATGATTCATTGTGCTTCTATGACAAACAGTTTTTCAAAGAGGAAGTGGCCAAAAACTAAATTTCAATGTTTTTAATCAACTGAGGGACATTTTCGTCTGTAGCTCTGTTGCTAGGTGACGTTCTGCAAGGGCGGAACCAGTCGGTGCAATGAGAAGACCAGATCTTGTCGTTTCAGTCCGGCCAACGCAGTCTACGCTGCTAATGAAGGATGCAGCTGATGTCAGCCGTGTACACCGGGTCGTCCAAAAGGATGCAGCCCCTGGATTGACAGAATTTTGGCTGAGCCAGAATTTGGAGACAAGACACAGAAGTGGAAACAAGTGACACAGAGATGGCCGCTGTTTGGAGAAACACCTCTATCCTGTCAGACGTCCAAAGCACGGACTGGAACGGTTTATCTCACATACATCACAATACAACACAACTAGTCTGTGTGCTGCAGCCTTTGTCTTCAGTTTTTCTTAATCCAAATAAATTTTGATCTAATTCTCCACACTTAGTTAGGCACAATGTCATTATTATAACCGTCAGGGATGATCCTGAAGTATTGAACCCAGTCACAGCATTGTTCATGAATCATTACTCGCTCCTATTGTACTGTATGTTTGAGCTAAGCTGTCTGCAGTGTCTCTCCTGCACTGTAAGCCAACATTAAACAGATGCTGAACAAAAGCAAAACACAGTTATATAACAGACGTGTACGTGAGCGGCCAGGCACGGAGATGAAAGACACAGCTCTGAGTCAGTCGGTCAATCATCCAATCAAATAACTCCCCATTCCAAAATGGAGACCCGGGGGGGGGCTGATAGCAACCCGGCCAGGACAGACCTGGCAACACACCTGACAGACAGATAGCCGCAGAATTACAGCAGCTGGCGGAAAAATAAGCCACGGCCAACAGCTCAAAAACAATACAACATAAACTAAATATAGCACAGAGATAGAGGCTTAGGTATGCCTGTGTGTGTGTGTGTGTGTGTAGGGGTGTCACGATACCAAAAATTCAGTAGTCGGTGCCAATACCAGTAAAATAACACGATTCTCGATGCCAATTTCGATACCACGGTAAAAAAAAAGTGCATTATTTGGATGTTGTTAATGTCATATACGGTAATTCAATGTGCTTGCGCTGCGCATATACTGAGGGTTATACGGTAGTTGCGGTCGCATGTGAGTGACGCTTTGTTGTGAGACACGTTATGCATTAAATGATACATCTGCCTCACGCCGGGTTTACACCGGATGCTGAAGCGACGCCAAAGCGACTCGTAAGCGCAGGACCAAGCCTTAAATAACAGCTGGCTCCCGTCCACTCCCATGCGCCGCTTCAGCTTCCGGTGTAAACAACCATGTGCCGGCGCGCTAAGGATTAGCGCGGAGCGGCGGCGTTGCTTCCGTGTCCGGTGTAAACCCGGCGTCAAACGCAAAATACTTCCATACACGACTCTTTTTGCCTTTTTAATAAACAAGTCGAGGTGGGGCGAACGCTGCAGCCGCAGTTGCCGTCTTGGTTTTCAGAATGTAAACGTCGACTGGCGCAGCACCGATGCTAATGCTAAGTTGCTAACAGCTGCTGGCATCGAAGCTGACGGTGCATACGGTACTTCAAAAACTTGGGCATCGGCATCGTTTTGTTATGTTAGTATCGAAAGGTATCGTAGGTATCGGTTCTCGTGACATCCCTATGTGTGTGTGTGCGCAGTATCTAAGAGTGTGTTTATGTTTCTACACTTTCACACTCTGTTATCTGAGAACTTGTTGTGATATGGATGGCAGCAGATTGAGATCATGCTGTATGCGTGACTCTGAGCAGCCATGCCGTGCACAGGCGCCTCCCTCTGACTGAGGGCTCTGGTCTGTTTTGGGGACAACTGAAGCTTTTCGTCAACATCTGATAACATCGGTGGTGACGACATCTTACTGCAGAGCAGCTGCAGAATTAAAACATGGGGTTAAGTGGCGGTAATGATGATGCGTTCACTGTGTTCATTTGCAGTCCTGCACTGCGTCCCACTGACATTAGGCTGACCTGCTTACGCTAACTTCTTTCTGTAAAACAAATACAGTGCAAACCAGATAAAGTGATAATTTGTTTATATGGTTTAAAAACCTGAAGAAAAAAAATGTTACTCAATGAAGTATGGATAATGCGTGATGATCAGTGTTGATATTGTGGTGTCATTTCAAACAAATCGACATTTAAACTGTAGTGGGTGAGAGACGTCAACAGAGTCTGTGTGTGTGTGTGTGTGTGTGTGTGTGTGTGTGTGTGTGTGTCTAAGAGAGAGAGAGAGGTGAGCAGCGGTCTCAGTGTGTGCATGCGTGTGTGTGTGTGTGCGTAATGTCACCTTTCCCTCAACTTCTGGGACTATAGCAGAAACTACACAATTTGACTATTGTAATCAACAACCACACACACACACACACACACACAAACACACACAGACACACTCGAGTGCAAGCCCCACCCCTGTACATTCGCAAACCCTCCCTTGTCCCAGCTTCTTAGTAGTGAGGATTTAATGCTTTTCCTCGTCTAATGTTACAGTAAATGTAATTATATTTTGGACTGTTGGTCGGACTAAACGAGACATTAATACTGACCAAACAGTTATTCAATAGATCGTAAAAAAATAATGGGCACATTAGACCGTCATAAACATGCCGGCCGTTGGAGTCCCAATAAGATTTCAAGGCCATGGAAAGCAGCAGGATTCCTGCGTCTCGACCACACAAACATTCAAAATGGAAGCCAGACACATGGACAAAGAAGAACTGGGTTCCATAAAGGCAGCACACACTTAAGTCGAAGAGTTACACCAACTCATAATGGAGTCAAATTAAATCCATTTCTTACAGATAGAAAAGTCCCAGACGGAGACGGCGCTCACGCCCCCTGCCAAGTTAGTAGTGATACGTTTATGTTCTTTACACAATCATATTAAATCAGCTCCGTCTACATTCAGGCTGAACACACAGGAGGTGGACTGATCTGACCTCAGTGCTAAGTGGCCCAGCAGTGTAAATCTAACCAGCCCCATAGCTGCTCCACAGGTTTAACTCAGGTGAGAGATTAGATCAAGGCTCTGAGCAGGGACTAGATGTTCTTACTGTTTAATGCCAAATACCTGCAGTGACGCAACCAACCACTAATGTCTCCTTCAAAACACGTCGGAATACCATATCGGATTGTAACTGATGCCACCTATCACACAGGTATCTACGAATAACCAGAAACAGGTGAGTGTGCTGGTCGCTAGGGATCAGCAGAGGGAAATCATTCCAAAACATTTAATCCAGAGTATCTCTGTGTTCCCACATTCACGTAGGTTTCCGAGGCAACTGTATTCCATTTTCATAGGCGTAGAAGAGGTGTGGGCAGTGGGCAGCAGCTCTGAGGCTGGAAACAGAGCTGCTTTCAGGCATTCCTCACATATTCAGATTATCCAACAGGAGAGAGGTGGCGGAGGGGTGTGAAGGGAGTAGGACCAGAAAAGAGGTAATGAAAGGTGAAGGAGCCAGGAAAGTTGCCCAAAGTGTGTGCTTCCTTGTGGTGGGAGATGGAAACACCTTTTTACAATAAGTTCTGACATATCAAACAGTTAAGCCACATGACTGAGGAGCTGTTTCTCATTCTAGAGAAGAAGACCAATAACTTGCCCAACTGAGAATAGAGTACTGAACCCCTCTTTTTTTCTCTCTGTGATGCCAATTTGGTTTCGTCTTTTCTAAGTGTCTTTGGCAGTTGGCAAAAACTTGCTTTATTCCTGGTTCATGACCTCAGCTTTTTATACTCTGTTCAATATTGCCATGTTTAATGTTTTTGGTCCGAAGCAACATAACAGGTGTAAGTGGTTCCTCGGACGAAGGTCTGAAAAGAGGTTGTCTTTGTCCGGATCAAAGGAAACATGGTTTGGATCATTTGCTGTCTGGAAATATTGAAAGGAAAGTCCTGACATTCTGACCGCAGCTCACAGTCTTCACCTCTGAAGATATAATGCTGAATATACAAACAAACGAGAATATTCATTCCACTGGTATCATTACAATAACTATATTGCAGTGGCAATGAATCTACTGAAGTCAACCGAGTCGTTCATGTTCTCCATTCAAACAGAGAGATTCCTTTGATAAATGCCATTTGTTCAAAACATTAAGTGAAAAAAATAACCGAATTAACAACACGCCGACTTTAGACACACGTCTGTCTATAAACTAATCAATGTCAAGTTTAGTTTGATGCAGCCCATGTAACCGATGATGACAGGGTGTACGTTTTCAGTCTGCTCCCTAAACTGCAATGTAAAACCGAAACTAACCAGATCAAATTTGAACCTCTGTTCGGACCATGGTCTGGACTTTCAGCTGTGAAAATGACCGAAAACAATAACATTTCAAAGAGAGATTGATATTATTTGTCTTCAGTCATGTCAAAATAACTCCATGGGTCCACTCTGTATGGTGCCTGGAGCTGTTTTTCATAATACGACCAAACAGTTCCAATGAGGGAAAATCTTTATCCACAAGCAAACAGTGACAGTATTGATTTTCTGTTTCATACATGAAGATTGCCCCTGGGCACACATCTGCATCCAACACCTTAAGGGATAAACTGGAGCTCCAGCTGTGCGTGTCAGGTCTTTATCAGCCAACATCAGTGTTTATGTTATTGCCAAACAACCAGGCAGGTGGAATCAAATTGTTGCTCACATGTGTTCCTGTGGCTGAAAAAGAACCAATCCCTGCAGAGATATGGCAGCAGAATAATATCAGTGATTTTAAAGAGGACATTTCCATGCAATGTCCAGGTGTCCACAAACTTCAGTTAAAAAACGATTCAACATTAACAACATATTGGATTTTATTATATAGTGAACTGGGAAACTCTTTATGGAGGAAATAACCAGAGGAAAAAAGTGACTATTCCTCCAGAGACGACAACCGTGTAAGGAACAACAGTAAAATCTCTGACCACTGACGAATGTACAGTATAATACATCACGTCACCTGGCCCTTGTTAACTATGCTTTCGGGAATATGTGCCCGACTTATAATTAATTCAAATGATCCTTTACATTAGCATGAGGTAATCTACAACATTTATCCAAGTCTAATAGCAGTAAAACTACACGCATCACATCTTTAAACTTCCCTTCATGGTCAGATGCAGGCGTCATCAATCATGTATCTGTCAGTTTCTATTCAGATGTACAAATCCACAGAGCAACACTAACATCCTCACTGTACCACTACACATTTACGCACACACACACACTCACTCGCACACACACCCTGGATGGCAATCATCGAGCCCGTTTTTACGTTGCATCAAGCACACTTTACTGCCCCATTTGCTGTTTCATAGAGCTTTGTGCAACCTGTGCAATACTTTACCTCCACTAGGGTGGTCAAAAAGCTGCATGTATGTGTGTGTGTTGGTGTCTGTGCGTGCGTGACTGCGTGTCATTAAAATCCTGAAGGAACAGATCACCAAAGATGGGCGAGGGAAAGTGAAGTGGCACGGTGCGTGGAGGACCACCCTCAGACCAGGCCCGAGGGCGAGCAGGAAAATACCTCATGGTGCAAACAAACCACCACCGCCCTTTCTTCTAGATCTCACTCCTTTCTTCCCCCCTTTGTCCACCTGTCTTTCAACTCCCCCCTTCACTTCCATTTCCTTCACTGTCAATGTTTCACCTCAAATCACATTTCCTGCTCCGAACTCCATGATAAAAGCTTGTGCATTTATTTGTTCATAAACAGTGTTGGGAATGATACTTTCAAAACGTATTCCGTTACAGAATACAGAATACATGCCCAAAAATGTAATCTGTAACGTATTCCATTACATTAACTAATCTGAGTAACGTATTCTGAATACTTGGAATACTTCCGGTTTGTATTGCATTTTTTAAGTGTATGATTGCGGCGTTGTTATAGTCAGTGGAGCAGCAGCAGTTTAAACTCTCTCTCCGCCGATGCGGCGGGCCAGCTGGATGTCCGGCTCCCATCCTCTCCCACCTCTGTGCCGGCCCCACCGGAGGCTGAAGGACCCCCCCCCCCCCCCCCCCCGCGCCAAGGCTGCCTCGCGCCGTGCAGCGATCGTTTCGGCGTCGAGTCTATTTTTTTTTTAGCTTGACGCGAGCGTATCGCTCCAGGAAACACACTGAAAAATGATTTGAAACGATATTGATGACATTTTATATGATATAAATGATAAAGTATGCATCCCATAGTTTGTATTCCCCTTCTGTTGTCCTGGAGTTTTAATTTTACCAATTTTACCGATCACATTATTAAATGCCCCCCTCTGCCCATCCACTACAGACACACAAGCAGTCATAAAGATAAAAAGAGAGGGGGGGGGGGGGGGGGGGGGCGGAGAATACGTAATTTACCCTCGACACCCGACATTGAACGGAGCAAACAGCGGAGAAGTTCTTGAAGATGGATGACATTAAATTGGGACGCTGTTACAGTTAATGTTGGAGCAACAAGTGACTATATGCTTTTATACTACTGGGTCAACGGGTGATATTATTAGCGCTGCCCGGCGCTTCAGCGTCCGGTGTGAACCCGGCGTGCCTCGCTGGTCTCCTGCAGAGCCATGACAGCAGAGCTCTGGGAGCGCAGGTCGGTCTTCTCTCACCAGGCGCTGGAAGGGCAGCTTGCGGATCAGCAGCTCCGTAGATTTCTGGTAGCGACGGAAGTCTCTCAGAGCCAAGGTCCCGGCCCCGAGCCGGTAGCGGTGAGGCTTCTTCACGCCGCCGGGGGAAGGTGCGCTCTTACGGCAGCCCTGGTCTCCAGCTGCTTCCTGGGGGTTTTGCCGCCGGTGGATTTACGAGAGAGTGAATAAACTCGAGAAGTACCGTCATGTAATCCACTGATTTCAACAATGTAACTGTATTCTGAATACCATCTATTTAATTTGTAACTGTAACGGAATACAGTTACTCATAATTTGTATTCTAAATACGTAACGCCGTTACATGTATTCCGTTACTCCCCAACACTGTTCATAAATATGGATTCTGATCCGTGTGTTCCACCACCAACCACATTTGCTGTGTCAACACTGTGCTTTGCATGTCAAATGTTAGCAGCTCCTTTCACACAAAAAAAAAACAATTAATCCCTCCACACACACACAGATAAAAAGTGACTAAAAAACCCCAGACAAGTCAGAGGGATGTTTTCACTGCGAGCTTTTGTGCGAGCTCGGGACACACCGGGGTTTTCCTGGGTGAGTGTATGAGTGTGTGTATGTTTGTGCAAGGCAACGGGGTCATTTTTGGGTCTGGTGGAGAACTTGAGACCCTGCGGCTCCGCTGTTGTCGGTGCAAAAATGCTTAACCAGGTTAGAGGGAGGAGAAAACGTGCCCTCTTCCCAGAATACAGCTGCTGTGATTGACAACACACTGACAGACGCTATCCCACTATGTGTGTGTGTGTGTGTGTGTGCGTGTGTTTCAGGTGTCTGTTTATTGTTATTAACAGTGTCTTAACACTTCTGGGATGTGTTTAGTCTGGGCTTCCGAGAAGTTTTCAGTTCAGGAACGCACACACACTCACACACGCGCACTGCTCAAAAGACTTTGCGTCCTGACTTGAACAAGTCACACACATGATTAAAATAAATCCAGCTTCTCTCACTCAACATCTTTTTTTTTTTATTCCTTTGTGAAAATTTGTGCGACTCATTGTAATTTCAAACCATCAACACCATAAAGCCAGTCCACTCCCATAAATCTTCATAGGTTTATATGGATAAGTGGAGGTTATCACGGCTGTGACTGAAGTGACCTGGGTTCAATTCTCATACTCTCAATAGAGATGTTTCTTACAGCATGGTGATGAAAATCCACGTTTTTTCAATTGAATCAGGCTCAATTCATCAGCACACAAAACAGCTGGAGGTGAATCTGTCCAGTGTAGGGCTGTCATTCTAAAAAAAAACTAAACAATGAGATCTGACACAACTGATTGGAATAAATTCAAATTGAACTCACATGCCCATTTAATCCTAAACTATGTTTTCCAACTGACACGATGAGGTGAAGGTGTTTGTTTCTCAAGGGTAAAGTATGGTGAGAAGAATGAGAGTGATGATCCAGCTTCGTCTTACAAGCAAATGTTACTTCACCATAGGTGTGAATGTGAGTGTCTATATGACAGCCTTGTAACCGGTTTTCGACCTGTCCAAGGTGGACCCTGCCTCGACCCCAATCTGACGTAATATCTTCTGTTTACACCACCTTTAGTGTAATGGGAGCACTGTTGCCAACAAACACGCAAAACATTGAGAAAATGGAAAAATCACTAAGGTCCATCAAAATTATTCTGATATTTAATTCAACATTGGACAAGAATGTCTCTAGGTAGACTCACTCAGCGTCTCCCATTAAGTATTCATCTGTGGCAGCCCGCCAAATTCTAAGTAGTGCCGCTAGAGTTTCATAACAAATCACGCTACACTTCTTAAAGTAATACAAGGGATCTCTCACTTTGGTGTGTGCAGAACTTACAGCTGCATGCGGCATATCTCCAGCTTGGGCTAACGAATGCCGAGAAACAACTGAAAGGGTAAAAACAACAAAACCAAACCAATCTGGTTGGGGCGACACATGACAACGAGCCTATGTACTCATCTAGATAACCTGTTCAGGCTGACCTATTATTTGTTACATTTAAATAAGAGAAAATCTTTGAATCCACATCTAAAAACAAATCAGCACATTGCAGGTCTTCTCCGTGGCACGCCATAAAATCTGCTGCCTCCAGCTATGCACTCTGGGTACTAAAACTGAATAAGACGGATGTGCAGATACCATCACTGCACGAGGAGCCTTAACCACTTAATGAGCAAACCCTCAACCAACAAATCATCTCCGGTGAGCACTTTCTGTGGTTCTGGGAAACTTAATGGCACTGTGCGGTGGAGTGTTACAGTAAGGCGGTGGTTGTTGTTAATTGAGGTTGGTTTACGGCCTGGCATCGTCATGGTTACTGCCCCCAGTAGGCCACCAAAACACAGCAGGGCATCACAAGAAGGCATTCATTAGGATAATATACACATGATTACATGGGAACCCACAAATGCAGAGACGTCAAACGACTTTCATCAGCTAAATGTTTAGCAAAAAAGGAGCAGTATCATTTGCAGTGCTATCTTTGTTACTATCTCTGTGTATAAGGTATTTTTTATTATTGTTCTCACCAAAGTCTAAGCTCGGTAGTCAAGCAAAGTATCAGAGCCAATCAAAAAATTCATAGCTTACATGGCTTGAATAGGTTAGTGGATTGAATTTTAAATTATAACATAAAAGTATTGACTGCACAACTCCAGCTTTACGTCAAAGAAAACTGTCAAAGATCTCACAGTCCCCATATCCTTATTCCTAGAGTGGAAATAGGGTTGTGTACTGGTATGTTTGCTCTGCACTGTTGGTGAGAAGCCGTTGAAGTCATGAAATATTACCTAATATCATAAATGTTTCATAAAGGGCTTGGAAAGCCTCGACTTGGACGAGCACCAGCAGAGAGGGAGAGTTATGAGCAGATCAGAGGATATGCGATGCCGCATTAGTTTACGATGAAAGACAAGCTGTGTCTGCTCGCTCCCCTTTTCTCAGGTCTGTAATTTTGAGGTTTGTGTGTTTTCTTCATTCCACAGGAACATGCCAGGGGAACATCAGAGAGTGCGGCTGATTGCTATCGAACTGTACAGGTGGTTTACCGTACGAACAGATGTTTCCTCCGACCGCAAAAACACATGTGCAAAACCCTGGTGAGTGGGGGGGGGGGGGATTAGTGGTGGGGGGATAGGGCAGTGCTGACAGAGGTCTATAGATGATGTGAAAGAAGAGGAGGAAACAGGGAGGGGTCCAAAAGCAAACCAAAGTCAGATAGCGAACGCTCTTTTCGGTATCTCTTTTAAACAGATAATTAGAGGGTGCACAGCGAAAAAAACCTCATGGAGAGGGAGATGGAGGGAGTGGGAAGGGGGTTATACACTATAGACGTTCCAGCGTAGGGATTCTATCTTCTGGTGGGAAGAGAGGACATGTGGTTTCCTTGGTTGGACTGGGAATGGCAGCAGCCTGGGTGTGAGAAATGGGTGTCACGCTGTACAGGTTTTTTTCTATTAGTAAAGTTATGGAAGTTGCAAAGCCACTTAGATCATTCATATATCTCCTGAAGACAAAAAGACCCAACCCATGAATAAGCATCTGGGATTGTCAGTTAAATTGATTTTACAGGAGTCGTTTTAAAGTTAAATACCGTACAAAATTTCACAATAAAAATAAAACCAAAAAGTGAGTTTTGATGGTCATAAACTAAATGTATCATGCATGATAGCCCATACGAAGGAGCAAAAGTCTGCTAAAACAAAACGCTAGAATATGTCATGGGCTAGTTTGCCTTCATGCTAATGATTGGCTTATGACTTGCATTCGACAATGTATCAACATAGAAAGACACAGCAACAGTGGTTCTCTCTGAAAGAGAAAGTTGCTAATTTATTCCCCAAAATTCCCTTGTAGGATTTGTAACTAAGTGCTTTGTCTAAGAGAGTTACTGAGGGAGGTCAGAGAAAGTTGTGGAGATGGCCATACAGACACTGCAATAAAAACAAAACAGGTAAATGTTATTCAGGTGGTTTTACTTTATATATCGTCTTCTCATTCCAACTCATTCTGACCTTGTGAGTTCATCTAACCCAGTCCGATGCAAGTGTGCACACCCATGGGAAAGTCTGAGATCTGCAGGGATGTGTAAATCTTCGCACTGACAGACTATAACAGGCCGAACACTCTCTCTGGTCTCGTGCCAGTAGCATATTTTCTCTCGATGTTCAAACAGTCCTGACAGTCAACATTTCGCAAACAGAAACAGACCGCCATAGACGACCCCCTCCATCACCAGACACACCCATTTGGGCATCTGACACACAAACGCAAGTTGGAACACACCATAACAATCACATCAACACAAGGAAATCCCACATGTAAACACATTATGTGCCCACAAGTGTATCCATTTGTTGTAACTTACTCCACAGCAATTCCTTTGTTGTTGCTGTTCTCTCTACTGCAAGACCTCCCTTAATCTGCCAGATCTCTTGCTGTGTGAGCCGCCACACACTCTACATCACCTCCGCTACCCCTATAACCAATGCAGCTTTGGACATGTAATCCTAAAAGCTTTGTCCAGGGCAGACAGACAGCATCACAAGCTCACAGGCTCATCCTGTTACAATAATAGGCCTATTAAAAGGCACCTTGTGAGGCTCATCAGGAATGATCCTCTCCTAATGGACCCAAATTACCAAGGTAAACATCCATGCCAAGACTAAATGGTACTATTCCAACTGAGGCGGGAGTCCAAAGCTAAATGCTTGGTAGATGATGTTAATTCAGCAGGCCTGTTGCCAATTAGAATTTGGCATACATCATGCTCTCCTGAATTGTGCTCGAGCTTGGCCCAAGATCCGCGTCCTTCTCCCTGTGTTTTTCCAGATGGATATTGACACAGCGGGAAGGCAGGGAGGGCTATGATTAGTCGGCTCAAAAGTTAAAGTCTCTGTTCCCGCATGCCAGCTTACTGACAGGCCGGCTTCGGAGGGAAGGAGAGGGAGATTACAAACTCATTTCTCCTCGCTCCTCTCCATTCTAAGGATCTGTCTCCCCCCCCGGCCCAAGCCACCAAAAAGGGAGGGGCTCACGAGTCGCACAGATGAAAGCTTTTAAACTTCGATCATCATCAGGGCGACTGAGAGTCATGAACAAGGCGGAGAAGGAAAGTGAACCCCCAACTCTAAAGCAGAACCAAATGGACCCAGTGGGCCAGAACAGTGACACCATGTACCCAGTCGGCTCACATCACACACGACCAAATGAATTGCTCGTCGACTCAGGGATTGCGTGAGGAAAGCTGCGATAATGAGTGGCAATAAACACTTAAACACTTGTGCATTTTTTTCCCCCCAAAACATGGCACTCCATAAGTGGGAGAGCGTTTGAGCAAGGACTTGCTGAAAGCGACCCTTGACTCGGTCAAAATAGGTTGCACTGTTTCCCCAAAAATCCCACCAGCAGCTGGAGTCAACGGGGTCAGGAAAGCAAGACAGGGTTCAGTACACCACTACATACAATGGCTTTCTTAGGCCTTCGTAACACAAGCTTTTACAACACCCACATTTCAGACTACGAGTAGTTCATGTCAATGGAATTGCCATGATTGCAAAGGAAGAATACATATGAGCAGATTTCCGTTAAAACTTCACAACTCCTGACCAAGTGCAAAGAATGCAGTCAACAAGTCAGCATCATAGGTTTTTCTTAGAAACACATACATCTTCTAAGTGGCACTTTTTTTGTGACTGCAATCTCTGATCAAATACAGTGAACAATGTAGTTTGATTATAATTCACAATCAAACACCCTTAATCTGAGGTGACATTTTGACAGAACGTGCAACTGTAGTGCCTTTTGTGTCAATATGTGTCATAAATCTATTTTTCAGTCTGCAAAGTAATAATTCAGAGGCTATATTTGGGAGTGGAAATAGTTTAAAGGAAAAAGTAAGTTGCAATAATCTGACTCAAACGTGAAACCCCTTGGCCTCCAATGGAATACGCATTGAGTACCATGCTGCTTTTTGTCATTAAAGCACAAAGTAAACCACCACTGATATTAACCCCTAAAAGGGCACCACCCATCTCTTACATAGCTGCATATTGGTCTAAAACAAAGCCTTGTCCAAATCCTGAAACAAAACACGATCTGTTACATTCTCATGTGCTGCTGAGATGTGACTACAACCCCTCCACACAATGGACGTCTGTCAGAACCTCACCAAGTGCTGGGCAGAGGAGTGCTGCCGGGCTACCCGATACCCTGCAGCTGCCAGCAGTGGCCCTGTTATTGTAGGGCTCCATTCACCACCACAAACAAGAGACATTACAGATAGGGAGCATTTGTGCTGTCATTCCAGGATCATGCTAGTGTGGCTTTACCCCAGTGGTGACCTGAACTGTGTAATATCTGACTGGGTACTGGCAGTTTATGTTGAGCTGGGTAATCTGATCGAAAACAGTGCATGAAAGGCAATGCTTTCAATAACGATTATGAATAAAACTGTAGAGGTGGATGGTCTATGATCTGATGAAAGGAAATAGCAGCCCCTAACTACATACAGTAACCTTACAGCTCAGCTACAACAGTTCAGGAAAGGGTGTTGCTCCAGCGGAAGCCCACAGCACAGTTTGTTGCCATCACTTACAGTAATTTGGAGATTCCTCCTGATCCCTTATTCAATGTTTCACTCAAGCATGCAACATAAAAATGTGTTGTTGCTGTATCTAGGCCTGTTGTCTGGCAACCATAAGGTAATGAGAAACAGACTTGTTTTTAGGGTTACAATGCCGCATGCTTTTGAAGCCATTAGGTGGAAGCGTTAACACCAGAAGAGCATTAGCTGTCACACTGGGAGTCATTGAAGGTAAAAGGGGCTGGCTCTATTTACACTCCATATTACTCTCTTGTATGTTCTGTTCAGTCTGTGGTGGGTAGGTAGCAGCTAGTGGGCAGCCTGGACCCAGCCTAAAGTTTGCTGATCAATCAAGAGTGCTACATGGAATGACTCGGCTCATTAATAGGTCAAGATCTGAACTCCTGCAAGTAACGCCCCATGAAATTGGCAGATGGCTGGATGGAGTTTGAAGGGAAGTTCATAGCTCGTAGCAAGTGACCACAACCCTAATGTCACTGCCAGGGGCTGACTGTCTATCCAGAGGTGCCCTCACCCCCCTTTGACCCCCCACCCACCCACCCACTACCTCACTACCCACTCTTTGGCCTACATTTTTATAAACATTGAGTCATTTCAACATATGTTTCTCCCTTATATTGCTTGATTTCCACTGCTTCTCTCCAGCGCGTGCCAAACTTGTACGAGCTGCCAAGGAACTCAGCACACTGCCAAATAAGAAGTGCGGAGATTTATTGATGAATTTTCATATACAAAAGCATCAATTCTGGTGGAAAAATCTATTTGAGTAAGTAACGTAAACTGAAACCTTCAATCTGTGCAACAAATACCACAACAGCGATATAAGTGACAATGGTAATATTAAAAAGTCAGTAGTGTCGAGTAGTGTCCTGGCAAAGCGAATGGAACTGCAACCGCACACAAGTTCAATGCTTCTCCTTGCGCTGCGAAATCAGAGGTGTCACGCGCTCTGATCTCCTACGGCAGTGAATGAGGAGCGTGCGCGTTGACTCCCCCCCCCCCCGGTCAGAGAGCACGAAGCAGGGGCCACTCACCCCGGCTGGAAGTGAACATCACAGGGTCGCTCCTCATCGTGGAGTCACGCGCGTCGAATCCGCCCGACGACGCACACACAAGCACACGCACAGGAGCAGGCGCGTGCCCGGCGGCTCCCCGGCAGCAGTGCAAATCCCCGCGCTCGCAGTCTCTGGTTCCCTGTGCGCAGAGCCGCTTATTCCCAGTGTGCTCGAACCGGCCGCTGGAACCTCTGTCTTCTTCTTTCAAACTTTTTTTTCCATCTCCTCTTTCTACTCCTCCTCCTCCTTCCTCTCCCTCCTTTCCTCCTCCTCCTCTCTGCTGATGCAAATGTCTCTCTCTCCCTCCCTCTCTCCTCTCTCTCTCTCTCTCTCTCAAACCCTCTCTCTCTCTCCTGCAATCTGCCTGCATGGATAGTTATGCTGCATTCAAATCATGTCGTAAATATGGCAATTCCCTTCTCCCGATTTTGGATATAACGTCTTTTAAAGGGATAGTTCACCCAAAAACTAAAATCCACTCATTATCTACTAACCACCAGAGATGGGTGGGTTGAGTGTTTGAGTCCACAAAAGACTTCTGGAGTTTCAGGGGGAAACAGCGCTGCAGCCAAATGCAAAACAATTGAAGTCAAAAAACACAACAGGAAATAAGGGTTGTCCCTGTGGTGTCATCATAAAACGTGTCTTCTGCAGAGTCATTTGACCCGTGGGTGAAGGCTGATTGTATCCATTCCCATTGCAGACAAAAACCAGATGTCAGCGGTTGTTAATTGTTATTTTCACCAGTGGAAAAGGGGCTGTACAGAAAGTTAGTAACCATCCACTCTCACATTCACACCAATGGTCAATTTAGAGTCTCCAACTAACCTAACTCCAATCTGCATATCTCCTGTACCCGGAGAAAACCCATGCAGACACATGGAGAACATGCAAACGAAAGTAATCGCCTTGTTGTGCGCCCTAACATCAAAACAACACTTGCAATACAACAATTATATGAAAGGCCAGATTTGCATTGCTTCCTTCTTTCCAATCATAACGAAGGGGAATGTAACGGCCAGTTCCCTCAAGCCCATGGATGTGTAGCTCTCCTTTCTGAGTGCACCTGAATGCAGCATTTTCCTCTTTTCTTATGCCTTCGCTCCTCCTCTTTGTCGCCATAGATGGTCTGTCCCCAGCTCCTCATTTGTTACTATACTGATGCTCTTTTGAGTATGTTGTGATAACTGTTCACAACATGCATCCACATGATGAACCACACAACAATATAAAACACACATGTGCAGAAATACTTAGGATAAAATGACACAAACTGAAAAGTTAGGTGAGCGAAATACTTTATAACACTTTATGATATGAGGTGTTTAATACTCCTTAGACCTCCTTAACTGATGCTCACCGGGATATTGTGAGTGTACAAAGGCCTTGACCTGTGACCTCATCCACTAATGGCTATAGTGCAAGAGCTGGGTTTACCAACAGAAATTCCACTTCTGGAGCTTCATAACCAGCCTTCTAATTGCACTTGTAGAGGTTAAACCACATAAAAGAGGAAAGGAAAGTGACATTCAAAGAGAGAGAGAGAGGCTACCTTCCTTAATTACACTCATTACCATAAGCAGCGGACCCCTCCCCAACATCCCATCCCCAGGGGGAAGCACGAGCCGGCGTGAGTTCAATATCCCATCTGCCACCAGCGTAGGGAGGAGGAAGGAGTGGGGGGAGGTAGACTGAGGCATGGGCTGTATTTTTCTTTTTCTTTCTTTTTGCTTCGTGACTGCACGTTTTCAGGGAGGAACATGAGACCGAGGGAGGGAGCAGTGAGGAGCGAAAGAATAATGTCCTGGCTCACCTTTCAGTTCCACCCGGTCGAGGGGGAAGCACAGGATGATAAACTGAAAACGTGTATTTCCCTGAAGGACAATCACGGAAATGTTACTTCAACTGAATCTGTCTGTCATTTGGTTCTCCAGTAACAAACTGGGGGTTAATCGGAGCATTTATCCCGAAAACAGCTGCTTGCTGCATTTAAAAACAAGTTTAAGTAGAGAGACAATTAGAAAAAGGTTAAAAGCTCAAATGAACAGATTAGATTAGTGCAGCTTTAATTGCTGGGTATGGGAAGCATTTGAAATTGAAACGTTTTCAGCTTGAAAACTGTCCTGAGCCCAGATAGTTTACGTCTTAACTCATCGTCACTCCGGCTCACAGTATATCAGCTTATTTTTCCTCATTAACAGAGTTCCTCCAGTTCAACACAACACGCCTCAATGGGCCACACACACACACATGCAGATTGCGGTTGGAGACAATTGCTCTGGACGTGGCTGTCAAAACAAACGGGCTGGCTAATCCGAACCCAAAAACCTCTAGATTTTATATCCATTAAAATTCACTTTGGGCAGATTGAGAAATAACAAGACCAGACAAACACCAATGAGCTTAGAGAACCCCAGGAGAAGGCTGGGCAGAGTGAAGTGGCATTCCACACAGCACTGCTCATTCAGCAGGAATGAACGATTTGGAAAAATATCTCATTGCGATTTTAATAACACAAATTCCGATTGTAATTCAATTTGCGATATATAATATTTTCAATCTTCACTGTGTAATATTTTTTGGTGAGCATGACAAATGATGAACAAGAACCACAGCGCTTCCTATTGATGAGTTTGACTTAAACATTAGGACGGTATGAATGAAACCATTGACATGACACGTTTAAACCCTAGGTCGGACACCTGCAATATAAATCGCAGCCTCTGCGGTTTGCTAATCGTGTTGTTTGAAATCGCGATTTTCGAAATGAACTCCATTTAATTGTTCAGCCATAGTATGCAGGCCAGATGACCCTGAAGTCAGACAACTGCAGTGAAGAAATCCAGTGGGAGGATTTCTGCTTGAGCAATAAGACTCTTATCACAGGGAGAGATACGATGATGAAGAGGGAGTGTTTGGTGAGTATGTGTGTGTTGAAAAAAATGAGCGATGAAAGAATGGATGGATTACAGTGAAAAAGCGTGTCTGTTGCAACTCTCACTGTGTGTGTACGTGTGTGTGTGTGTGTGTGTGTGTGTGTGTTGGCTTGGCTCTGCTGTATAAAAGTCAACATTGACATCAGTGTTTGGCCCCCTGACTGATACTAAATCTAATAGAGATTGAGATACTGTAATAACTTGGACCCTTCTCTGCCCGGGTCAGCCATCAACCTGTCATGTTTTTCAGACACCCCAATGAGGATATAACACACACACACACACACACACACACACACACACACACACACACACACACACACACACACACAGTAAAGAAACATTCAAAACATCCATGGTTTTAATTTAAATGAATAACACCCTTCACTTTGGAGCTGTGTTTACTTTTCATGTACTTATTTCTGAATTATCCCTTATGACAAACATGTTTAATACGTCACTCTGCTTTGTATCATTTAATATCCTGTCCATGACAACCTCTCATCAGGTCAGTGTCTACAATTGAGGACACAGAGGTCATTGCCTAGGTAATATATCTCGATATGAGGCATGAAAATGAGTTTACACTCTGATTGAAAACACATATTACACATGATGGGCTAAAAAGACAGATTCTTAATACATAAGAATGAATGAAATTTAGTATTATTTGCCAGAAACCGAGCACCAGCTCATAATGTGGAAGGATAAACCTTTTAAAGAAGGTACAATTTTTGTTTGAGGTTCCAGTTTAGGTGGGGTCCTGTTTGGGGAATTGACATCAGTATTTCTCTAGAAAAATTGTGTCTCAGGGTTTTTGATGCTGGAGGGAATGCTGATTGTATCCATTCCCTTTAATTTGCAGATAGAAGCCAGATGTTAATGGGTTTTTTACGTTTACTTTCATTGTCCAGTTGCATCGCAATCAGCTATCCTGATTCTGGAAGACACCTTAATAAACTTGGGAATTAATTTCTCCCTTGATGATGGCGAGCTGTCCATTATGCTCCATCCACCTAACACCCTGCTGGAATAATGTTTTCATGCTGGTATGCTGTGCCCTTTCAGAAGGTCCCTCCCCTCTGCAGAAAGTAGCCACATAACTAAATCCTGTCCCTTTACACACAGTGATGACCATCCAAGCTCTATTTAATAACTTTTGTGACAGGGTTTACATCAGCAGATGCTCCTGGTGAAAACAAAACTGATTGCGTTTTGATGATAGATGATGATAATAATTGAATTATAATCATTAGTCCCAAGGTTCAAATATTTGCTGTTGGCCTACATTGTGTGGTTTGATTGATGTCTTCAATAAGGACAAGAACAGTACTAGGATTTGTTTGTCATAAGTTAAAATACACTGAAAACGTTGGTTATTCTAAAGGGTTGAATTCCTTTTACTTACCCCTACGTGTCCACACTAAATCATAGCAGCACACAATTTAAGTTGTATGATTATCTATACCATAAAAACTGGATAAAGAAAACACTGCAAGGTAACTGCTTCTACAAAACTATAACAAGTCACCCATCGTGGTGAGAGTCTGAAGTGGAAAAAATGATTTCCCATCCAATCCCATCCCCCTCTCCACTTTGCTGTATTGAATTATGACAGTTTGGCTAGGAGACAAAGTGAGCCTTGTGCGCACAGCAAGGAGAAGCACTGGTGGAGTATGGTGCTGTCAGGGGCTGATGGAATACCAGAGACACAGGGTTGCACCAAACTCGGAGGAACACTACTGCTGGGACTGACTGAAGAGTTTCACCTCCACTCAGCAATACTATGTGATATGGCCAAGAGTTTCATACAGGGGTTTTCTTTTTCCACAACAGAGAGTAATAACCCTGCTTCTTGATCATTTACAGAACATAAAAATGTCTGAACCCAAGTGCAGGTTAAATGACAAGATGGCCAGAACAAGAAATACCCAGAATTCACAAGTCAGCAGGCTCATTACAGAGTCGGGCCCCTGCTGTGAGAGGTGGGCCGTGCCCTGGTTTAATTGCTCTCCTGTGCTCCTGACCTCATCTGGGACAACTCATACTTATCTCACATGGTTTATGGTTCAGTCCTGTCATGCTCAATGAGCCAGCCGGTCACTCTGGACAATGTAAACACTCAAATGTGAGATAATAAATAAAATGATGTATTATGTTAGCTTGGCCTTGGTTTTATGCAATCACTGCCTATGGAGGCAAAGTAAATTAAGATGGGAAATACCCCCCAGCATATTACAACGAGACGGATTTACTGTAACTGTCATTCATCTCTCTTTTTGGTACACTGTCTTGGAGAGAGAGAAAGCAGACACGAAGCCTGAGGAAAAACAAGAAACAATTGAGAAGCAGCAAGTTCAAATCTGTATTGAAGTCATAAGTCAAAATATCTTTACATTACAACTCCGTTTCCTATCCAGGACAAAGATGGTAGCCTGTAAACATGCTAGAAACAATGCTTATGACGGTGGTGAGGCTGAACCCAAAGAGGTCAAAACGACAAAGTGTCTTAGTTGTTTCACCAACACAATAATAATTTGACCATCCGGCAACCATGTTGTTTAAATAGCATTGTTGTGGTCAGGCTCTTTGTTGGTGCATTGTTGTCTTGAGGCAGTCGAAAGCGATTGCGCCTTTGACCCCAAAAAACAGCTCTAAAGTCAGTAGTGAGGTATTTCACAGTTGTTTTAAGGGCGAATTAGCAAGATAATAATATGTGCATCTGTTATACACCTGCTGGTGTGCCAAGTGAAACCATTTCCTCTGCATTTTCTTTTACTAGCTGGCAAGTCCAACCTCTTTCATCTGCCAAGCGCACCTGACTTTGAAAAGAATTGGGAGAGGGCATTGTGATTCATCCAAAACTCACATGCTGAATTAAGAGACTAAGAACAATACATTTGCACCTATAGATCAATAAAATAGAGCCAAAGGTGAATTAAGGTAGAGTATCTATGTCCGACCTGTCCATTGTATTGTCTGGGGAAGCAATGACAATGTTCATGAGTGTGTGTCTGCATTTGCAGGAACAGAAAAAGGGGAGAAATGAAAAGGCATGGCTGTGTTAGGCAGCTTGCTTTGATTCAGTGTGTTTCCCCTTTCCCAGAAAAAGGCTGGCATTCAAGGCACGCCTGTCAAAACAGCAGCCAGCCTGAGCACCTCTAAGCACGCACCGACACACCAACACACCGACACACACACCGACACACACACACACACACACACACACACACACACACACACACACACACACACACACATTCTATGAAAAGCAAAACAGGGTGGGGCGACTCATGAGGGACAGCTGTTCTGTATTTGATTGTTTTTGTACATTCATGAGATTTATGTGTGTGTCTTTTTGCAGTTTCACAGTATTCAGGGTTGTTTAATAGGTTCTGAAGTGTGATTGTTTCTTTGCACCAAGAGTCTGACTTGATGCAGCGAGGTCAAGCTTTGACACTTACTCCCAAACTTGGCAACCCCATCTGATTCCCCTTAGAAAGTGCTTTTTAGTTTGCTCCCTGCTCCCCCAGGTGGTTGGGAGGTTAAGCCAACCTGGCAACCATAACTAGTGTCAATGTCCAAGAAGTGAGAAGGAGAGACCGACGGGCTGTTCCAGGAGCTGCTCCCTAAAGGTACAAAGGTTGTCATTTTCACCCTGGCAGCCGTCTGGTTTGGATTCAGGTGCTGCTTTTTTTATAACTGTTGGGTGCAAAGGTCATCAGAATCAAAGCTTAAGAAGAAAAAGGCTTTACCCGACATGTCATTTTAAACTGAGTGGAATGGGGAATGTTCTCCATCGGAAACAAATGTTGACAGCTCTTGTTTCCTTCGAGGGGTAAAACAACGGTGATGAGGTTAGATTCAATGTAATGGGCCAGATACGTTTTTTAGAAAGAAGGAACAATGTTTGTGTTAGATTCTCTTCATTTAGTCAACAAGACACAGTTAACTATGGAAGCACATTTCCACCACTGAAAGAAAAAATAAGAGGAAATTCAGCCTCAATAATAATAATATTAATTAAATTGAGAGATAATACGTCAGAAGTATGAGATAAAGTTATAATTATGATAAAGTCAAAATTATAAGATGAAAAGTCACTGTTATACAAAGTCGAAAATTATGAGATAGATCCACAAACAATGGAGCTAAATGAGTGATCTTCATCTTCATCATCATCATCATCATCATCATCATCATCATCATCATCATCATCATCATCATCATCATCATCATCATCATCTGTTTTAGACTGAAATCTCTGCACAGTTCAATGTTTTCTGCAGAACCACACCCACGGACAAACAGGTTGACCGCAAGAGCAGCGAGCTTCAGGATAAGCGTTCAAATGCACAGAGCGCTGCACTTTCACCCAAAAGATTGAGACTGTTCAAAGCCATGGGGCTGGAATGTGGGTGACGGCTGGAGGAATTCCTCTGGATGCCAGACCTCCTGCTGGCTGTGTTACAACAGGCTGCAGCCTATCAGCTCCAACATCAAGCATGCCGCACTGCTCTCCTAACACATACAGTAGCAAGCACAATCACTCGGTAACATGTGGGTTTTTTATATGGCTTGTGTCTGTTTTCCATATGGGACAGACACAGTGCAGTTACACCAAATATTGCACCTCTCCATTCTGGTGCGATACATCTTTATACTCTGGAAAGGAGTTAATCATATATGGGTTATTCTTTCTAACTTTCCTCCCACAGCATAAAATATGTAAATGTTTGCAGCTGGTTTTGTCTGTACAATGTGCATTTGCTTCTGCTCATACATATGCACATTTTTAGTACAAATAGGCATGCATGTATTAATACAATGCCCAGATGTTCCACATTAGATAGGTGCCATAATAACCCACAGGCAACAGTTAAATGGTTCTTCTTTCTGAGGCCTAAAAACACTTGGAAAACCAAACACATCCCAGAGAGAGGCGAGGAAATCAGCCTCAAATGGGCTTCAAATGATTGTATAGTTAACAATGTTGTTTCACGCACACACACACACACGCACACACACACACACACACACACACACACACACACACACACACACACACACACACACACACACACACACACACACACACTGTCAAACTGCAGGCTCACCTTTCTTAACGGGAAGTGTATAAGGGATGCTGACGTCAAGGTATTATAAATCTCAAGTCACAGTGCGTCACAGCTGAGCGAGCCAGCTCAAATGTCCACGTCTGGAAGTCCCATCATCATTATCATTATCATCATCATCGTCATCCTCACATCCTCAGTCACGGAGCTGTGTGTTCATAGGAAGGCATGAGTGTGGCTCCTCATGACTGCAGCCATGTCTACATGCTCGTATGGTCATCAATAAGATAGTGTATTAGGTGTTTTATTATTACTTCAGAAATTGTCTGCAAAAAACAAAAGGAACTCTCTGTAGACCTTTGTGATAAGGTTGTGGTGGGAGAGAGATCAGGGGAAGAGGATAAAAGCAATTCTAAAGCCTTCAGTTGTGACCAAACTGTGTCACTGGACATGAACGGCCTTGGTCACGGACAGGGCCAATAATAGAACCCAATGGTCACTTTAATAGAGCTTTAGAACTCCTTAGCAGAGATAAGAGAAGGACAAACATCTCAGCAGCAGAATAATGGAGATTGATCAGAGTTGAGGGAGGAACGAATGCAGAGAGCTCAACAGTAGACATGACCTGAGGATGACAACTAGGGCGCCGGTTCATCTTTCCACATGACAATGACCCAAACCATGAAGCCAAGACAAGAGTGGCAGGTCTTTGGGAAAGATTTCTCCTGAGTGGCCCAGATAAAGTCAAGAACATCTGTAGAGAAACCTAAGGGGAGAAAATGACAGACACTTCCCATCCAATCTGACAAAGCTTGAGAAGATTAGCCAAGGAGACTTTGATGAACTGCCAAGAACCAGGTGTATAAAGCCTCTGAAGACTTACCCAAGAAGATCCATGGCTGTAATTGCTCCTACAGCGGCTTCTACAAAGAACTGAATGGATTTGTAAATTAGAGATTTCAGTTTTCAACTGTGTAAATATCCATTTGTGCTGAGTGGTTTGTAGTCTATCAATATGGTGCGTTCACTCTCATCACCTTATACAATGATTCCAAAGTGAATCTACACCAGGGTTTGTTCATCTTTTGTCTTAAGGAACACAATCTTATCACCTCAAAATAGTATTCAATGCAAAACCTTTTTACTATCAAACGCTCACCACATTTAACAACCTGCTCCAAACTAGCAGGACTTAATGAAAACCTGTCGCCATTGGAATCTATTGTACTTTCTATGAATTGCTGATGCCTGTTTTAGAAACTGAGAAAGACAGGGTGTTGCATAATGTGATTCATCTGTCTCTGTCAGTGCACCGCTGCATATGGAGCCATGGCCCTGATTCAAAGTGAACAAGACGCATAAGGACTGGTGAGAAAAATTAGGTTAAGAATGGAACCAGGTGTTTTTACAGTCAACAAGTTCCTCAAAACCATGTTTGTGTGTGTGTGTGTGTGTGTGTGTGTGTGTGTGTGTGTGTGTGTGCCTGTGTGTGCAGTCATATTGTTGTTTTCTTTCCCCTTCCCACTTTCATGTTTCTCTCTGTTGATCTGCAAGCAAAATAGTTTGTAGGTTCGTGCTTACAAATTTGATCATCAAAAATGTTTGTAATTAAAAAGCTCAACACAACTGCTGGTAATTGTAGAAGGGGGTTCTGCTTAAATAATGTGATGCCTCAGGACACATGGAAGCAATGTCCACAAAGTTGTTTTGTCCATGAGGTCCAGTTCCAGCGGGAAATGCTGACTTGTACCAGTAGGCTGAGAAATGTGAAATTCTGTCGGCCAAAGCAAAGAGGTTTACACCACATTTGACCGGTGTACTCTTCACTCAGTTCCTGGCCTTTTAAGTTGATATTCTCTCCATCTATTCGAGCCATCAGGCCTGCCTTAGCGTCATCCATAGCGAGCATGTTTAACCAACTGTTAACAGAGTGTTTTGTTGAACTTCTGCTTCCAAGATTGAGAATTAAATATAACTGTAATTAATAGGTGAATGCAGAAACAATCACCTAAACAAACAGGAAATAGATCTGTGAGAGGAGATGCGTGCCAGCCTGCCGAAAACAGGTAAATGTTACGTACTTTTCCTAACAGTAATAAAACATTACTTCTGTATATCTACAGTTTATTTAATATTTCACTGTTGTTTGCTGCATTTACTCTGTTTACTCTATCCTTGCACAGCTGGAGGCGGAGCTCAGAGCGAGCGTGTGGAGGTCAAGCCCAGATATCAGAAGTGTGCGTGTTCGAGGTCAAAGTGTGCTACAGAGTGGTCATGGGTCGCAGGCTTGGGCCTCTGGTCTCTCACTGGAAGTTTTTCAAGTCTTTATTAGACAGAAAGTATCCATTCGCCTCCTAATGGCCCCTCAAAATTGCTCCTAACCCCTGCTTTACTCGCTTAAAAAACACAAAGACGCAATAGCCATTGAGTCAGCCTTTACCCTTCCACTACTCGTGTTTCAAAGCAGCGCCACATCTCACATTATCTCAGGGAAAATTCTTACACAGAGATTTCACTGCTGTCAAAAGTCCTCCATGTGTAACCCAAACCCCTTTCAAAATAGCCTCAAGTACTTACCTCTCACCCTCATGTAACCTTCCATACAACCCATCTAATTGGCAGAAGCCCTTTCACTCCTGCTCAAAACTGCCCCAAGCCTTGAAATGTTTGCTCAAACTCTAAACATTCAGCGATAGAAAATCCTTGCAACTCCAAACGCCACTTTAAAACCACCCCAGACCTCCAGCTTACACGTCAAGGAATCTTTCAGCCTTTCAAAAACAAGTCTTAATCTCCCCCCTCCCTCTTCAAAACAGCACCAGGAGCTATACCTCCAACTCGTAACCACTTCAAATGACTTTTGACCTGCGGCTCCCCCCTCAAAATATTTATCCTGACTGAAAAGAAACTCTGCGAGCTGAGGTGACCCCTCAGAGTAAAGCCTGCTTGGCAGCTGACCTGCTGTTACAAATCATTTTATAGCTTGTTGTATTTCACCTGAGCTAATGGTGAAAACAGTCAGTAAAAGGAGATGATCGGAATGTCTTAGTTTCAGGTTCTTTTGGGCCGTAAAGGTGTGTGTGTGTGTGTTTGTGTATGTATGTGTGTGTGTGTGTGTGTGTGTTTGTGTTGGTAGGTTGTTATCAGTCAATACACAGGCAATTTCAAATAAGGGTTCACACCTAAAAGTCTGGATCAAGGTCAGAACCAGGGTACAGGTCTTTGTGACATTGTTACATTTGATCTGGTTAGTTTTGGTTTCACATTGTAAATTCCACACGAACACTCGGCTGAAACACAATCACTAAATAGGTTGATATTCTCATCAAGTAGACTCAGGGTCTTTAGTATGTTTAAATGTTTTAGTCAAGCTTGTGGTGTTGCCACAACTGCACACAGACCTAAATATTCACAAAACCTTAAAGTGTTCTTTGTGACTCGTCCTTGCTGTGAGTCTGGTCATTATGAGTCAGTGTCTTTCGTCCCTGATGTCTTTATGACAGGCTGTTTGTCCACTTGCTCATACATTTTTAATGGAGCTAACTCAAATACACAAAAACAAACAATAAAAAACTCAGTGACCTTAACAAATGAGAGCAGATTTGTTATTAAGTCATTTACTTACACACTCAACAATGACCTGCGAAAGGCCAGGAGGTTCAGTGAAAGATGAGCGGAAAGAAGGGAGGATGAAAGGGAAATAAGATCAGGGGTGGGTGTGGCTCTTGAAAAAGAAAAAAAATGGATAGAAATGCAGGATAGGCATACATGAGCATATTGCTTCTGCCGGTGCCTTTTCAGTCACTTAACACCTAGACTGTTAATATTGTGTACACTATAAATAATGTTTTCATGACTGAATAAATAAAGATGCGAATATGATACCATTCAATTGTGACCCCCGGGACGTTACTACACATACTATGGATAATCTACAAAAACAATTGTGTTGAGGGTTTTGTAACCTGAGCTTTAAACACCCACTGAAAAAATATTATTTTTAACAAGTGAGGTAGTCCAGCACTGAATATTGAACTTAGTGTCGGTAAAACAAGGGACAAAGCTATGATGCCTATCCTTTTTACATTAGTCGATTTGTATGTCATCTCCTTCTTTCCACACAATCTCTGGTTTGGTCCACACAGATATTTTTCTGTTGCGTTAGTTTTTAGGCATTTGTGTTTTTTTCAATTTGCATAGTTGTTTTGTTTATTGTTGATGTATTTGCTTTGACTGCCTGCAATTACATTACAGATAAATCCATTGATTTACAGTTCATATCAACTATCTATTGTTGAATAGTCTTTTCCCCTGATAGTGAAATGGCTTATTCGCAGAAAACTCTTGTAATATACAAAGTAAACACTGCTGAAACCAAAGTAGAATCCTGTCACTCCCTTGGATGTTTTTTTTAACAATGCAAGAGGGAGGCAACGGTATTTGCCATGCACAAGGAATCGCATTAGTGCAATATAAAAGCCATATGCTGTGCAATGTGGTAGGTGATCCTGGAGATGGAAGGGGAATGACTTCATCTCTTTCCACTGAGTCCAAGAGGAAGACGGAGGGTGGAGGAGGTGGGACAGCCAGAGCCTGGAGAGTAGAGGATGTTTCATCATCCTGCTCCAGCCCACTGTCACATGGTATTTATAGTACAGACGCTTGCTGAAGTCATCTGTGTGTGTTGTGCGTTTGATGCACAGTATTTGAAACTCTAACGCACACACACACACTCACACACACACAAACTCCTGGCTCTTCTGTTTGGCATGCAGGTAGGAAACTGAACATGAGGCTTAATCCAGGTTGTAACCAACCAAAGTACATCTGAGTGTGTGTGTGTGTGTGTGTGTGTGTGTGTGTGTGTGTGTGTGTGTGTGTGTGTTTTTGTGTGTGTGTGTGAGAGTGTGTGTGTGACTGGGCAACACACCACTCTGACCACTCCTAAAGGGCTCCAAACAGCCAACCAGTCTTTAGCCAAATCCCAGCTGTGCTTCCGGTCTGGGAACCAGTCTCCAGAGTTCAAACATGCTACTGAATATTATTACTACTATTAATCATTCAAGTTCTAATTGAAGTTTCTATAATATTACTCACATTATGAGTAACATTATAAAGACCTACCCAGGGTGACATTTCATGCCTCACGCTTGCTATATGTATGACATAATTGAGATCAACATATTTATGGATTTTCTGATTTCTGGCATGTTAGTTATACTGATGTCATTGAATTATACACTTTCTGTTTTATTAGAGCTCTCACAAAGTGTACAGCGGCTGACATAGTACTAGTTATTGGATCATAACAGGTAAGGTAAACGCATGTAAAATCCTTCACTGTGAGATATGATGCCTTCAAACGGGTCATGTTTACTGTGCTCATTAGAAAACTAAGGACGCCCTCTCCCCCTGTGAAGCTCACATATATCTAGACAGAAGATGAAGATGAAAACACATTCACTCTCCATGAATGTATCGTTCACCATCAACCTCAGGAGAAATATTTCTATTACTTACTTCGGCACTACTTAGGTTCTCGACCTATTGGAAAAACACCAGGAAAGAATGTACATTTTTCAAGGCGGTCCTGAGAGTCAGTGCAACCACACTTCAACTTCTTCCAAAGATTTGACCCTCTTCTCTTTCCTCTACACGCTATTGCTCTCCTTTCTACCTCTTCCAAGAACACTGAGAAAACAAACACCAGTGTGAAGCCGAAATCAAGTCTCAAACACTTTCCAGTGTAACATAAGTCATGTAAATAACTATACAGCTACCGCACTCTACTAACACATCAAAGAGGGAAGGGAACAAGAACCCACATAAGAGCCGGGACCATGTAAGGACAAACCCGAGGTCCACATGATTCATGTTAGGAAATCCAACCATGTTGAGCTATGAAACCCTATCTGAACAACTGCTTACCCTCCTAGGCATCTTCTTATTACTGAACTTTCACTCAAGTCTTCCTCGATTCTAAAGAAGCGTATGAAGGGACAGATTATAGAGTTATTCCAGTAACGCAAAACACGTCTTTCTCTCAGTCGGGGCTTGAACATGCATTCTTCTGGTAGAAGTTTTTCAGATGGTTGGTTGATTGATGACAGACAACAGCGGTGCCTAAAAAACACGCAGCCTCCACGCTCACCCTCCCGATGAGGTGCCGGTGAACAAGGGTCGGCCAAAGAAAACGCCGGTTTGTCTGGCAAGAAATTTGAACCTAGCTAAATGTTTTTTCTGCAAAGCAATGCAATGTCCTGCATTTGGTGAATCCAATAGCAGGCAATAGCCCAACCCTGGGCCAGTACTTTGCATTTATGCTGAACCTTAGCGTTTTGGCATCAGGTTTTAAATTCATGCGTTACTGGCAACATGCCTACAGCTCCGCAGCACTATCTGAACACATGAAGGTTTGAACGCCCAGTAATGTGGATATTATCTTGTACTACTAAAGTGAGGAAGGAGATGACGCTGAACTCAAAGCTGCTTACAGTTTGACCTTTACACCAAGTTTGTCATAAACGGGCCTAGGCTTATTCTTACACCATGTCGACATAGAAGCCGTTTCAGCTGCATTTTTCAGTGATCCATGGACTTCAGCACATGGTAAATGGATTTGTATTTATATAGCGCTTTTCTAGTCTGATGATGACCACTCAAATCGCTTTACAGTACAGTTTCACATTCACCCATTCACACACACATTCATACAGTGCAGCACTTTGTTATTCTATGGGGGGCCATTCAGGGTTCAGCATCTTGCCCAAGGACACTTCGGCAACCAGATGGTTCAGACTGGGGATCGAACCGCCGACTTTTCGGTTGGAGGATGATCACTCTACCCCTCAGCCAAAGCCGCCGTGACTGACCTTATGTAATCTTTTCTAAAGAGGGTGGATAATGACTCACATTTCACTCCAACTATGTGCCCGAATTGGCCCAAAGTTGTGTGTTTTTGTACTTAAAATATGTTGTCTTTTGTGTGTTTTTCTTCTAAAACACAGGTGACCAACAGCTCAATACCGTGCCTGAATGCGTCAGGAAAATGTAGTCTCATTAAACACATGCTCTTTATTTTGACATTTGATTCTATTGTTTCTGTACCAACACTTCTGATAATTCCATTGTATGAGAAAATATTTATGGGAAACACAACAGCTCACATAGTAACTGCTAAACACAGAACCAGAATCGGTGTTGAAAAGGTAACTTCCATCCACATTAACACTATTCCAGCAGCCAGCACAAAGGATACTGCCACTAAATTGAAAAAGATTTGGGTATTTTCCTCCTTGGAACGAATCGGAGGAGAGGACACACCGCCAAAGGAAACACATATTGTCAAAGACACAAATTGTGCAGTAAATCCTGAGAGCTAGGCCCAGATTTACAACCTAATGAGAGGCGAAGAGACGAGTATTAGAGAGAAGATGATGAGGTAATGAGAAAATGGTGATGAGTTTCACATGGCTGCTGAAGTCATACAGGCAGTACACGCAAGACAGAAGGGCACAGTGAATAATGAAGACCATGCAGCTTAAAAAACCCTCATAATCACAAGGATGCAACATGGAACTCCAAACAACAAGAGGATTGCAGCTAAAACTGTGTAAAGGTCACCTTCTTGCACTTTATGTATCAATAAAAGGTACATAGGTCATTGGTCAGACGCCTTAAAATTATAAGGATGAGGGAAGGGATCTTTGTATGTATTGTTTATTATATGTGTGATGATGTACATATGGGGTTCTGTAACGGCAAATGTGATTAATATGGGGGAAGTGACGTCCCGTGGTGGGGGGGTTTTTTGGTTGTGTGGGCTGGCGGTGCGACCAGACATTCGAGGGCACGGAGATCACTAAAGACCTGCATGGGATTTTCTCGCTGAAACGGGATTATTGCCTGGGACTCACTTTATGGATTACCAGTACTGAACTTTTTCTGGGCATTTGGAAGGTGGTGAGGACAGCGTGGACTTTGTTTGGATTGTTTTGCGGCAACTCACCACGCCACACCTGCAGTCATTTTGTTTGGGACGTTGTTTGGGGATTATGTTATGAACCTGGGGTGGGAAAATATTGATGTTTGGAATTTGTGCAAATAGGGTGTTTATGTTCACGGGTCCGCCACTGTTTGCGGGCACGAGTCACGGTAATATGTGGGGTTGATTGGTGTTTTGTGTAAATACGGTTTATTATACACAACCTGTTTGAGTGTATTTCGTTTATATATATATTTATTTAATTTTGGGTCAGACCGATGACAAGGTTATCGGTCCAACCAGTGATCATTCATTTATTATAATTTGGTCAGGCGGCGCGCACCGTACACAGCGGGTCGAGTCCACCTGTGGTCCTTAAAATAATGAGTAGTAATTTTCCCCTGGGGTCAGTAAACAGAGCGAATTGTTACAACTGAAAGAACAGGGCTAGATGAGATGAGACGAGATCAGTTTGTTTTATTTAAAATGCTAGTTTCTGCTTAGTCGTCATTATGTGACGGGAATTGCATATCTCTTTGTACTACACACCCATGATTAATTAAGATACTAAGTAGAAGACATTTGAACCGGGAGATATTTGTTCTGTTTTCTTCATTTTTGCCTCTGTGTCAGAAGTGTCATTATCCCCACAGCTTTAGTGAACATTTTTGCCTAACATGACTGTGACCTTGACCTTTGACCTCCAAATTCGAATTACGTCATCCTAGGGTCCAAGTTTGTGCCCAATGTAATGAAAATAATGAAATTCTCTACGTGTGTTCCTGATATGCCAAGTTCACAAGAGCATGAGGTCACTGTGACTTTGAGTCAGGGAGGGAATTCCCTGAAGGTTTGCTGAGCTCTTGCGTTTACAAGACCGATTCCACAAAAATGTCAACGACGGACACATTGTCGGACAACCCAAAAACACAATGCCTCAAGCTGCTGACTGTCGCCAGAATTGAGGCATAGAACATTTTTGGATACAAACTAAATTAACTTTAAACGAGATGCTTAGATTTGCTTAGATCATTAAAATAGAGACCCTTTGCCTATTAGATGAACTTTGTGGTCAAGACTCTGACACATCTTTCTGTGAGTGCGTGTGTGTTTGTGTGTGTGTGTGTGTGTGTGTTTGTGTGTATGTGTGTGTGACTGTGTCCTGTGTCCTGTGTGATGGAGAAGAGAGGAGCCTTGTTCAACCTCTGCTCTGCTTTCCATTTAGCCTCTTGTTAGAGATGTGGAGCAGCTATTTACTCAGGGATTCCACTTCATAGATGGTTCCGCATGGCAGCGGGGACACACCCACACCAACACACACAGTCGCAGTCATACAACTATATACAAACATCATAAATCTACCGAAAAAAACATGGCAAACAAATACACACTCAAACACATGATCGAAAAACCCTAGCACACGCTCTGAGGCAAGGTGGGAGTAGCACAGCTGCCCTTACAACAGCTGTAACAGTCTCAGCACAGTTATTTTTCTTATTTAAAACAAAATGTATTTCTTTAAGGGTGTGTCGCTGTCATTATCAGGGCAAATATGGCCGATCAAGGCCCAGAATAGATGGCATTTGCATCAAGAGAGAGGAGGGATAAAGTGGGTTAGAATAACAACAGAATGGAAACTTTGCGTGAAATTGACTTTCAGCCTCTCCGTTAGCACGCGGGCCTTGTATAAATAATGACTGGAGAGACCCTACTAACGCCACACACGCACACATTCGCTTACAGTAACTAGCACACACACAAACACACACACACACACACGTCGTTCACTTGGAAAGAAAGGCTAAGCCCTGCTTATTAGCATGAAGTGAATTTGCCACAAAGCCACACATGGCAAATATGTTGTGCTGTAAGAGGCTGGAGGGAGTCGAGAGAAACAACAGAGGAGCAGCAGGCCGAGAGAGAAAGAGACAAAGAGATGGAGGACACTTTGTCTTTCTTCCTTCGAACACAGTAGAGAGTTGACTGTAGTTGAACCAGACAGTGTGTGTGTGTGTCTGTGTGTGCGTAAAGCATATGCAAGCCTGGAAAATCTCAGCCAAACTGAAACATACACAAAGGGGCGATGCAGGACTGACGTATTTTTCTTGGCCGACCCGGAAATAAGCATCACCCTGGTTCCCTCCACTGAAAGCCAATGGGACTTTTCCACTGGCTCTGGATCATTGCAGAAAATAAACTCTGTGTCAAACAGACATACTTACAAGTTCTGCAAGATAATCACTAAAAGAAAACCACTTAGCCTGAGAGCAATCTGCACGAGTAAAAAAGCTAATGTTAGCCTATAAATAAACTGCATCAGTGTCACATCACTAGAATGTCACTACCACTGAGCTGCCAACTGATTTAGAGCTCACCATTTCTTGAAAATCCTTTACTCCTAGAAGGTTGAAGCATGACAATTAAGCACAAGGCTGTAAAGGCTACACACTCTGTAGCCTCATTTAGCCCTTTGTTATCAATCACCTTTTTTTAAGACACGTAGGAGCTTAAAAAAATACGAGTGGGCTCTTTACTCTATGTGGTAGAATAAAACATGAAAATATATTGTGCTTGTTTGAACTCCCGAACAACAGAACCAAAATTGCAAAAATGCTTCTATTTCTGGGTTTTAGGAGTCATTCCTGCAGAACCCGAAAGAGCAACATAGTGATAAGGTGAGGGGAAGTACAGTCAAGTGTGTGAGTGAGTATGAACTTATTTTTCAATACCTTTTAGGGAGCATTTCCAGCATAGACCTGACCTTTTCGGGACAAGTACACCTCAAGGGGACCAAGGCCCTGTACTACATTAAGCAAAATGTCCTTTCTGAAGTCCTGGTTAAGTTTACTGCTTGGACATGAATTGGTCATAGTAAGGTTAGGGATAAGGTTTTGCTTAGGCTGTCCCCAATGAATGGAAGTCAATGCAAATCCTGATACGATACTTGTGTATCCACAATGTACCCTTGGAAGGTGACACACAATTTCATTTGGAAAACTGTCAGCTGATTTAAACACACTTCTTCTCCAGATATCCTTCAGTTAGGGTTAGTTGGGGTCAGCATGTTTCCGTCCTTTTCACCTCTTTTTCCCCCCTTTCTCTCGCCTCTGCTCCCTCCTTCTCCTACTCCCTCTCTATACCATTGCCACATCTGTTTCTTATATCGTAGGTGAGTGGAAGTCTCCACGGCACACGCCACGTTCCTGGGTCTAATACACTCATCCACATGTGCAAACGTAACCCCATAAACAGAGGTCACAAGGTCACCTGTGTCCCACTGGGACCGGCTGTAGCTAGCAATGTTCATTTCACTTTTAGCTTCAGGTGTTGAGGTAAAACTGGACAAGACACTTTATGTATACATCCTGACACGAATCAAAAGTGTCACAGTGGGTCTCACACAAGCTCTTTGATGGAAAAGAAGATTGCAAAGCCACATAACGTCGAAACAGCTACAATGGAAGTGAGCAACAATGGACGTTTACAGTGAAATGAGCAGGTACTTCCTGAGGTTCAAAACCAAAACTTTGATGCTTGTCTATTTGAGATGTTAAGGTAAAAAGGAATCCTTTTTGGCTGCTTCAACAAGCTGTATGGGAGCATTTTAATACAGATAGTATATAAATAACACATTGTGGTCGATGGATAAATATATTTAAGTTTGATTTGTATTCTTTTTAGCTTCATTCACTGGCGAGATGTTTATCCTATTTTCCCGGATCTCTGTTATATAGTTCACCTGCTCATCGGCCATGAGACACTGACCTGAATCATGAAGTGAAGCACTGTGAGAACAGAATTGTTCCTTTGGATAAGTGGTGAAATTGAATGACCGACTCGGAAGTTATATTACACAGTAAATGCGTCACTCAATCATTTCCTCTCACGGGTTACCTGTGGCTGATCGGGTTCAAACCTTCCATGATCGAAAGTTTCCCTTTTTGCTTCTCTCACCCCTTCTCCTACCCTTTCTTCAATTGAGTGTGGACAAGTCAGCTTTGTACTAAAAACGAAATTCAATGTCTTAACTTTTCTAAATTTAAGGACAATAATCATTTCATAGAGTAAAGCAATGTTTCCTATCAATTACATCGACTGTGGCGGCCTGTCCTACTCTAATTTGTCCTGCCACATTGAACCAATTGTTTTTATAATAACATATATAATTACAACTCATAACTTCAGCTGCAGGTTTGCATGTGCCTGCAAGTGGCATGCCGTGCAGTTCTCTCTCCCATGTCTTTCACTCTCCAGTCTGTGTGCCTGTCACTCGGAATCTATTGCGCATGAGAGCGTTGTTCGTGTGCATGCACGTCCACCACCACTACCGCCAGAAATGGATTGAATTCTGTGGGAAACTCTGCTGAAAAAGTGAAACTAAATTCCTGGATCTGCCCATTTACAGACAGTGAAATAAATAAAACATGACCTCCTTGGTGGAGGAAATAAAGAAATACCACTGAAAGATTCAAAGGATGAAGTGCAGGAGGGTTAAATAAAGAGAAAGGGGGCGTCATGGGCAGCTGGGAGCTGCACAGGAGACATGGCAGCATGAGCTGGATATGACACAGACTTGTGGTTGGACAACTGGCAGACACTTTAAAGCTTAGAGGTTACAAGGTCACAAATTAAGGAAAGGATTATCAGAAGACAATGAAAGGAGACAAATCCGATTACTGAAAAGCCTGAGGTAAGGAATACCTGGGATACACCCCCGCATCTCACACACACACACACACTTTTACACACAAACACACACCGAAACCCAGACGAGCCGCTTGTACATTCTGCCTGCAGGCGGGCGTTTCTCTTAATGAAGTCTGTGTCCAGATGAGAATCTGGGGCATTTCATTCCTATAAAGTGTTGGAGCTGGAAGACATTCTGACCACAGCATGAGTCTGCCTCATCACATTCCAGCCAATCACGGGGCTCGGCCTTCGGACAGACTCAGTTTGTCTTGTTCCACTTCACGTTCGGGTGTGAAGGAATGCAAAGGCTATAGGTACGGGCTGGGTTCTATGTTCATAATGAAATGTGTGTGTGTTTGTGTGTGTGTGTGTGTGTGTGTGTGTGTGTGTGTGTGTGTGTGTGTGTGTGTGTGTGTGTGTGTGTGTGTGTGTGTGTGTGTGTGTGTGTGTGTGTGCGTGTGCGTGTGCTTTGTCCTTCTGAATGGTATTAGGTTTAGACTGCTCTCTCTATGGGGCATTGGGTTTTTTGTCCTGTTGTCTTCCCCTGCAGGCTTTTTCATAAATAGCTTTTATCTGTGATCACACTATAACAACAAGACAGAGCCCGGTCCTATATCCTTCATACAGGAAATGGAATACCCCTGGCACTGAAGCACTGAGTTTTAAAAAAGGGTTTAACATTATTATACATGAATGGACAGCCAAGAATAAGATGATACAATAAAAAAAAAGGTCAAAAATAGATCGAAATTAAAGAACCACATACAGGAAAATTTAGAAATCATATACAGTATATATGTTGTAAAATCTGGAATATTTCATGAGATTGTCATAAATGGATTTAATTAATGTGTAAGCTGTAAAAATTATTCACTTGTGATGAAACCAAAGAATTATAGCCTTCTCTGCAGCTCTGGTTTTACAGAAGTTTAGCTTTCAGCACTATAATTGTTTTTTAATGAAGTTTTTTAGCGATTAGCTGAGTCCATTATCGATAAATGTTTTCATATGAATGTTAATATAATGCTCTCCATCCTCGAGAATCATCATTCAATTGTACAAATGTTTAACATCCAAACTGGCACATACTGTATAATACATTAAACTATATCTATTCATTCAGTCGATACTTAATCCGCTGCCTCACTTCTCACAAAAACACAAGTTGACAAACATCAACTCAGAATGTTCTGTCAGAAGCTCTGGGACATAGTTAAACAAATAAAAGGCTACTATGCGACAACATGTAAAAAAAACACCAGATCCAACATTTCAAATTTGGCAACTGAATGGTGTCTTTGTTGGACCCTCAGTATCTGTTAGACTTTTCACCTCAAAGCCCAAGCTGTGCTCACGACTGCTAAACGCACAAGCAAGAGCTTCTGTTCGGGTCCTGAATTCCACATTGTTTCGTGCATGCTCCCTTGCTCAGTTTACTCCCAGTAAAAAGGGGGCTTCACACTCTGAGTTGTGTGGGTTGAGGGGAAACAGGTGTTTTGGGTGCTGTGAGGCATTCAGGGACCTTATGGTGTGGCTGTTAACAAGTCCAGGCCAGTGGTCTGACCTACATGGATACATGCAGTACAATTAACGTACCGTAGGCTCACGTGGGGCGGGAGGAGACACAGGAGGTGAAAGAAGGTCTAAATGATGCCTCTCCTTCTTCTGACTTTTTATGTTCATTCTTTGTTTCACAGCTGGGGGGGGGGGGGGGGCAACATCTGTTTTTTGCATGCGTGAGTTTGTGTGGACGTATATGAAAGGTATTCATGGGAGCAGGGCAGACAAATGATGTTGGTGAAAGACTGGTGAGTCCCAGCAGTTTGAAAACAATGTGTGCATAGGTGTGTGTGTGTGTGTGTGTGTAAGCGGGTGTGTGTGTGTGTGTGTGTGTGTGTGTGTGTGTGTGTGTGTGTGTGTGAGCATGTGCATGTGTGTGTAATACCCACAGTGAAATCCCCAAGCAGAAGAACAGCTGTGCATGATGCACAGCAGGAAAAATGTGATGACACAATGTAAATCTAACACCTTCATGGAGCAGTGAGCAGATTTTACACTTCATCCTCCATATGGACTCAAATCTATCCATGAATAAAGTCCAGTGATACGAAAGTTTTATTGCTCTGTGTTAGAGGACAGCAGCGGAGGTTCACAAGTGAGGCCCCAGAGCAACAGCACCTCCCGAAGGTCTCTCATTAAATGGCAGTGTCCAAAGACGCACGTAGAAAAACAGGTAATCGAATACTTTATTTGACTAGAGAGCATTAATGCTCCCTGAACAATGCAACTTTTTAGTGTGAATGAAACTAAAAAATATATATAAAGTGTTTTCTAATGATGCTGTGAATATAGTTGTAAACATTTTAAAGATAAATGTTCAACATTTCAAAATGTAGCAATTAAAAGATAAACATGTCAAGGCCCTCTGGTGGACAAACTATGTCATAGTAACATAATTAATTAAAGTATAATAATAATCATGATAGTCACAAATTCATAAATAACATATCATGTTAAAGAGGCCAAAAACATGTTTTTTGAGGCCACCCAGACCTTGACCTATGACAACCTGAAACTAATCAGATAATTAGTGAGTCCTAAGTAAACATTTGTGCCAAATTTGAAGAGATTCTTTTGAGGCATTCGTAACATTTCATATTCACAAGGCACAAAGGGTTTGTTAGGTCACCTTGACTTTGTGGAAGATTTAATGAAATTCCCTATAGGTGTTCCTGACATCACATTCGCAAGAGCATGAGATCACCTTGACCTTTGACACTTGTCTACCAAAATCGGATCAGTTTATCTTTGTCTCCAACTGAACACCCAATTTTGAAGGAATTCCCCTAAAGGCACTCTGACGGTATTGTGTTAAAAGAATGGTATGGACACAGAAGCTTCGAACCAGTTAAGTCAACCCTCAGAAATACTCACATGGAAAAAACTGTTGCAAAGCCGAATTTGCAAGTCATTACTGGAAAATGACATGTTAATTAAAAAGCTGTCATTCATTGTCTCTTATTATTTCTGAATCTTATCAGGTCAAAATTGATGAATGAACATTCCTAGTTTAGAGTCTCAAGTCCAGTTTAATCTTTATTCATTCTATTATGGATCTCATCTAAACTACATAGTAATTAGATTTTTAATAAAAAAAAGAATGGGATTATAGACCACATGTCATCTCAAGGTAATAAAAGCAAGGATCCCTTCAATAAATAGATGAGCTAAACTGCGGTTCCAAGATGTCAGAGGTCTTTCTGTTTTTCTGATGAAACTCTAAAGCTCCTCTAAATAGACCGTCTTTGACTCGGCCAAGCATCTGTGAACCATTTAGCAACGTACAACTATCGCTAACGGGATTCGCGTGCCTCGTTCAGACCAACACTGCTCCCCTAAGGTAAGTAAGGTTGAAACTCCATCTGCTGCTCTTTACACGGATCGACTTTGGACGAAAGCCAAGCCAACACCACATATCCGCCTGTACTTCGGCTTGGATGTGGCTGAGATGCTAACAACTCATCGCTTTCAATCCTCTATGGCCATCTCCTCATCCCTAACATGCAATCGCTACCCTTTGGAGGTTTTCAGGTTTATTATGTGTGTGTGCGTGTGAGTGTGTGTGTGTTTGTAGAAAATAACCCACAAACAGATATTTACCAAACTAGGTGGGAATATTACATGGAAGTTCATCTCCAGCGGATTCCCCTTTGGACCTGATCTCTTTAAGGTCAAGTTCAACACAAATATAACTCTTTTTCCAAGTTATCTTGAAAAACAGAAGAGAAAAACTAAAGCTTCCATTGATCGGAAAAATGATTCCCCATCCTGTGATGTCCGTTAAGCATTTCACAAAGACAATAAGAGCGTAACCAATTCTGGAGTTATAGGGCTTTAACAAAAAATAGCACGTGTAGTTTTTAGCGTAAATGCTAAAAGAGCTGGGTGATGATTCCCACTGGAATCAGCACTACAAACAAACGTTTTGCCATTGTATGTAATAATTTGTGCCACTATTCATATCAAAAAATGAATCAATGCAGCTTTAAATTGGAACTATGTTATGGCGATGCTACATCTACCATGCCTCAAAAAGAGTGTTGGGTTTTCTGCACAATTGATAAAGAAGTGAATGTAAAAAGGACCTTAAAGGCGTCATAGAGGATTAAGGGGAAACTGAGAGTGCAGAGTTGAAGACAGCAAATGGAGCAAGAGGGACTGGAAGTAATGGGAGTCTGTGGGGAGACGTGTGTTTGACGGACAGAGTGGATGAGAAAGACAGAGAGGAAGAGCGAGACAAAGACTCTCCTGTGTACCAGCCTCACTGAGGTGTGTGTGAAGAGCTCACACACACACACACACACACACACACAAACACACACACACACACGCACGCACACATACACACAAAAACCCCACATCAACAAGCCGCTCATACCCTCTCAGACAGTGACTCACGGCACCAGGACTTCATCTGTTGAATACCTTGACATCTCTCCTTGACACATCCCCTTACACACACACACACACACACACACAGACACACACAAACGCCCACACACTGGTGAAACCTTCCCTTTATTATTTCTCTAATGCTTTTCTTGTAACTGCCCTGCAGCACTCTGGATGGTATGTGGCATCTTAATGGAGAAGAACTCCCCCAAAACCCACTCCACACACTACACACTTATACACACACACGGACACCTCTGTTATACTTAAGCTGACGTTGACTTAAGACATTCCTCAACACCTGAAGCCAGGACAGTTTATCTTCACACACTGAACACCTTAACCCTCAACTTAATGTGAAACACACTTCAGCCTGGGAAAAGGCTGTGGATCGATATTTGGATTGGGTACAACAGCATAAGTACAACACACAGACACACATTTATTAGTGTTTAGACTGGATTCAGTGATAACTCTGACTGAATTCAATCCCCAACCCCAGGATGTTATCCAGTTGGAATTGGAAGCTAAAGCTAGATTAGAGTAAGCTTGACAAAACCACCACAAAAATCCAATTCACAAGGATATGAAGGATACATAAGCAGAAAACGTATGGTATGTGGTTAACTGTATGCAAATACCACTCAGAGTTTATGGAACTGAACAAAAACAAAAACCCCGTTTGTGACAATAGAAAAAGTGATACACAGAGAAGTTGGTGTAAAGCTGATCCATCCAAGAAAAAGAAACGGCTTCATGGGAAAGAAAATAGTTGACTTTCTTTTTAAGAGAGAGAGAAAAATGTCTGATTACCTGACACAAACTTTCTGTGTTCAGTCCACCACTTTGTCCAGATTGAAATGTCTATTGAATGCATTGACATGAATGCTGTACATGTATTCTAGTATTCCTCAGGATTGATTGTTATTACTGAGCAAGATCCTTTTTTCATATTTCTAATTTGTAATACCTTTCCTTGTCCCAGCTTCTTTGATGTGAAGATTTCACACTGATTTCACACTGAATAAAATAAAAAAATTTCACTAGGTCATTTCAATTCAGCTCCTATCATTTTCAGTGAGTTTAGCATTTGCACCACTATCTAAAAACATAATCAAGCTACTGTTAGCGTTCTGTTGAACTAGTTTACACCCATTAAATCTAAATTGCAATGATGTTTGAAAAATCAAAGCAAACTCAAACTAAACTGGACAAATTGTCCCTTAGGCCATTTAAGATTGTCACGATGCTAGTGTAGGAAATTGTTAATGCAACACATGACCCTCTTCAGTCTCCTTTTATCATTGGATATACACAAATCACACAAATAACCTCTTCTGGATTCAAGTGACCGGTGGCCTGTCTGCTCCTCAGTGATCTCAGCACTCAGTTATCCCAAGTCTCCTCACTTTTCTTCGACCTCCTGCACAGCTGAGAGTCGGTCCCTTGATGTTCATACGAGAACATGAACCCACGCGGTGACTCAGCAGCACTTTCTAACCCCATAACACAATTCCCCCTCTCTCTAATCACTTTTGGTGTTTCTCTCCTTTTGAAACAGTGCAGGATCACAGTGAGGGGCAAGTGCCAACACGGTCCTAAAATACTCAACCCCCCGAAAAAATCACTTCAACGGATGATTAAGTTACAAGGACGCACTTTGTCTTGGTCTTTTTACACACAGGCTTTTCATTCTCTGGTCCCTCTCGCTTTCAGGTTCTCGTTCGATCATGTTTTAGTTGTCTGAGGAAATGAATACAGCTGTCCGTGTGTGTGTGTGTGCGCGTGTGTGTGTGTGTGTGTGTGTGTGTGTGTGTGTGTATGTGACTGTGTGTGTGTGTGTGCGTGCGTGGGGGGGGGCGGGGGGGGGGGGGTAACACTGTAAAATAATGTGTTCACATGCATGAATGTGTTTGTGTTTTTTAAAGGCATTCCAAAAAGGGGGAGTTTTGCAGTTGTGAGAAGAGGAGGTGAAGAGTTAGCAATGATAACATACACACACACACACACACACACACGCACACACACACACACACACAAACAGAGCATAAACATCCTGATCCCTTTCCAGAACCAAAACACAGCCGTCCTGACTCAGAGAGCCACTCACGTCAAAGTGTCACTGAGATGCTCCGATAACCGAAAGGTTACGAGCTCCGCTGACAACCTGTTGTTTCAGTTCAACGGAAAACTTCCACTGAACTTCCTTCCTAACGTCTGTCAACATTCAGGAGAGACGACCATCATCCCAAAAAATAAGTCAGTACTGTAACATGACAACGGAACTAAAATGTTGGTAAAGTGTGATTAATATCATGTTGAAATCCATATAAATTCTCCGAAAATGTGGTGAGTTGTCCTTGAGTTGTGATTTTGAAGTTGATTGAGTGAAAAATTAAAGGGTGTTGAGAATCCATAGCTTTACTTCATTCAGTTCAGTTATGAAAAATTTGTTTTAAAAACACAACAATTTTGTGTGACATTAACAACTATGTCTCTCCCAATTCTGACTTCTTACATTATTGTTAAAACATCTTCTACCATCCCTTCCTTTTGAGCTCAGTTTGAAAACCTGATTAATTCTGCCCAAACAAATTATCATCAAGGGATTTTTTTGTTTTGTTTCATTTGGCCTTACTGAGTGATGAGGTCATATCGTTCTCAGACGACACTGAAGTGCAAAAGGACTCACTTACACTCCCACTATGAACCAAAACACTGCTCCATTCCATCTGCTTCATCTGTATCTGTAAGCTTTCAGAAGACATGCACAAATACAGAAATAATTGGGAAAGACGGCTTTGTCCGTTTTTGAGTCTTACGTAATCATTAACAAGCCTTTAGAAGTTGTTTTTTTTCAGACCCTAATATCAGCTAGTGAATGCACCACAATGACGGAATTATCAGCATCTGAACATGTGACTTCAACACAAACCAAGTCTGTCATTAGGATGCATTAGCTATGTTTGTATCTCCGAGTCTATTTTAATAGCGACAACTACAAACCGTCATTTACATATTTGTGCACAAATTACATAAAAATGGTACCCGGCTGAAACAACACTATTCATTCAACTGAAAATAAATGTACAGTAGAGGGTAGGGTTGCAAAGGGGTGGAAAGTTTTCGGTAAATTTCCGGAAACTTTCCGGAAACTTTCCATGGCAAGTTTAGCTCGGGAATTTAGGGAATTTTGAAAAAAAATAATAATACGCAAATTAAACGCTAAGCAATAAAAAGATCATTCAAAACTCTATTTTAAAGATGTATGGAATGCAGCACACGCTGCACGTTGAGTTTCAACCCTCCACTGTGCATGCTTCCATCACATGCACAGATAACTCCCAGCATCCTGCACACTACAGCAGGGCTATTGAGGCCTGCTGTAGTGTGAAGGACTAGTCAGGTAAGTTTCGGTGATATTACTGGCGAAAATATTATAGCATGCTGATTGAGGATTGTTCATCTGTTCAGCTAGCCTATTTCCATTCATTTATCCATCAATTGTAAAATATGTTTACAGACGATTCCAATTGTTTTGCTAACTATTTATATCTCTGGCATTGCATTAGCGTTTTTTTACAAACCTTTTTCTCATCTTATTCTACAGAACAATGCCACTATCTCATGTGTGGAGACATTTCAACCCATTCAATGTAGAAGGAAAGGCTGTGTACATTTGCAAATACTGTGCAAAGACCTATGTTAAGAATGACACAACGATGCAGAAGCATATAGTCAAGTGCCCAAAGTTTCCTCAGGGCTCAAATCAGCCCATGACAAAACAAAATGTTTATATTTATGTCTGTATATGACAAGGTAAATACAGTTAGTATAAATTACCCACACAATTTCCCGTTTATTCCCGTTAATTCCCGTATATTCCCGTTTATTCCCGTTAATTCCCGTTAATTCCCATGGAAAGTTTCCAACTTTGAATATTCCCGGAATTTTGCAACCCTAGTAGAGGGTAGAGAATGAAGCTCACTTTTCACAGACTGAAAATCCAAATTGAAATCACTATTTTTCTGATGATTTAAATTAAACTGTAGTGTTTCACTCCACTCCAACTTCTGAGCTGACAAACAAAAATACAGTCCAACTTCTTGTCAAATAATGTTTCTTTCCCTATTGTAACGGAACTCCAGAAACCCCCCTGACAGAAGGACGAGTGTGAGGTGAAGAAAGGCAGAGATGGTTTGCTCAACCTGTATTGACAGAGACTGAACTATCCAAACACATTAGATTTCCAGCCGCAGATGCCGGCCGTGTTACGACTTGAAGTTCAGCACCTGAGGTTCTTGATGCAGACATTGCAATCATTTAGTCTCCGTTTCCTCGCAAGCACTGACAGGCTGTGAGTCTGCGATCAGGGCTCGAAGTCAGAAAACAGAAAGCTACCCGACCTCTTGCTGTGCTCATCTTCTAAATTATACCGCATACACTCATTCCTTCAGTCAGTCATCCATTCAACAGAGGAGTGGATTGAATAAAACCTTTGGTGCCAGTAGGACTGGCTAGTAAACGTTAATGATCCGTACGTAGGCAAATGGGCAAAAAAAAGCAAAGACTCTGTTTACACCTGGCATTAAAATGTGTTTCATATCCAGATCATATCTCCATCTGATTTTAACCAGATAACATTAACACCTCATATTAAAGTGGGGGTGAATTATTCTAATCCGATTTACATTTTATGAAATTGGCTTATATCTCTTCTCAGTCAACTGGCTGTACATTCTGTGTATGTGCAGCATGTAACGCATCAACTGTTAGCCTGGACATGCTAATGTTACATTCACACCGAACGGGAGAGAAATTTTCAAAACTACCTCAACGCCCTAAATATGCGACAGTATTATTTGGGTTTATTAGGGTTAATCACGGGTAATGCATTACTGCTGTGGTGAACGTGTTGTGGAAACGCACCATTTGTGTGTGGGTACACAAGTCCACCTGGAAGAGCACACAGCTCAAGGACTGTCCCCGGCTCATACAGGAGCTTGATCTGGGTGACTGTCCTTTCCATGACTGCTTGTGGCTGAGCAGTGACTGGTTGCTCCAAAGGGCGACAGACGCAAATTCACATCTAGATCTTTGCATTAACTTCGTATATAATCTCGACGTGCGAAAAATGTGCGTCACGTTCGGTTGGTGTGAACACACCATAACACCGCTATCTAACAGGATGTTATACCCGCAATCATTTTCCCAGTGCAGTAGCACCACAGACTTCTGCTAACTCCAAAAAGATAACAAAATAACTAGAGGGCAAAGACATGCTTGAACATTGGTGATTTTTCAATGTGGTCACAATGTGCCGTGATAACCTCTGAGAGTGGTTTTGCTGATTGGATCACAATCTGTCCACAGTGTAACTTGGGTATATTTACATAATTTCAGTAGTGTGGTCTGATGAATCCAGAAAAATCACAAAGCAAAATATGTATACTCTGCATATGTCTGCATCGACTGAAATATCTCCACTACACTGCTGTTGTTTGCAGCATGTCACATACTGTTTAGGCCTCAGGCTCTACCATCTTGAAATAATGTTGTGTAGACTTAACTCGTAGAAACTATTGGACAAAGATTACATGCACGCACACACAACACATCAAATATTTCCATCTCCTTTATGAATTCTGAAGATGCGGCCAGATTCCTCACCAGCAGGCAAACACCTGGACCCAGGCATGGTGGAGAGAGCTTTGCAGACAGTGGGAGAGAGAGGAAGGGATATTGACTGGGGACAGACTGGAGATGTTGGCCTAAAGCGAAGCAGAGAGGGAGACGAATGCTGAGGAGGGAGGGGGTATAGACAGAATGAGACAAAAGGAGAGGAACAAAAGGATACACCAGAAGAGGGAAATTGCAAAGCATGGAGTGGAAGAGATGAGCTTGGAAAGAGTATTTAGCATTGGAACAGGGAGTATGCTCCATTATCTGAGGGAGACAGGATTGGACAAAATACTGTTATATGGCTGTCGGATTCACTCATAAAACATTTTAGTTTGCCATCCGCCGTCAGACCAAATGAAAAAGAAGGAGAAACATAGTCATCTCAGAATTTGAGAGCCCTGCTTGTGAGACAACCACGTTTTGCCCTGTGGGCCAACGTAGCTATTACACATTTTGAAATGAGACTCTCGGACCTACATCCTTTCGACAAAGGCAAACGGATGTACTGTATACACTGTGTCTGCCTGCTATTGTCCATTGTCAATAACAACCGACTGTGGTAAGTTGGCAAGGTCTTCCAAGCAACAGGGGAAATACAGAGCCTCGGGCGCACGAGCACACACGTGCACACATGCTTGTGCAACAAAAGATTAAAAGTGAAAGACAATGGGCTGTAAAAGTTAAAAGAGTTCTTGGAATTCAGAGTCAGGACAGAGCCAGGTCAGCTGAGGTAAATGGTGTAGTTAGATCACAACACATCTTTCATATTTCTGAAAGCAAAATGGTTTTGTAGAAAAAAAGCTTAGATTAAATTATTAAAATAAGTTGCAGACATAATGGAAATAATGCTTAGGTATTGGTACCCAAGCTCAAGTACTGTAATGGCATAACCAAAACCAAGTAATCTTTTTAGTAGCATATCTGGAGGATACCCGAGGTGGGCCATGAAGAAGAAATATGAGTGCTTTTGAAGGGACCTCAAACAAATTAGACTCCACACTGAAGACTGTTGGGTCAGTCATCATTTCCAACACCAGTTAAACGCACCAACTTTACACAGAGAGAAACCATGTGAACTGGCATGAGTCAAGATCTAAAAACATGACTAATTCCTAATAATTACAAGTCATTACCCGTGCCAGTTGATTTTTTCATCCTATTATCAGATGCATAATTGTTCTTAATCCCATACGTTTTGTGTCCGGTTGCTCTATTGTATTTGATTAATTGGATTTGTCCCACATCACCAGGCTGCTGGAACGCCCTCCTCCAACCACAGTCTGCTGTGTTAAATTGAGACTGGAGGGGAGGGGTGGGGGGTTTGCCAGATTAGCTGATGTCTTTGGCTCCGCATCATAAATGCTGCTACACCTTAATAAAATAACTGTCAAACCGATTAACACATTTATCCGCTTAGATTACACTTTTAGAGGATTGCTTTGGGGGGACTTTACTGCTTTATTTTTCCAAGAGTGTTGAAACACACCCCAATTAAATGAATCATCTGTTGAAACAGCCTTGTCCTCTCAATGAAGACCTTGGGGGCTCTTCTCTGGAGGTCACGGAGCAGGGAGCTGACAGAGATCCAGGCTCCCAGCTGGTCTCCCACCCCCCTCCCCGGTTTCCTCCTCCCTCTTCCCAGCATCAGCAGCCCTGCAGCCTCCAGCCCAGGACATCCCATGGTCTCAGTCTGCCAATAAATCACACTCCTCCTCCTCCTCCTCCTCAACCACATGGTCCTTTGTACCCTTTGCAGTCCCGTTCACAACACTGAAGCTTCTGTATTTTACACTGAATTACCCTTGTACACGAGAATTATATGAGCTCTGCATATACACCATCCTTTACATAGCATAAAATATCAACAAAAGAACTAGGTGTTATACTAACTGAGTTATCAGGCAGATAAATATTTTACAGTAACTAGACTGAAAAGGCTTAAAATACTACAATGGCAGTAAATAAATACCATTTAGGACCACAAGCTCACTTTTCAAGTCAAAAATCAGGCTATACGCAATCTTTAACACATTTATAGAGCTGTAGATGAGACTAATAAACACAAAGTTGACTATAAACCACTATAATGGTTATCTCATGTGTTCAAACAATTATTTAATGTCAGCACTTAGTCAGCAAGACATGCTTTTACTGTCCTTTTTTTTTTTTAAATTGTCATTGAATGAACCGCAGCTCAGAGAGAAGCAGATTCTTACCTTGGTCGCTCCTCTCCGGCTCCATGTTCTACATTGATGATGACAATAGAAACAGGGCGGAGGCGCGTGGTCAAACCCGAGCCCGCCCCGCCCCCTCCACCGGCAGTGACTGACAGACAGCAGGAGTGGCCAATCAGAACCCACACAAGAGGAGGTGTGTCTTGTTTTGGCTCTTGACACCTGCTCAAATTGTTTTAGGTTGAAGTGACTGTTTTGAACCAACCTGCCTGTTTGTGATATTCTCTTGTTCCTTGTTAATGCTCAAGAACTACTTCAGATGTATTACATGTGTTCATCCTATATGGTTTATCTGCAGTGAAGGTTGTATAGTCAGTGTTTGTCATCAAATAAAACCAAATGTTCTTCATTGATGTTCATGTGTGTGTTTTTAATATATAAGTTTGAATTATTTCTTAAACTGCTGTTTTCTTTTTTTATTCGTTGCATGTCGGCTATTTCAGCGTTGGATTGATCTGTTGTCTGTTGATAATGTCTGGAGAGGGCAGGCACAGTGAAATGATCTCACATACGATCTGTTTAGAAAATATAAAGGGAATACTATGATTATGATTATGATTCATCAGCTGCTAAATGGAAAGAGACGTTTTTAAGTGAAGTACCTGTACCAGTAACAGTAAGTATTGTACTTAGTGTATTCATTTACTTTTCAATTCTGAAATCCACACGTTCTTGGATCCTCTACGAATGGTTTCTACTGCTCTACAACTTTAAATGGAAACACTTTCAACTTCTATTTTGCTGGTCACTTCAGTGTGATTTAAAGGTTGAAATAGTTAATAGTTAGTTTATAATCCCTACAACCATCTCCCAAAAATTAAGCTTATGTAGTCTATACTAATTTGTAACACCAAAGACATACTGACATTTTTTTCACCAGCATATGGGAAAACCTAGTTTTTTTAGTATGTTGTAAAGTATAATTATAAGGAGAATGGGTCGGCCCCTGGATCAAGCTTCCAAACTGTAGAATCTTAAATGTCCCATAATGCAACTCAATAGCATCTGTTTACTAGACTCTTCCTGCTGAGTAACAGCTGGGTAACACAACCCCCGAGCCGAGATAACACTGATGACATCACATGACATCATGGAGCTTATTGTCTAATGAATGCAATAAAATGTCATAATAAGGATATTTATTAGAGCTGCAGCAGACTGACCCCAGTCTCTCTTCCTCCTTCTCAATCTCAAAACATGTTGCACTGCTCTGCTATGGTTCCTGTGTTTGAAAACCATGTGCTGTATGTTGGAAGCAATTTTGCCAGATAGCAAAAGAACAGACTGTAACATTAAGTGTATTTTAAATGATCAAACACGTATTTAGACCCATGTCATCTACCTCTGAGATTTCTTCCATACGATTGTGAAGAATGGCCTTCTAATCTGCCATTGCTGAAACGCCTTTTACGTTTAAATGATCATTTTATTACGTTTTGTCCAGGCTGAACGCAGCACACTTCAATTCCACAGGATGCCCTCGCTATGCAAATCCTTATAGGGCCTTTTTAAGTTGTTCTCCTTTTGGCAGGCAAATGAAACACATGGGAAGGTTGAGACCAGACGTCACTTCACAAACTAGGGCACACACAGTGTACAGTCCCAGGCCACAAAGCGAAGCGGTTTGGCAAACGAACAATGGCCAGTCTCGGACGTGGTTCTAGTGGTTTTCACCATTGTTTTGTCTGTTGGGGTATTTAGGACTTGACACTTAAACCTAGACCAGGGCATACGAAAATTGTGTCTGCTTTGCTCATCGTCAAAGTTCTGTAAAACATTTCTACAACAGTTCCTTGCTCGGCCTCTCGTGCCTTCTCACTGAGCTGCTGGACATGGATCCAAAACGCTGCAGCTTTCTTCTTCTTGTGAAAATCCCTGGGAAGCTACTTTGGATTTTGTTCTGCTCGGCTGTATCTCGCTTTCGACTTCTTATTTAATTTTGTGGATACATCCACATGTTTGTTGTACTGTTGTCAACCCAAAATAAAGAAAACATTGTCGATGTGTAATATACTGCTTGCTCTTCCCAAGCGCCCCTTCCTGTCTGGCCCAATTCTCATGACATCCTCTGGTCTGTGTCTGATTGTGTTTTCCTTTGTTCTCACTCCCTGTGTGCATGTTCTGTACCTGTCATCTTGCCTCCTTGTCTTCCCCTCCGTCCATAAGCCTGGTTGTTCTTTTCTTTTTCTTTCACCGGAGCAGCCTGCATGTCTGCGTTTGTGTTCAGAAATGAAATGAAACTGTGACGTGGGAGCTGCAATGAGAACACAGTGCATCCAGGTTGGATTTAATTAGACCAAACTTTCAATATATATGTATTATTTTCTTGTTAAAAGATTAGAGAGGAGGATATGACAAAACAGAAACAAATTGAGATGATGAGAGAACATAATGAAAATACCAGAACAGATGCCCTGTCACAGATAAAGTATGTTTTCTGGCAGAATTATGTGCTCTTATCTTCTGATCATAATTTTAATAATAATCCAATCATGGCCTCATGCAAGATGGACACTCCTGAGCTGCAAATTATTAACAAAGCCAACTTGAAATCAAGTCGAAGGAATTCAGCAGGAACAACCAAACATCCAGCAAACATCTGCTTTTACTCTCTTGCATATTGGTTCTAAATTATTGATAATTACTGCTACGTAATTACAGAAATTCATGTTTTTTTTATTCAAAGAACAAAGAAAATACTTTCTGGTTGTGTGACATGAAAAAATTATCCCAGCGTGCTCTCTGATTCCATGAAGGCCTATATTCACGATGGAAGAACTTCACTCTAGGGATGAAAAAAACAAAACTGAACCAAAATAATAATTATTTGTCAGTTTGAGGAAGAGGCTGTAACCATGGTGCCTTCGAAGGCCAATGGGAATTATAGGAGAAGGAAGACTCTTACTTGAAGCTAAAGGGAACTGTAAATCTGAAACGATGTCTCATTGGGTTTCCCCTGTGTTGACTCAGCTTTTCTGAAACAAGCCTTTACACGCAGCATTAAAACTCTACATCAGTGGTCGAGATTTGTAGCTAACATATTTGAACACGTTTGACATGGTTACGATTTAGTATCAGACAGAAGCTTTAACCCGAGGGGCTTGTACTTATCTCTGAGTGACACTTTGAGTCCATCACCTTTGCTTGTAAACTAAAAAATTAAAAACAATCAATCAAATGTTTTCTAACTCAAACATATTTGAATAATAGCTCTTACGCCTTCTGAGACCCGCCTTTGGAGCCACTATGCAACATATTGGTCACTTTGAACCATACAATTTTGTCCATGTCCCATCTGGAAACATGGAGAAGACAGGGTTTATGAGTTATACTACTATACCAGCCAACAGAAGGCAATCACAATACTTCTACTTCACTTTTGGGAGCTGTTGTGCATCTTCTTATCTGCCATTCATACGTGAATATAACTTAAGGAGCCAGGCTCAGTTAAAGGTACATCATGAGTTACGACACCAAAGCTGATTTTGGACATTGTCCCTGAAATACATCTAAACATTCATATACTGTCCATGTATAGCACAGTTTAGTTGATTTTTGACAATCACTGAACAAACTCAGACACTCCAGTCCAACGGTGACTTTTGGATAAAGCACTTTAATAGCAGATGAATATTAGAAAGAGGACATGATGCTTTATGACAACAAGTTAGTGTGTTACTTACAGGAGCAAAATAAAATGTGATTTGACACTCTTTTAAAATGAAACTCATAATCTGATATGTTTCTCTTCGAAAGCGTTCTCCTCGGTGATGCTACTCATTCGACACTACACTCTCACGATTTAAAAAATAAAATCCCTTCCTTAAAAATTGCAATTAAATAAATACCTATAACACGAGCTAATGTAAGCAACTGACCCAGGCATTTCATTTGACGTAGTTTAACCAGAAAATAATCAATCACTCAAACCACATTGATGATAACGTTTTCACACGTTTCTAATCTGAGGTCAGCGGACAAAACCCCCATTTTCCGCATCCTCATGCATGCCTTGAAGAGTTATACACCATGGATTGCATACAGACAAATATATCTGGTATATGTCCAGTACATGTTCACATACATGTTACAGTATGTCAGTTGGCAAATCGATCGATTTATGGTCCAGAAAAATCAAGCAAAGCCGGCAGACATCAGCTTTTACGTGTAGCGTTTTTTTTACTGTACGCAACAATGCTTTCAAACGACAAACATATAAAGAGTTAGCTCTCTCTCTGAGGAGATATAACACAGTTATAATATTGAGTTTTAATTCAAGCAAGACCTCACTTGTTTTGCGTAAGTGCTGCTGCAGGTCGGTGAAGCTTAACAAAGTCAGCGTGGCCTTTTTCTTTCTTTTTTTCTTTTCCTTGTAACAAAATCATGATTTCTCTCAGCTGTATCTCATGATCCTTTCCAGAAGTCAAAAATAGCTTATAAAAATAATTTCTTTTTGTCTTTTATGTGATTGCATGCCACTCTGGCGATGCTGCATGTTTGACACCTTTGTATTGCCTGAAGCTTCCTATACTGTAGTTTTCTCCTCCTCTTTTCACTCCCGCCCCCCTTCTATCTGTGATTTACTGCCATGTTGTGGCCCCTCTCCAGCCCTGGCTCTCACTATCAGCGCTGATTTACGAGAGGCTTACGTAAGATATCGGGCCGCATTCAAACGAATCAGGGCACACATATCAAAACTACCCGACCAGGCTTTCCCAACTTCTCTGACTGAATGCAACATGAAGGGAGCTTGAAAAACAAAAGCTGATGATAAGATAAAAACAGAAAGAGAAGCCAAAATTGTTTCTTATCCCGTTCTTTGGCCTTGACATGCTCAAATAGTGAGCGTGCACAAGTCTGTCAGTCCTCATTGTCTTGAAGTGATGGCGAGGGTGTAGAGATGAACTTGCTTGACAAGGTAACAGTCAGTCAGTGCAGGGATAACAACTTAAAATGATGGAGAGACAGCGAGAGAGAGAGAAGGCAGAAGATACACACACAGACAAGATGATAAACCCTCACATCGAGGAAAAACAAACTCGCTGTGGAGGAAAAAACTCCAGATGAAAACAGGGAGATAAGTCAAGACCGACAGAGTGAGGAGAAGGCGCACATAAAACAGTCAGAACCACGGAAAACCTGGAGGAAGGTCTGCACAAGAATTAGAAAAAGCTGTTATTTTTGCCAGGGTGTATGAAAGCATCGGGATCGCCAGGAGAGGGTGTGGGGGGGGATGCAGAAACCACATGGGAGTCGAGGAGCATCAACACAGGCCATGCAAACGCAGCTCCTCGTCCTCGTCCGTGGGGCTGTCAGTCAAACATTCAGACCACATCGCATACAAAAAGCTATAGACGCTGCCTCAATGTAAGCCGAGCCTCTCCGTGGCGTCACAGGCAGATGGCATGGTGTTTTACAGGTGGGCAGTCGGAGCATCATGGCGGTGCATATATAGATATTTCAAATATTTTTTTTCCTTTTTCTGCTTCCTTCCAGACAGGACGGATGGCTGTTGAGATGTTGCTTGGCGTTTTGTTTTTTTCTTTTTTAATTCGTGTGTCTGTCTAAAAAAGGCGTGCCCTCTTCTTCATGTCGTTCTTCTTCCACAGGGCCATGCGGTCGAACTGATCCAGGGTCATCCCGAACACCTGCTGGAAGTCCTCTGGAGAAAGGTGTCTCTGGAGAGGAGAAACACAGAGGAAGATATTTGAATTCATTCATTTAATCTTGATTCACAGTCCCATTAAGATTTATAATCTTTTTTTCCAGAAAGACCTAAGAAAAAGAGACATCAGCAAATAAATACAACACAACAAAGCATTGATTAAAACAATCATGACATAACAAAGATTTAAAATAACCAAGTGGAATGCAGAAATGCAGTTGAAGGACAGATTGCAGCTCATTCCATTTAAATAGATGCCTAATATCTGAACCTCATATATGCATGATATGGAGAAGTTCAGCAATGTCATCAACAGCTCAAAAGCAAACCACTTAAAGTTAAAACCAACATGAAGCGTCATAGTGAGGTGCTTTTCCATGACAATCCTACAGGCTTCAGTGCTGCTTTAGCCAAGATTCCAAGGCTCTAGGAGTCAATGCCAATGATGACCATCAAGTTTCTATGATAGCGGTAGAGGAAAGTCTCAATGGTGGATCAGTCCGAGTTTGCATTTGACTCTGAGTTTACATTAGCGACCTGCGCTGGGTCAGTTACCTAATGGGTAAGCCACAGCCTAGTTGTGTAACAGGTTTATTTATATAAATTCACGGATACGTGTAAAAATGAACCGAACCTGAACCCAGTTGATGTGGAATCAAATGATTGCTCGGTATTTGTTATATTTTGAAAGCCTGCGACTCCACCTTTGACCCCCTCACCTCAAATTACTGTCAAACTACAAACTACTACATCAACATGGCTCACATAAACACAAAATAAGCCAGTGAGTAGCATGTGAGTTGAATGTGTGAGGTCATACGTGAATGGGTCCAGGAAGGTCCTGCTCCAACTTCCTCCCAATGTGCAGAAATGAAATGTCTGCCTAATAGCGATTGAGGGACGGAGCTGCGGTGTCACTGGTGATAGACACACATGCTTGACTAATTGTGGGTCAGTCTCACACAATCAGTGTAACAAGATACTCCTAAAATGACAGCAACCATCTTTAAGAAAAAATGACATCATCGCTTTGTTTAGATTGGCTCATAACCCATCCACTAATCTAGAGGAGACAGGATTATGACCTATAGTGCAGCCATCCACTAGGGTGCGATCAAGACACTTGTCATATCGTCCAACTTTAGCCTATATACTTTATAGTCTATGGTGCAATGTAATGAAACTGTTTCAACAACAACTCTTGAGTGGAGAATGTATTGCAAACCTTTTGTAAACCACATTAGCCTTAGCTAAATGTAACTCATTAACATACCAGCAGAATGCACGTAGCCTTGATGCTAGCTTCTGTCTAGCCTGCTGAATCTTCACTGGGCTTCATGATGAACCAGATGTTCTTCTCTGTCAGGAAAACACGTTGTTCTCTGGCCCTATTCGTCTTTTACCTGAACCAACAACATAAGTTCTGCCTCCAGGCCCCATCCTTGCTGTTCAGCAAATCAGTAGCAGCTTTATACTCTCGCACTGGACTCACATATAAGTCTTTGATGCAGCCCTAAAACCGTATTTGTGCTCACCACATAAGCAAGCGTTACATTGCCTTCTGTATTGAGGTTTAACACAACAAATTCAATTCCGTGCGTCTGAAGTTGATCCAGACTGAGCTGCCATCCAAACCCCAGCTTTGGCTCCCGCGGCAAACACTCACCACCTCCTCTGTAAACGTCAGAAATATAGCATGGAACGAAAACACGCGTGGTTTTGATTTAGACCCAGAACCCCAAAAAAGTACACGCTGCTTTATTGTAAAACTTTGGCTGCACTCTGCTCAGCCAACGTGCGTTTTTCTGCGATGACAGTGAAAGTAAATTAGAGGCAGGCGGCTGCCAATCACCTGGTCGCCATACCAGCCAACAAAGGGAGAGGTCGGTTTTCACCCACAACCAAAAACATCCAGACCCTAGAATCTCTATTATCACCAATTTGATCCCTTTCATTGGAAGATGTAACTTTCTACCTCAGTTCTTCAAAGGGTAGATCAACAATACTGTTTGTCCTCCAGAGCCTCACCACTGTGACACATCTGGAGAAACACACCAATCGGTGATGTCCCTGCTTCTGCTTTATTAGTTTGTTGTCGGTAGTAAAACACCTGCTGTGACATCACTGACTACAGGGAAGGGCCAGATGTGCAACATGCAGGAGTTTCGATCCAAGGACTGGACGTGAACAGTAGCACTTGAGTTATTTAGTGTGGTTACAATGGCACACAAAATGTATGTAAAACTAGCTTAAAGAACAACATGAAGACTGCACCTTGGAACTTGCATGTCAGCTGCAGAGACCTGGATGTAGTTTTGGCTCCTTGGCCATAGTTTCTTCCCCCAGGATGAAATCTGCAGTTCTGATATTCTACAGCTTACGTAGCTTATTCAGACGATAAGCAAGGATTGGGCCACACATCCCATAAACAAGTATTTTATATAGCAGCCTTTTTCTGTCCAAGCTCCAATAAAAACACTGTCTAAGTGCTGGTGTCAGGAAAACACTGCTCAATCCTGGGCTACAAACAATTTGGTCCTCTTGAACACAAATGATGGTCATGATTCTCAGTATAAAGAGAGGGGAGATTTGTCGCGCTGCACGTTTGCCAGGAACACATAAGACCTTCAGCTTCCTGGTTGCATCTGCTGATTGGACAACTTTAATACAGCGCATTCATATGCCTTTTATCCGGATCCATTCCAAAATCGAATGGGTTCTTGCTTAGTCCATTCCCAACCCTTCCACTACGTTTCAAGGATATTGAAGTAGTTTTTTTGCTGTCCTACAAACAGACAAATGACAATAAAAACATTACCCTCTCAGGTACTAAAAGTTTCTAGTCTTCATGCTAGGCTAACCATGTCCTGACTCCAGCCCTGTAACATGGAGATATGAGATATCGATCACCTCATCTCACTGTCAGCACGCAGGTCCAAACATCGTATTTGCTTGCATTACCTAATGGGAAACTGTTTCGATCTTGGCTCTTGGTTTGAGTTTGGACTGTAGCTGCTGATTATTTTGGGTAAACCAACAACACTTTGGGGTCAAGGATCAGGAGACGTGATGGATAACAGAGAGGTTAGGGTATTTCTCTCCAACATACGCGCATTCACAATAATGACAGTACGACTTCAATCTAATGTTCCCAACCACAGACGGACATCTTGAGTCGATGTCAACTCCTACTCCGATTTTCGCCTCCTCTTGGCAGAATATATCCAATTAAGCGGAAGGCTCACAGAGTTCTCTTCGGGTTACTGAAGGTTTAAATATTTTAAAAGACTGTTTTGGGGGGAAAAAGGTTCATGAAACTTCTTCTGAGTGCAAAAGGACCACAAATTTGTTTTTTTGTTGTTTTTTAATAGGTTATTCTGAGCCTTAAACATTTCCTGTTTTCCACTGCACAAAGTTAATGACAGTTCGAAATCTTTAAATGGGTAGTGTTGGAATAACAGCAGCAGGAAATCAGTTATTTTGCTACATTTAGTCCAATTATGCTAAATGTTTTATTATAAGACATCCTTGTGGGCTAAACTTGCTGTGACCCAGGGTGGAAGAAATAATGCTACCACCAATTATACTCTCATTTCTCAATGCAATCTCACAGTTCACTGAATTGATGTTGCATTTCACAGCTTCAACTTCAAAGATTTCTCTTAAAGCAAACAAAACAATGTGGCCAAAGGTATGTGGACAAAGGTATATATAGTTTCTCCCCACTGGATTTTGGGATCTCTAGAGGCAGGGGGCAAGCAAGTGAGCGAGAAGTGCGCCAACCTCCTCTGCTCAAGCAACAAGCCAGTTTTGAGAATGCAAGGACTAGAAAGAACAGATATTTGTGTTCAGATGTAGGGAGTAAAAGTAAAAAGTCGTCAGGGAAATATTTACCCAATTAAAGTTCAGATACCTGAAAAATCGACTTAAGTACAGTAGCGAAGTATTTGTACTTTGTTATTTGTATCCCGCTTCGCTGGAGCTAAAGGCATCAGTACCAACACATTCCCGATGGAGGTTCCTGGGACATATGAAGCTTGATTGTACACAACTACAGACACTAGTGGAGGGTGGAAGATGCTTTTCTCCCTACTACACATTATTTGTTGTCCAATTCTAATTCTAAAGTCTAATCTATGATTTTGCTCAAGGTCAATATTATCCCACAAACATGCTGGAATTGAAAGGAAGTGAAGAACAGAGCACTCAGCAAAAAAGAGGGTGTAGTTTGATTAGGGAAGACACAGCTACAGCACCTTCAATTACTGTGAGAACAGTGGCGTTTTGATTGGTATTGTAACAGAATGGTCTGCTAGTGCTGTGGCAAGACCAAACAGCCGCTTGCATCGACTTTCACCAAATTGCTTGCATTTAACAAACTGATATTTTGCTCTGACTCTCAGTTATTTGGGGTCGACTCCTATGCTTAGTCGTCAACTTTCTCTGCACCGCTCCACTTGTTTTGTGTTGTTATTTCATATTTCAAGACGTTGAGTAAAGTCAGAGCCGAGACGACCAGAAAACACACTTCCCTCCAAATACTTTTGGCTGATCAGTATATGAAAGAAAAGCTGAAAACTTGCTATCATTTATCTACCTTTACAAAAATTGGAGCTGGCTCGACTTTAGGCTTTGGCTGTTACATTTTTCCCAAATGGCTCAACTGGCCACAGTGTCAGGTTCTCTCAGGCTTCTCAATGAGCTGTGGTTAGAGGAGGGGAAATGACAGAGCAGGGAGAGGAAGATTAGAGCTCACCTCCAGTCGGGTGCGATCGACGTCTCTGGGAAGCTTCACTTTCACTCTATGCGTCACTGCCAGGATTTCATAAGGGTAGACCTGGCACACACAAAGTAAGCATTGTGGGAAATTTACTGAAGGATACGATTTTAATCCAGTGTCCAAAGAAGATGCCAAGAATATTAAGGTATATTTGTTAAGTATAAACAAGCTCTTACCTTGTAATCTGCAAGGGAACAGAGAGAGAAAGAGAAAACAGAGAATTAATCTGGTGGAACAATGAGTTTTTATTTGAATTTAGACCTATTATGAAAACTACCATAATAGAGCCTGACTCTGGACCCAAATCCTCTCAATAAAATTGGGTTTCAAAGGCGTCAAAAGCAGGCGCACACAGACACACACACACACACACACAATAATGATCTTGGCATCCTGTCAACTCCCTCTTCACTACAGCCTCAGATACAGCCAGGACTGTACGAACACACACTTATAAACACACAGCAATAATTCTGCAGCTGGAAAAATGACGTCACCTATCTACCCTGTAACCTCCTGCAACTGATCTGGAGCCAGAGCGGCAGGGCTGTGCATTCATGGTAAGGGATTATAAACTGACCTCAGATCAGCTTTCAAAGAAAAGATGATAGGGGCTTTTTCCACATTTTATAGATCAAGATTGTAGCTGATGCTATTTTCTGAAGAAAGAGTTCATTTTGACTGCAAAGTGAGATCAGGTTGTTCAGCGCCCAGGGTTCAAACTTAGATTGAATTAAATCTCTCCTGGTTGAATCATCAGAACAGAATATGAGAAGCTGTGATGAAAATTTCTGGTTCTTTGATTTAAAAGAAAAATGACTGCAAATGGAAACCGGACAGGAGAAGTTAACTTCTGCAGGTTGCACTTGAAATGATAAGAGGAAGCTAAAGACAAAACAGTTTAAATCTTAATTTGAATTAAGTAACTATGATGCTTGTGATTTGTTTCTCAGTCACAATGGTGAAGCAGTACTGTCTTCTTAGATTGAGCCCAGAGGGAACACAAACAAATTGAATAAAACTGTAGGGGACCTAGAGATCCTGGGGTACACCACAGGTCATGCTGGTTAACATCAATCACAACAGCCTCTGACTTAAAAATAAGATCTAAAACATCAGAGGGTTACACAAGGGTTTTCCAAACTGCCAAGGTTTATTTTATGGTCACAGGGTGCCATACAGTGCTGAAGTTTTCCCTGAATTAGTTTTCCAGATGAACGTTGTTTAACTTTAAAGTGCAATCTCTATTAAATGATGCGGTCTGAAATCAAACTGGTATCAAATTGGTATTTGGATGGAAAAATACCTCCAGAAATAGAAACCCTACAAATCTCTGGCTGTAGTTTAAATTGTAAGTTCAATTTTATTTGAAATCTTCAAACTTGGAATGCCACTTCATCATTGCTTAATTGTCTAGATTCTGAACAAATAATTGTAATAATATTTGACCTGCACAACATGAATTGCAATCTCCAAACTGACAGTTGAATACATCACTGTTTATGTGTCTTATACAGGAGCATCTTATTTTAGGGTATATTGAAATGAACAACTTGACATAATATTATAGATTGATATAAACTTCAATCATATTCAACATATGGCTGCAGCCCTTTGCAGTCAGGGTTGGCTGGTTTCAGCTGTTTGCCCCAGGTTGCCTTATGTTTAAAATCAATTAATTGTCGAATAAAAAGGCTACAAGGCATATACTGTTAACCCACTATGACTCTGAAACATGAAATGTGAAATTGAACACTACAGCACTAAAAAAAAAGCCTGCAAATCATGAACATTAGCCAGAGCAAAGAAGAGCTGAAGATAAATGACTTAAAGTTGATTTTTCAGTCTTACCTCTCATGCCTCCCCAGCTGTGGGAGTCCGGGTCCACTTCATCCTCCACCATCTCAGCAGGCTGCAGGAAAAGAACATGGCTGGTCTTTATCACAGGGTCTAGGGTTGATCGGAGGCCTTTCAGCCACCGCCTCTGCCCTTGATTTGCACACATTCTTTCATGGTGACCATTATGAAGTGAGTGTGATGCATTGATGATGGCGAACTGACATCAGTTTGGAGCGACTTAAAGGCAGCTAAGGGGAGAGGGAGGCAATCACGTCTGAGGAATCTTTGTTTGTCCACTTACAGAGCTAATCGAGGGTGACTATTAAAAAATAACTTCAAAAGAGTTATTGACAACATCTTTGAACTTTTAGTCACGGAGGCAAACTAAAATCCGGTTTTCTCCTTTAGTCGCTAAGTGTGTGGGCTGATGCTGTCTTTGATTAGGGGCATCCAGATACAATTTAAACAAAGCTCACTTCTAACTGTAGCAGTAGAAGCTATGGAAGGTGTTTTGTTAGCATTGGTGTTACACTGTCATGACTCACACCATTTAGCATCTAAATCATTCAATCTTTTCATATGTAGTGTAGGTTTTTGCCTGCAGTGTAACATCAGCTTAGCGTTTCCCGTAGTTCATTTCAGTTCAGTTTCCAAAAGTCCAAAGTGTGACACCAGGCATGCTCCTGCTAGAAAACCTTTTTTAGAGATAAACCATGTCACGTAGTTCTAATCACGCTGATGTTTGTTCAAGTGCTCAGGTTTCTGGTAAGTTTGGTTTTGATTACTAATTTGATGCTGTATCAATTTGGTGAAACATCACCATTGACAGCTGAGACTAATGCGATTGGTCGAGCATGTATAAAGGCTGGAACGCCAAATAATTTGGCTTCATTTCTGGATACTGGGAGGAATTAGAGACACGTCGTCCATATTTATCTGCAGTCTAAGGATGACACTGTGAGTACTAGGGCATGTTGACGATAGCATTTAGCTCAAAGCACCTATCTGCACCACAAAGCTGCTAACACTGCTGTATTTTATAATTATTGTGCCTTTGCTGTAGCAGAAAAAAGTAAGGGCAATTCAATTTCTCTTCAACTATGAATGGATACTGAACACAATTCCATTTTGTATGAGGGTGTAATTACACAGAATGCTTATCAATGTAAAATCAGGATAGTAGTACACAGTGTTCTTATTGAATAGAAGCAAAATCTACTTCCAACACACTTAATCCACCATGTCAACAACCCTAAGCAGTAATGTCAGCAAGTGAAAAATAATGAAGAATACTTTGGGCCATGAATCCGTCGCGGCTCCCGAGCTTTCATTTCCTCCTCGGTTCTGTTTTGGCTGCCTGTCTACGATCCATCAACAATCACAGTGGGAGAGCAGCAATATCACACCATGGGTTGATAGACTAAATATCCCCAACGTCCTCATAATAAACTGGGCCCTGCCTGTGTGGAGTGAGTGGTACAGATCGACCTCTGTGTAATCTGATACCAAAGCTGTGAGAGAGGGGCTCGAGGGGAGGTTGATTTCTAACAACAGAGGAAAACTTTTAAACCGTCTTGAATGCTACACCGAGCACTCCAGAGATGATGGCACAGAGTGGGTGGTAATGTGGAGGTGCTGATTTGATACAAATCTTGATGTAAACTGAGGATGGAGTTTTATTTGAGTACTGTGACACTGCAAGGTTAGAAAAGAAACAGCACCACCCAGTGGTACGAAAGGCAAAAGCTGTTTGATCCTCCCAACACCTGAGACAGATTTGAAGCAGCCAAAGCCTGAGAGTAAGATTAAAGGTCCTCTAATATCCAGGTGCACTTGGTTTGTAGACAAGTAGTCTCCACATATGTTTTTGTGTGATGTTAGCTTGAAAAATAGATATCTTTGTGCCAAGTGGGACAGTCAAGAGTTTAGATTAAAATCAGAATCAGGTCAAATTTGAACAGTGAAATTATTAACCATAGCTGTCTATTGTAAACATCCTTAAAAGTCAAACCCGGTTCTGGTTCAGGTTTGACCCAACAAGCTTACCGTTTAAGTGTAGGTAACTTGTTGGCTTTATACAACCTCACCTTTTCCAGCAAATCTTTGATCCAATTTTCTGTCTGAAATCTCTTTCTTATATTATACATTTTTGATGTGTTGGATATTTTTCATGGTCTGCAACATTTCCATGCACTGTTTGAAAGCAGTCATAGGAGATGCATTGTCCTTGCTTCACCAAATAGGTAGCTCACCTTGTAAATGCCGTTCCTTCCATATCCGGGTAAAGATGCAGACTTATTGTAGGGGAAATCTGTAAAGAAACAAATCTCTATTTATACTGTTCAGTATCATATCGGCCACACCAGGTTGAGCTTGTGATTGGCTACTCACTTGGCTGGGAGGTGTCAGTGGGCAGGCTGCAGGTGGACTTGCTGGGGTCCAGGTCTACTGGACACATGTGTCCATCAATCTCACTCTTCAGGATCATCCAGCTGGTCCTCTACAGGGAGCAAGAGAGATCCAGAGAGAGAGAGAGAGACAGAAAGATGGAAAAGAAGTGATGGAGGATGGCAAAGATTGAGTTAGTGAATTAGTAAATGGATGTACAGCATTTGTAAAGTTTGAGAAAATGACTTGAAAGGAGGCAGATATGGACAGACGCATAAAGACACACATTCACACGGACCCACCTTGCCATCCTCCCCATCCTGCCAGGATGTTCTAGAAGCTGTAAAACAGTCACATGTTACAGGGTGTCACAGTTAACGTGCTGGAGATCATCTGCCCCTCCGCTCCACTTAACTTCTGTACGCACTCTACACAGTGAAAACCATCCCTGTGACATCATCAGTTGCAGACGGCATCTACAGGGAGCTCTCTGTGTAAGTTTACTTTCAAACAGGGTTGGATAAAAATCACTAACGTTTGTTTTAACAATGTTTTTAAAGAGGCTATGCTGAACATTTTGGGAGTTTGGCCCATTGGACATCAGAGCAAAATGTTTCAACGGATATAGCAATGATCACGATAAAATTAGCCTAGGCTGTTCATGGTCCCATGCAGGGGTGGACTGGCCATCTGGCATACCGGGCATAATCCCGGTGGGCCGTTGACCCAATGTGGGCCGGTCTGGTCCGCTATGTTGTTTTTTTTCTCTTCCTCTCTAAATTCCCTCCAATTGGGCCGGCCAATTGGCTACAGAGGGCTAGCAGTGTGTTGCCAGCATCGACACATATTATTGGTCTATTGTTTGTCATTGTCAATCAATCATGGGCTGACAGGCTCAGAGAGCCCTGACAGTGCTGTCAATCACAATACAAACCGGGGGCGGGGGGGGAGTCGCGGGACTGGCTGCTGCTGAGACAGAAACTTAACTTAATGGATAATAAGAGTAAAAAAACGCCCGGGTGGCGCTGAGAAGCATCGGGAAAAAAAGCAGAAGTCTCTGGAGGTGGAGGCTGCTAAATGTGCCAAACTGACGGACCTATGTGGTGCCGGGTTCACCAGCCCAGCAGCAGCAGGTGCGCCGGGAGACGAGCGAGGAGGACTCGACAATGATGAGCGAGCGGAGGCAGACATGTGAGCGCGCATTTTCAATTTTCAATACATTCTCCAAACTGGCTTGTTACTTGAGCAGCGGAGGTTGGCGTCGCACGCCTCTACCCACGGCGCACCTCTCTCTCGCTCTCTCACTCGCTGCCCCCTCCCTCCTGAGATGTGCAGGTCCCGGTGGCGTGTTTGCCGTCGGGGGGGGTTGGTCTATCCCTCCGCAGGTTCACCTTCAGAAATCTTGTTACGACTTTTACTTCCTCTAGAATAGGATAAGAGATAGTGTCTTATTTTGTGTGCCTAGATCTGGTTTCCCTTTGCTGAGTTATCATAAGGGGCATTGTGTATCACTCTTGCTACTGATGAGAGGTCCATGTTTAGTGATATTTACAGAATGTTTTAGTGGTTATACTGCGGTTTATTAATGTTCTTGGGCAGACACAAGAGGCACTTGTTTATAGTTAATTATTTGTTGTCTCTAGATGCACTGGTCCATTACTATTTGAACCTCAGCATCTAGGGTTCAAAATTGGTAAAATTATACATTATATGCATATTGTTGTTGTAATTTTTCAGTCAGTTGAGATAAATCTTGAGGAGAAACATTTTGGGTTGTTTTGTGTCTGTATAGACCTACTATAAAAAGAGCTTTGCATTTTTTATTTTAGTTCTTGTACTTTTGATACTTAAGTACATTTCAACACCAGATACTTTTGATACTTAAGTACTTTTAATATGAGCTACTTTAAGACATTTAGAAGACATAAGTTACGTCAATTTAATGGCAGATGTGCTCGGCTAATTATGTGGGCCGGTCTGAGCCAAAAAATGCCCGGGCCGTTTTGTTCTCCCAGTCCAGCCCTGGTCCCATGACTGCAAAAATATTTAAACCTGGGCTTGGTCAAATATATAATGATAAATAAGTAAAAAGCAGTGACAAATACCAAATTTCAAATCCATTTCCAGTGAATAAACATGATCCTCTGAGGATAAACCCTTGTTTTTTAGAGTTTCCAGTTTTTTTTTTTCATAAGCGCACCATCTTCACAGACTTCCACTCTCATCCTTTTTCTTAAATGTCTTGTAGCTCTTCACATTCTGCTATGAAGTCGAGTCTGTGCTATGCTGTGCATGCTCAGTGGTGCAATCAATTAAATGTCCTGCGGTATCAATAAATCATGTACACAATTAAAATGTTCAACTGCTCACTTTACTTAATTGTGGTTTAATGTCACGGATAGAAACAGCTGCATTAAACCCAAGAGCCAGCAGCTCACAAACAATTTGCTTGCTATCAGTCACATAGACTGTCTAAAAATGATGTTGAGGATTTAACGCATTTTTTGTTTCGGACCCCAATCCCAGTATATAGGTTTGGGATTATTAATATGTCTAAGCTATTGTTTATGTCAAGTATGTTATGGTAATTTATGTGCATGTAATAATAACCCAAGGGCAGAAATGAGGTAACTGTCATTTAGTCACTACTCATCTGTGCTCGCACATTACTGCATTTCCTTTCTCTAAGTGTATGCCAAACACATACGACTGCTTAATAGACTGCATACTTAAGCATTGGTACTACACTAGACAAAGGTTTTCAAGTAACTTAAATGACAACTCTTGTATCAAATAACATGAGCAAAAGGCCAAATTCCCACAGAGTATACATAGCCTAAACTTATTGTCCCTTTACACGGCCATTTGTACAAAAATCTTAAACAGAATGGAGGTTTAGATTTTCTTGTTTCTGTATTTTTTTTTCCGTCTGCCTGAATGACAATGATCTACAATCAAGACGCAGACACTCAGCTCATAAATCTGTAGGACTATGCCATATGCAGCTGATGTACTTGTCCTTTTTGATCAAGATGAATATCTCCTTTTGTGATGGAGGTGCAAACAGGCTTCTCGGACTCCTACAGTATGTGTGCTCTGAGTGATGTGCACATATAGCTAGAAGGGAACTGTAGTTAAAAAACACAAATACACCATAATTAAGACACACAAACAATGGTTAGGGGTGAGACACAGTGATTGAATCTGTGATTGGAACAACACTAATGCCACCATACATAGGGAATCACACACCCAACTGTTCACGGTGAACAAACAGTCACAGCATCACCACTTAAAACAACAAATGAGCTGGTGAGATGAATGCAGACATGCAAGAACGAGGTTGAGCAAATAAACACCCAAGGGCCCCACTGACAATCAGCTTCAGTCCCAAATGAGTTGGATAATCAGTGCGTAACTGTGTTGCAATGTCAAAGTTAACAGTGCAAACTAGGGCAATGTTTATATTACTGGTGAAACCCAATTCATTTGTAATATCAACGTCAGTCTCCTCATCAACATGATGTTACCTCTAGACCCCGAGCCACGAACTTCACTTCCCTGTAGTTGATTTTAATATCGACAACCGCTGCTTCACTACCCCCTAGGGTTTGAATAGCATTTAACTCTCTGTTTTAGCTTAGAGAAACTGGGAGAGCAAGGACAAAAAAAAGGTTTTATCATCATATCTTGGAACTTGTTAACGTCCGGACAGTGGAAGTGTCCAAAACTAAGAATTGACAATAATGTAGGGTACACCCATCATGTCTCTTTCTGGGTGGGTAAATCCAGCACTAGCTTCTGATTGAAGCCCTCTCATTTATTTAAACTGAAACTATGACAGTGATCTTGGATGAAATCATCAGTGCCCTAATTTATTTAATACACTCATAGTTTTATTAACCACTGTGCCAATGCTATCTCCAGACAGCAGGTTGATAAACAATGATTGAGGAAACCCTCAAAACAGGGTCTTAGGTACCATCATGGATTTCTTTCTACAAAACATCCAGGAGGCAAAATTCAATGATTGTTTCAATTGTTTTCTCATCACATTGCCCCCCATATAAATGGTTGATCTTGATAGATTCGGCATTTGTATATGAAGTAGATTTTGTAACATGGAATGGGTGGATCTCTCTTACACCAGCCCTATGCATGTAGATCCGTGGAGTCTACTAGACGAGGACGAGCCTTAGAGAAAAAGGGAGGAGAACTGGGATAAACAGGTGACGAGATGAATGACAGGCGACGTGCAACACATCGTGCAGAGACCAGACCAGAGGAGTGTTAAAGAGGAAGTCGACTGTACCATGCTTTTTGTAGATGGGGGGTTTTCTATAGATATTATCTTTGACCATAGTCTCTGAAGATGGGATCAGATGCAGAGGAAAGAAAATGGAAGAAGCCAACATGGGAGGGAGGGAGAGAAAGGAAGAGAGAATGGAGAAAAAGAAGCATGAGTCATCAGTTATTGAGGGATGAGATATTTTGAAGAAGCAAAAGGAGGGTGCAAAAGAGCTCGAGTTAACACATTTGTCATTTGTATTATTGCACATCAGAAAAATCACCACTTTTAATAATTATTCATGCGATATATTTAAAATAGATCAATGGATTGGTCTTTGTCAGAGGAGGGGAGTCTGAGGTTATTTGATACAGAACAATTCAAAGATATTCAAAGAATAATATCACAAACCACACATGGTCCCCATGCATCAGAGAGTCTAAAGGCATTAGTGGTCTTTTCTGGACTTTCTAATGAAACCATTTGAATTAATAATAGGAATTGTAACTGTACGTTGTTAGGTGAAGTGCCTCTGGAGGATAATGGAGACAGTATGTTTCCCTGAGGCCAATCGAATCCATCTTAGTATCAGAGGATCCAGACAGGCCTCTAACAGAGATGCTTAGTAACAACTGTCACACATTAAGCCGCGACAGAAACATGACTCACAATAAAAAAGCACATATAGGTAATTTCTCTGGCTTTTTCCAGTGCCTGCCAGCATCCATATAAAAGCAATAAGGAGGATGACTATGAAAGCCATTAAGTGGATAATCGTTGGCTGTTTTTTCCACTTAACTTGCTTCCAACTTGGGAGGTTTATTGTTTCCTCTGCATGACTGACAGTCTAATGTTGAATAGGAACAATATGTTGGATCAAATGGATTTTCCTCTGCGAGAGATTTAAAAGCGATAAAGGATACAGTGTTGAGCATCAACTCCTATCCGAACATATTAGAACTTTAATCGTACGGGATTAGATCTCGTGCCAGATCTTAGCTGCGTCACAAAGAAATGGCTTTGTGGGATTGAACAAGTCATAGAGTGCAATCCTTAAACCAAGGAAGAAATCAACTCTTCAAGGTAAAGATGCTGGTCCTCATGCAAGCTCTACTAATAAAACAGGGAAATGATGGCATTCAACTTAATTTTTGGCAGTCATTTAGAGTACAGAGAGTCAAATGTTCTCCAAAGTGGGATAAACACCCATTTTTGCATTAAGCCAGCACAAAAAAACTACACAACAATGTGAGAAGGTATCGTGTGAATAGTGTTGACATCTTTTGTGCAAATGTATTTCCATCAAAGAACCAGATGATGGAGAATTAAGCTCCAAGGAACTCCCTATTCAAATGAGAAGGGGAAAAGTAGAAAACATACTTTCTTTCATCCATTCTCTGGTGGCGAGTCGGGCCTGTGATCTCACAGATGCCTTCTATCGGCCCAAACTTATAAAATATTCGCTTCCAGCCCAAATATTTCAAGACAGTATTTCCCTGCTCTGCTCTTCCTCACTGGGACATAAACTAGGTTTGTGGGAATGTCGGATTTACATTTAGATTCCAAGCGTTTGGTCTTACCAGGCAGATGATGGCGTTGCTGGATGAAAGAGGTTTACCACTGGTTTATCTCATCACAACAAATTTACTGGTGAGAAGTTTAACTCATTGAACAATTATTTCTTAATTATTTCCCCAAGAATTTTGTGTGGTTGAATTTCTAACCTTGCTGCAGTGATCCAGAAGTGCAGTGTTGTTGGCACATGTAGCAACACTAATGAGTGGATCAGAGGTATCACAGAATTTAAACTTTCAACCACAGGATGTCTGTGGAACAATGTCGAATTCTCAGTTTGTAAACCAACCTTGGTATCAGTGGTAATAGCAGTAACAGAACCAGTCATTTCGGAAATTCGTAGCTTACCTTGAAATCCACTCGTACGTCACTAATGGCGGTCTACTCCATTGAACGTGTGTAGATGTAGGAAAAGTGTAAGGTTGAGTTGCGAGCCAAGCGCGGCGCTTATGGCCTACCTGGTATGTGGAAATGCCGGGGAGCAGCCATGTATGTAGAAGTGGATGAGGGAGATTTGCCATCAGAATAGGTGGATAAACTGGGGGTACTCCGACCACTTTCACTACCTCCAGTTTGGGATGAAGGTGGGTGGGCATTGGATATGAAAGGCAGAAGGGGAAGGGATAGGGTCGGGGAGGAAACAAAGGACGTCGGGGGGCAAAAAGGCAGCATTAAGGTAAGCAGACTGATAAAGCTCAAACAAGAAGCTGTAGTTAATACAGTGATGCAGGTGACTTGATAACCCAGCCGTTTACTGTCTGTTAAGATTAACTGTTCTGTCGTCAGTGAATTTCTGGCAGTGAATCCCGACTGAACTGTTAAGTAATGAGACTAAAATGATCCTATAGAAGTTTTGTTGCTACCACTTTAGCATACAGTCCCTCAGACCAATTCACGTTTTACAAGCAGCGTCATCCAGAAACTCCTTGAATCCTTGGCCACCATGAGCCTCGAGGTAGCTGTGTTATAACTTCCCGAAACCTACATGAAACCCTCTGAGATGCCTTTTTCACAATCTGTATTCATGTTCAAAATCAAAATCAGGATTAATTTTCTGTCTCTGGCCCACAGAGGATTTCTCTCCTGCCTGTGTAACTGGTTAACCACCTGAGGTTAACTGCTTCAGACCACATCAGAACCTTTCCTCCAATGGGACCATATGCTACTTCAATAATAATGTTTCCCAACAATGGCAACAAAAGTTATTCAAAGGTTTGTCTTCATCTATCTGATTTAATCCTGTCACTGCCACTTCTTGAAACCGAGCCTGTCTTATCACCTAGGCACAGCTGCAATAGAAGGTACAAAGTTGATATCCTACAGGCTTGTGGCTTATGCAGGAGCACATAACATTGTTCAACAATCTTGCTTGGGATAAATCTACCTTTGATAGTTTGGTTCATAATCAAAATCTCTATTCAGATGAAAAATAGGAGTTTTACTTCGGGAACCACGCTGTTGAGCTCATTAAAATGCTCACTCAGCAGCTACTTCCTACTTCACTGTGAAGAGAAATGCTAGGTCTGATTGCACTAAACCTGTTAGCGTTAGCACCAGAGCAATGATGCAACTTGGATGGGACCTGAAGATCTGAGTGACTTTTTGTTCGGATCACTTAATAGTTATCAATAGAAAATCACCTTCAAAGTGTGAGTTGTAACAGTCTAAGTGTAGTTGCCAAATAAGGACCACACTGACAGTGACACATAATAATTTTTCATAACCGGTTGGTATATTATATCTTTTTTGTTACACACATAAATATAGGAATGATTGTGTGCGTGTTGTGCATCTGAGAGCAAAACCAGGGACAACCCCAGTGTGTTGTCATGAGCAGGCTGGGTGATGGAGTCACTGGCACCTTTGAGGCCAAAACCATAACCACTGTACATCCAGAGCTTTGGGGAGGAAACAGAGGGAGAGAGATTTTCTGTGTGTGTGTATGTGTGTGTGTTTGTGTGTGTGTGTGTGTGTGTGTGTGTGTGTGTGTGTGTGTGTGTGTGTGTGTGTGTGTGTGTCAGGGAGAGTTTTATCAGATTGAAAACACCACACTCTTCTACCCTCAGGCAGAGAGGAACCACAGACAGAGATCTGGATGCAAGTGGATGAGATCACTGACACACATGGCAGCGCTGTTCGAGCTTGTCCGAGTGATCTCCTTCAACTACACACAATCACACACACAAACACACACATGCCTGTGAACACAAACACACATACACGCTGGAGTACTGTTAGTGCAGGTCTGATTGTGAGGCAGATCCTGCCTACAAACATCTGGAGTTAAGGGAGTTTGGAAGGAGATGCAGATTTATCTGAACAGATTATACGTTTGACAAAAGGCTCCAATCATTAATCAGAAACCTATTTCAAAGTAACAAGATATCAACAATGGTTTTGGGGTCATTAAGTGATCAAAACAAAATCATGCATTATTCATCCTCGCAAGGTCCTTCCCTCAGCTCTGCTTCAATCTCCATCATGTTGCTAAAGTCTTTCTCCCACAGTGACTTCTATGAGGGAGCCTGCGCATTAAAACACAAGCCTGTTGCATGAAAACAAATGGCCCTCTTTCACGGCATGTTAAGAACCGCTAGGGCCTGATCCAGGCCAACGGAGCGCTGTGTTGCATGCCACTGCAACTGGCAACCGGACCCCCAAATTACAGCTCGGCCCGCTCGGGCTCTTTCATTCCTCCGTTCCCCCTCCTCTCTTTCATCTTCCCTGTCGGAGCACTCCCCTCCCAGCCTCTCCACCCTGTCATGGAAAAACCGCCGAAACCCTGGACCGCGTGTTTGTGATTTTCTGTGCAAAAATGTTTCAGTGGAAGCTCTCGACCTCCTCCTTTTAATCAGGCTATTTCAAAGTCCATGCACGCTATGTCAGAATGGGATCCAAAGGATTCTCTGTAAAAACGTCATTCTTTTTTCAGGCGAGGTTCCCTATAAGTGAAAATGAGGACTTAATGGTGCTGTGGAAACAATTTGATATCTGGAAAAACAACTTATAAACCTTTGTTTGCTCGTGTCTTTACGACGCTAAAATCAATCTGCTCTTGAAAACACAATCCAACACAACTTTTCTAAACCAATGAGAAGCCTGAACACCAATAATTTAGCCAGATAGCTACCACAAACAAACAATAAAAGCAAACCCATAATGATACCATATTTATAATAATCCCTCACTGCAGAGGAAAGCAGTGAGCACCAAACTAGTGTTATTAGGTTAATGCTGAAACAGAAATCAGTCTTCCTCCACTTTTTCTACTTTTTTGTGTTCACATTGTGTTTTGGTGAGGTAACCATTTTCTGAGGTCTCAGCTTTTCATTCTTCTGAAATGATGCCTGGAGATATGAAGATTAATCCCAAATCGTACCAAACTGTAGTCTTGCTGACAAATCACTGTACCTTATCCCCTTGACTTGCACTTAAAATATTTGTGCTGCATGATGCCTTGGTTTGGATACTTGTGACCCTGCCTGCACACCTCAATGTGCCTTGTATCAATACTTAGAACACGATACAACAGCTCTTTCTTCAGAATTCAGATCTGGGACAAAAGCAAGTGACATCAAAGGGATAATGTCTGACACGTGACAATAAACAAGGCACCATTCATGAAAAGCAAAACGATAGATCAGGCAAACAATCGGGACAACAATCTGAACACAGATACACAACAACAAAAATCACCCCTTAATATTCATCCAAGCGATAATGCCAAATGGATCAGGGTGACACTCAGGTTTTCTTCAAGTTAACCATGCATGACAACAACCACTTCCACAGACACAAGTGAACAGGGCAAGCAAAATGATCAAACTGTGTGGGCCTACGAATGTACCTTGATGCACTCCATGAAACCTGACAACACCACGATACCGGACAACATCACAAAACCTGCTAACCATTCTACCAGGGGTTGGGGGGGGGGAGACACAAAGAAGAGAAAGACTACTGGTGTGTTTTTACCGTTGGGAGGAGGTAAACTGAGATGCAGGGCTGTCCTAGGTTTAGGGTCAGGCACAGGGTCCTGTTTGAACCCTGGGGATGAGCGAGATCAGGGGATGGGGAGAAGATAAAGCAAAGGGAGGAGGTTGGTTTACGCAGGGGTAACAGCGTGCAAGGGGAATGTGCACAGCACTGGTTTGTGATGTTGATTTCAGTGATGTGTGGTATCGTGACTAGTATTAACAGGTTCATGGCTTCGGTTTAAAGAAAATAACAGATCCAAATGCAGCACACACCAGGTCAGATATTCTCTTTTCCATTATGACTATCTAGTCTAAGGCGAACCAAGAGACCTAAAGGCCCTGGGTGAGAGTTTAGATAACATGGTCATTTTAGTGCTTAACCACAAGTCATGCCAACTCAATTCATTGGTTGAATCACAGCACTCCATTCGTAAGGACCTCTGATCTCAGTCAAATACAGAAAAGACCTTGCTGCTGTTCCTAAATCCAAGGCCTGTGACAATCATTTAACCTGGGAATCCTTCAATTATTAGCTTTTTAACAAGATTTAAAGTTTTAATTTCTGTCCAACAGCAGCAAGGATTTTAACAACCATTGTCTGTATTGGACCAGGTCTTGGTCTCTGTGTACTTTTATACCTCTGATGAACGGGATGAAGTTGTGCTGCTGTAGCATGGCCAGGGTGGTGGGGTTTAGGTGTAAAGACAAGTCTGCACTGCCACCTGCTGGTGTGGGTGAGTACTGGCCACCACCACCACCACCTCCACTCCCTTCCGCCCCACCAGAATAGTACGCAGGGAGGGAGGATGAGTCCCTGGCCAAAGTGGAAGGGTACCTAATGCCACCCAGGAGGTTTGGGGGCAAAGTCAGAGAACTGGAGTCACGGGCCTGGTTGCTGTATTTACCGGTGGGGTATAACTCTGGCCCTGGGTGTCCAATCAGATTACAGGAAACATGTTGAGTTACAAGGTAAATTTTTGAAAGTGAACATTTCCTTTATAGTCATAAAAAAAACAAAAAAAAAACAACAACTTGCATTTAAGAGAGAAATGCTGTTCTAGTTGATTTATATTTTAAAAGTAACACTCAAACTTGAGGACATTTTTTGGATGTGCTCAAGCTCAGTCGCTGAGGAACTAAAAATGTGCAACAGTCCAAATACGTCTGGTCTAGTCTGTATAAGAAACATCTGCAAGGTGACTTTTTAAATCAGGAAATACAAAGGTCATACATGTGTATGGGGTTAATACCTGGTCGGCTGTAATTTACGGGGGAACGGGATGGGGTGTAGCGTCCGTAGCCTCCCAGGGAGCTGGTGGAGCTGGGGCTGGAGGGCCTCCTCTGACGGGGGGACTTCTCCCCATCGCCCTGGTTGCATGACAACAGTAACACAATTAGTGAATTCTACTGAGAAACACACTCACTCCTCCATCACACTACCAGAGGGGAAATAGGGGCAGGACTGCATCACTGGTAAATTCTTAATGAAATGGATCCATCATATTGAACAAAGCACACGAAAGATCATGGAAACCTGGTCACCATGGTAACACAGTTGTCAATGGAAACATTGTTATTGTTAAGTTCAAGGGCAGATCAGATTAGACAGATTTAAAAATGTTTTTGAAGATAAATTCATTTAAAATTATCTGCAAAGCTACAAATAAGATGTAAAGGTTCCTAATGCTGATCAGTATCAGTGACGTACAAAACATAATAGTCAGCTGCGCTAACTGACCACTGAAGTCACTTCTTAATTTCATCACTTCATTTCTTTCATTTGTTCAACGTCTTTGTTGCAAAAACGATGCAAATTTATGACAGTTTTATTTCTATACTTGGGAAGAATAACAATAGACCAACCATTCTTTCTTGGTGTATTTGTTTAACATGAAATTCATAGAAAAATTAATTGTAAGATATTGTAAATTGGCTTAAAATGCTGCAACATTAAAGATAATTCCTTTTGATTGTAAACTGAATTTTGCGTTACTTAACCATTAATCCTCACTTTAACAAACAGTGTTCGAGTTAATTGCTGAAGTCTTTTACAACTGACTTACACACTGTTTTGTTTCCCTTCATTCATTCTGCCCTATATTGTGTTTACACGTGTACATTTCTAGTAAACAAAATACTTCCCAAGTATAGTAATAAAACTCCACTGTACACACAAACACGTCACATGTCACACTGATTCGAGGTTGTGTCATGCACAGGGATACATTGTATTACCTCAGTAGGAGTAGGAGAAAGTAGCTGGGGGGACTGCAAATGAAGAGGGGGAGAGAGCCAATGATTAGGACAAACTCATATGTGAGGTTATATGAGTTAGCCATCCAACCATGGGAGTGATCATTCAATGTCAGTGTGAGGACATTCCTGATGGTTGGATGAAATGAAATGAAGTGGGTCCAGCATCCCCTGTTGGCTTTACATGCTCAGGGCTGTGACTGCACTGCACAGGAGTGGTTGTGTGAGGTGAGAGAGAATGGAGCATGGCGTTGATGAATGAGTGAGGGAGGACGATGGAGGGATAGCAGAGTGAAAAATGAAAAGGTAACAGAGGCAGGAAAAGGAAATGTACGCAAAACTACAGCAATCTGCTGAGTGTTAATGTTTCCAAAAAAAAAATCACCTAAAATATCATTTAGTAATATACATTCAATTTCAACAACATTATTATGGACAACACAATTGATAAGAACCACTGTTATGAAAAACAGTGTTGGGACTGAGGCCCAGTGATCTGAGTTTTCAACAAAGGCCCATAAAACGTGAGGCCTAAACGCGATCCTGAGACCAGCCCTAGAGTGTTCCGGGGTGTCGACACTCCAACCCCCCCCAGCAGCAGGCCCCGGTGGGAGATGTTGCAGGCCGCTCTGCAAAAACCCAAATGAGACTCTGAAACACCCACTGAGGTCGAATCCCCGCCCACTAAGGTCGGGACCCTGACATCTAATTGGCTGAGGGCAACACTGACCCTTGACCCCTCCTCCAGGGGGGCAGGTACCTCCCAGGTAGAACAAAACCCCTGTGCTCCCAGAAATCTGCCTCTTTTCCACGCTGCTCAAGTTGTTTTCTGACCTCAAGAGGTCTAACCACACGACTCAGTAACTAAGGAGGCGATTAGACGTTTGTTTAATATCATTTTATTTGAAGTCGTTTCATTTTCTTCTTTTATCTCAGTCAAAGTTTTATCTTGATAGGACCTTTCCTGTTTTAACTTGAAAAACCGAAACAGGAAGTGCCCCGCTGGACGGACTCCGACACTTCCATAGACTTTTCTTTTTTCCAACGATCCACAAACGGCTTCCACAAAGCCGTTCCCTGCAGAAGCGCGACGTTCATCCCGCTGAGGAGTAAGAGACAATTCACTCCGTTCCTGTAAAGCAGCACGATCTCCGCTGTTACAGAAGAAGACGAAGTTTCATTCCGTCACGGAGCACGAGAAAATCCGCTCCTTGTCCGGTCCAGCGGCTGAGCTCCGGAGCTCCGCTCGTGAGAGAGACCACGTGATTCACTGGCCCCCGACACATTCGCGCCGAGGCGCAGACACACCGCGGGGGTGGTACAGTAAGAGACTTGATTATCTGGGCAGATACGTAGCATATTGATTTAATATTTGAGTGTATTTGTTTGTGGGACCTCCGTGTCTCATTGTTTAGCCACGACGATTCGGCTACTTCCGGTTCATTTCCGGTTACGGCCTTGTGCCACAGTTTTTAAGCGCCGTGACTAAACGTCTCCGGTTGCACTCGTTCCCGTCTGAAGAACCTTACAGAGATTTTACCGTCAGACTTCAGCACACAACGCCGTTTGAGTGCTGAGCGGTAAAGTAAATGTAACTTGTTTCTGACGGTGTTTTTAAGAGCTTCTTTGAACTCTCCTTGCATGCCTTCTCTTCTCTCTCTCTCTCTCCTTCTAAACCGACCTATACACCCGTTCCGATCTGTATTTAGAATACAGTTCATGTAACAGTTAAATCTATATTTAAAGGGCCTGAAAACATCTGGCCGCCATTTTGAAGCCAAAGCTAAACCAGAACAAAGAATCCTTTGTTCCACCTCCTCCTTTGTGCCTCACACGTGGTCCGGCGGCCATTTGAGATTATTCATCGGTAGACCCGCCCTCAATTCTGGCTCTAAATTCATAACGAACCCGCCATTTTGTTTTGTAGTTTTAAGCCTAACATTGTCGGCCTCCATCTTGGATGTGACGTCACTACGTGACTGCATCATCGCCACGCCCCCTTTCTTTTCTCTCGCTCTCTCGCTCTCTCACACACACACACCCACACACACACACCCACACAGACACTTTGATAGACACAGACAGATGCATACACACTCAGATACACATAGGTGGATACATGTGTCTTCTAAATTGTGATAAATGCTGCTGCTGGTGTGATCTTTGAAATATGGGAGTTTGTTAAGATGATGAATCATTAAATAACACTGACTTTATTTCACACACACACACATAGACACACACACACACAGAGAGACACTTTGACACAGACACACACACACATAGAGACAGACATACATAGGTAGACCGCAGGTTGTCCATGTATTTTCTGAATTGTGATAAGTGCTGCTGCTGTGTTTATCTTTGAAATATTGGAGCTTGTTAAAATGAGGAATCATTGAATAACATAACTTTATTTCCCCTTTTTAATAAATACTTTTGTAATTAAAGTATCTGTAGTCTGTGATTATTTGTGCATAAGTGTGTGAATACAGCTGGATTATGATTGCCTGTGCTCGAACTTAGAAGCCTTCACTGTTTATTAAGTAATCGTTAATATTAAAATATTGACATTAATTAATTTGACATTTATCATTATGAGACTGATAATTATAGCTTGACATCGTTGGTCCCTGGAAACCAGGGTGGTGCCCCCCTTTCTCAATTATTAATATAGATAGTATTATTCTTAAATTGATAACTTTATTGTTTTTGACTACTTATTTTCATTATTCTTGGTTGATAACCTTATCATTGTTAATTGATAGCTTGTACTTTCTAATTGATAATTCCTATTTTCTCATTAGTGGTTTTATTGTTAGTTGATTACTGATCATCTTCAATTAATAATTTAATTATTTTTGATAGATAATTTTTATTATTTTAATAATCATATTTCATGATTATTAATAATTAGCCAACGTCAAGTCTACTCCTATTGCACAACAACAGTCAGTCAACAAAAAGTCTTTAGTCAGTAAAGGATCATTAACTTATCAGTGCCTTAGCTGAAGCTAACTGATAAACAATCATTCTGCATTCAAACATCTTTCAATTTCCGCAGTTGATACTGAAGTAAAAATAATATAATAATAATAACAATAGGGACTGACTTCTTCAAGGAAAGTAGAGAGTGGAGTAGTATTTTTAACTGAAGTAAACATACCACCATAATGTAAAAAGACTCCATTGCAAGGTCTGATATTCAAAAACTATATTTAAAGAGTAACCATAGCTAGCATCACTGATGGCTTATTGTACTGTGATATTGTTGATTGTAATAAAGTTTACAAAAAAACTACTAAATTGATCAACCATGAAACTTTGTGGAAGGATGTGGTATGAGTCCCAGAACCCAGAATTTTCTATCACTTTTTTGAAATTACTGGGATAGGAATTTTGGTACATTTTAATAATCATATTTCGCTGATTCGCAGCTTGATTAGTTGAAGGAAACTGTTGTATGTTGGCAGAGTTATGCACTCTACTGAGTGCCATTCTAGTCATTACTGGAACAGAGAGGCAAGTGAAAAGAGAATCACACAGAGAACGGTGAGAAGCTGGTCTACCTCTCCGTAGTGCCTCTCCTCAGATGGGAAGCTGACATATGGAGAGTAGGACAACATGTCAGGCCTGTCTATGTTATAAATGGCCTTGGTCTTTGGAAGAGCAGCCAGGTCCTTGTAATCAAGCGTTTCCTCTCCTAGTTTAGCCTGAGGGCAGACAGAAAAACACACTCAAGTATAACCACTCACTGGTATTTCAGAGCATGTACTCCTCTTTTAAAAAGATATATGAAACAAATGCTTCAGATGAAGCACTGAGCTATGGCACAAAACTAAGTTTTATGCAGCTGCTGCCCCCTGCTGGTGAAGTATTACATATATGACTCTGCTGGGAGAGCCCGAGGCGCTGGATGCTGGGACTGAGGTGATGCTCTCAGATGAAGTCCGGGTCACCTGTAACACACAAGACTACTTTTTAATCACAGGTTGATGGAGACGACAGAGAATAATATTGTGTTTATTTAACGCTCATCCACCCAAGCTCATGCTTTGTGTGAACAGACATTTAGTTTGGATTTTGAACTCAAACCTGTTATGAAAACGTTTCATCTCACCAACACTCAAACCGCAAATATTCAACTTACAACCCATTCTCAAAAAGGTGGTGAGGAGCACTCAGAGAAATAAGTATCCTAATAACCTCAGCACAGTGCGCTGTACTGTACGTTCACATAGGAGGTAACAAATATTAATGTGCAGATTGGGCTGGATTACAAGGAACATCATTGGCCTCAACAGGTTCAAACCTACTTTGTGTGCGCTCAACTGTCGAGAAAAAGGTAGATTAACACCTAAATCTCTCTCTCTCTGAAGAACACAGGTGCTCACTATAGATCTATTAGTGAAACTGTGTTGGCTGTGGGCATCATTGTCAAAGCGCACAAGTTGAAGAGAGCAGGTTAACGTTCCCCCGGAAAACAAATACAAATTTGAAAAATAAAATACAGTTTATCAGTTTCATCTTTACAGGAGACCTACTTCTTTCTGCTCTTTTCCAGCGTGTAAAGTAGCTTTGATTAAACAAAACAACAAAATAAAACTCATCTCCAACTGCCTCTTATTAAGCCGCTCCATTTTGCCTCTGAATGAAATATTAGCCTAGCCAAAAGTGGACAACATGAACATGAGCAGGACGTGCGACACAATTTGTAATTTAGTCTTTCAATCACACTCCATATACAAATGTTTCCCATGTTAATAACTGTACATGTAAGAAATCTGCAAAATTGTAGACTGAGATGCAAAACAGCTCCTATCAGGAAACACAGGGGCGGCGCGTCCCATTGGGCAAGTCGGGCAGTTGCCCAGGGCCTCGGCCGCCAGGGGGCCTCGTCGTTTTACAATTTTTTTTTTTTTTTTAATAATTCAAATACATCACTTGTCATTGCACATGCATGTGACTGGAATGTAATGTTTCTAGGGGTGTTCTTAATTTGTTGGGTCTCATACTGTCAGCTGCCAGAGTTGCCACAGGAACGAGCTCTGATCTCCCTATGTGTCTCTGAGCGAATGAGAGCGGGCGGAGCCCCGGCTCCTGTGTGTGTGTGTGTGTGTGTGTGTGCTGTCTTGACACACACACACACTCACCCGCACAACACTGTACAGTGAGCCGCTGCAGAGCCGCGGGTTGCCGACCCCTGGCTACGGCGGAAGAACGATTTGTTTACAGTTCCACCGTTAAAGGGAAGCGGACGTCCTAACATTAGTTCCGCGGCTTCACAGTACATTTCACAGGAACGAGCTCTGATCTCCCTGTGTGTCTCTGAGCGAATGAGAGCGGGCGGAGCCCCTGGCTCCTGTGTGTGTGTGTGTGTGTTTGTGTGTGTGTGTATACTCTCTCTCACACAGACACACACACACAAACTCACTCAATCGCATGTCTCCCTTTCTCTCTCTCTCTCACACACACACACACACACACATAGGGTTGCAAAATTCCGGAAATATTAAAAGTTGGAAACTTTCCATGGGAATTAACGGGAATTAACGGGAATTAACGGGAATATACGGGAATTGATGGGAATTAATGGGAATTAACGGGAATAAACTGGAAATGTTGTGGGTAATTTATACTAACTGTATTTACCTTGTCATATACAGACATTAATATAAACATTTTGTTGTGTCATAGGCTGATTTGAGCCCTGAGGAAACTTTGGGCACTTGACTATACGCTTCTGCATCTTTGTGGCATTCTTAACATAGGTCTTTGCACAGTATTTGCAAATGTACACAGCCTTTCCTTCTACATTGGATGGGGTGAAATGTCTCCACATATGAGAGAGTGCACGTGGCATTGTTCTTTAGAATAAGATGAGAACAAAGTTTGTAAAAAAACACTAATGCAATACCAGAGATATAAATTGTTAGCCAAACAATTGGAATCGTCTGTAAAAATATTTTATAATTGATCGATAAATTAATAGAAATAGGCTAGATGAACAGATGAACACTACAGCAGGCCTCAGTAGCCCTGCTGTAGTGAGCAGGATGCTAGGAATGATCTGTGCATGTGATGGAAGAATGCTCAGTGGAGGGTTGAAATTCAACGTGCAGTGTGTGCTGCATTCCAAAATTCTTTAAAATAGTGTTTTGAATTATGTTTTTATTGCTCAGCATTTAATTTGCATAGTTTTTTTTTTTCAAAATTCCCAAAAATCCCCGAGCTTAATATGCCTGTGGAAAGTTTCCTGAAAGTTTCCGGAAATTTACCGGAAACTTTCCGCCCCTTTGCAACCCTACACACACATAGTCAAAATAGATGTTAAAGTCAGCCGTTTTGCTGTAAAGTTAATCATTATGAAGTAAATAATTGTTTAGTTGTTTCTATTCACAATAAATGTCAGTTTCACATTACATGGCTCATTAAGTGTGTGTGTGTCTGGATGGGTGTGGGGTTGGAGGGGATTGGTGCTTTGGTGGGTGGGATTGTTTGTTTGGTTTTTTTTTTTTTGAAGGGGGGGGGCCTCAAAATTGTTCTTTGCCCAGGGCCTCCAATTAGCCAGAACCGCCCCTGAGGAAACACAAATGCTAACTCTCAGAAAATAAGAGAGGTCCTCCACAAGTCAGATATGTCCACTCTCTCTGTTCAAGTTGTGCGTTACCCTCTACAGATACAGATTCATTCATCAAACCATCCCTGTACATGCGCACCAACATAATGCATCATCAGTCGCCGACCGATTACGTCCGTCTGCTCTGCCTCAAATGAGAAGTGGACTGAAACATGTGGTGTCTTTAGTATTCATGGGCCATGAGTGTGTATGAATGTAGCACTCGGTGTCAACAGTTATGATCAACCCATGCAGCAGATGTCTGTGGTTGGGGAAAGGAGGGGGTTGAGTGGGGGTGGGGGTGGGTGCAGGGACGCACAGGAGCACCGACCTGCTGCTCAGGGATGTCATTGAGCTGTATCCGCACCTGCTTCTGGGAAGGAGAAGGGTTATGATAAGGAATGAGGATGGGAGATGGGGGAATGGCAGATACTCAATGAAAAAAATAATGGCAGTTTGTCCCGAACTGAGTTAACTCCTCCTCCTGTTTGTTGTGAAGGGTCCGTCCCAGCCTCCGTGTTGCACCTGATAAGCCTCAAGGTATTTCTGGTAGAGTTAAGGTGGGTTATTTTGTTTGTCATGGGAATTTAGAGCAGCCTGCTGTGTACTTCAAACTTCCAAAAACTTCAGGTAGCTACACGGCCAATTGTCTGAAATTCACAATGAGATGAGGCAAATTTTACTGCTTTGCCAAAGCAGACTGAATATTCCACTGGCAATGCTTACCACCTGATGGATCAATAAAAGATTATCAATATTGCTTTCGACCCTTCTTACTGTATCCCACTGTCAGACAGGCTTTTGGGTCTGTGTTCACACTGGAAAAACAACAAAATGATCTATACATCCATTCAGTATGGACAATAAATAACTCTATCCATTAAAGCCCGGCAAACAAGATGAAGAAGCTACACTTTTGTTTATAATAAGAGGTTTTCATAGTTAAGGTTGATATGCAACGTTTTCCAGTTGTTTCCTTCTAAACAATATGTTAAAGCTTTATAGGGCCTACTATTAAATATGGTATCAAGTGTGAATTGGGACAAAGCCCAATTCCATGCCTGATCACTATAAGATACAACTTTATTTTACAGCCTTAAAACTCAAGCAAACATTCATCTTTTGCTCTTTACTTTGCAAAAAAAAGGCTGAATAGTTCTATAGCAGCAGTTACATGAAGTATTAAATATTTAAAATATCATTGGTTTCATGGTTTATCGGGGGAGTTCAAAGAAAACAATCCCTAACCCTCAAATCTTCCCATGTTGTCTCGTGCGGATCTATTTTTGGCTCGCAGATATGAGACAAGCATCTTATCAGTTTGGACAAGGGTACAAATGTGGCTCTGTAGTTTTTCACACCCACCTTGCTCTTCTCCTCCAGCTTGGCTGCTTGTCTGCATGGGGGATGCCAGATAGCCGATCCTGAGGACACAGAGACACAGACACAAACCGTCATAGAACATCAGCAGCATTTCACTTTGTAGTAGTGTATACTTGAGGGGCGGTGGCCATGGTGGTTGGTTGATGTGTAAGTATTGGCATTTCCATTGGCTTCACAGTACATGGCTGTGACCCTGTCTTGTACAAATGATGCTACTGATCATTTATATTATGGAAACCTTTGACTAAACTTTAAAGGAAGTTAGTGAGACAAGTTATTTGTACAACTAAATTAATATATTATATATATTATAAGTCATAGTAGCGAAATAAGAGCTAAAGAGAGTCAACTGCACCAGCTGCTACTTTGTGTCAGGATCCCGGCCGCAGCTACTGGCATCTCTGTGACTGTGCTGGTATGATTCATTCCCTAAGCTGCTAACCCAGTTCATTAGGATCAAGAAGACCCATATCACAGTGGGTTAATGCTGACGTTCGGCTGATGGTGAGTGAGAGGAAACAGAGACCACAGACAGGTGCCTGGGCTTTAGAGAGACTGGAATAAACGAGGAAAGATAAAGTGAACCAAGAAAGTCTGTCATCACTCTGCCATTAGCTCCCGAGCTTCTTATCGTCTAAGAATAGACGCTCGGGGGTTTTAGGGCTGATTGCTTTGTGGTTGGGCTGAAGCAGTAACAACACCTACTCAGAACGTTTAGAGCTACAGTGAAAAACCTTGAATCTGAAATTGTTTACCTTGCAGATACATTTCTTCTCCCTCCGCAAACATCTGCTCACAGCGGGCACAGCGGGCACATGAGGGGTGGTAATGCTTCTCTCCAGCCTGTCCAGCAAGAAAGCAGACAAGGTTAGAACAGTGCAGGATATACTGTTGGTGTGAGCTCTTCACAGGAATTATCAAAGAGCTACTGAAGATATTTAGTGTTTCCCAAGAGAGGTATCTAAATAATGCAATTTGAAATGATATTATTGTAACACACTCCTAATTTAATGTAATTTAATTTTGATTTATCTAATTAGCCCATCTTCTACCTTGACAGTTGTTAGAAAATGAGCAATAATATGGTATGAGGTTATGATTTGGCTCGTGTACAGAGGTAATAATGAAGACATTGATACAACACACATTAGATTACAGTCCAGTGGATAACAGAGATACAAGAGAACACTGGTTACTGATTTCACAGCTCAATGCCAAAAATGTTGCCATGCACTCTGAGTCATCAGTCAAAATACATAATAGTATTGGGAAAATGCTATTATCTAGCTCGCACACCTAACATCTATCGTCTAAACCACAAAATGATCCAGACATTAGAGTTAGCGTATGAAAATATAAAGAAAAAAGAGTGTTAACTCCAATTCACTTTAAATGTCATATTTAGCTCTTTAAAATAGCTGATGAAGCATTGATAGGTTAACAGTAATTCAGATTCTGTGCCACCAGCTACAAAGGATGACAAAGAAAAGCATGTGTTTTATTGTTTAGCCATAAGGTGGAGCACTTGTTTTGAGTAAGAAGCGGTGCGGCTCTATTCAGTGCAGAGAGGCGAAAGATTCCAATGAGAATTAAACAACTAGACTTTATAAAAAAAAAATACTTATACACTTAACTGATCCTCATTCATCAATAATTTTGCATCAGATGTGAAATCTTCCATAAATGATAAACTGAAACAATGCAGAAGTCTGCGGTGTTCGAACCATTGATAAAGACGGAGTTGCCATCACTTGGTTTGACATTTAGAGGCTAATGGGGGTCACGTGTTATCTCCAAAGCTTGAAGAGGAATCCACAAGGCTCTGCGAGGGGTGGGGCTTGTCACAGTAAGAACAGATGTGCCTGTTACATTGTATTACGGTTATGGTGTTGATTGCTTTTGGACTTGTTGAACCACAGGGCACTGGGATACGGAGGTCTTGAGGGGTCGACTTAGTTCCTCGTAACTGAGACCTAATCCACGACCTAAATTGAGCTGGGCCTACTATGGTAGATGGTAAATGGTCTGTATTTATATATAAAGCTTTTCAAGTCTTGATGACCACTTAAAGCCCGCGATAGAACCACGACCATCTTGTCTGAGGACGACCGCTCGAAAAACCATATTTAATGTCAATGGGCTCCCTCTGCATTTGGTGTCTATACTCACTTATTACTGTGCACCAGGACTTTAGGGTCTTTTTTCTTCACCGTCAATATCTGATTGAGTTGAGTTGATTGAAATGTTGGACTACTGGAAGCATTTGCTTTGCTCAAGGGCACTTGAGAAGAAGTGGTGTTAGCTTGAGAGTTTTATATTTTTCTGACAAGATTTTCCAAGTGGGTTCATGGGTTGAAAATAACAAACTATTAATCTCAGAGCCCATTGGCTATAATCTGATGAAAAATGGGCCTCTGGGGCAGCAGCCAATATTATGGTGCTTCCAGTGTAGACAGCAGATATCCGGGCCAAGACTCTTTCTCTCTATACAAAAACACAGTGATACTCTTTGCAGGTGTTTTAGGTACAGAAGATACTCGGACTAATCTCTATTAGGAGCTAGCTGCGTATGATCGCGGATATATTTAAACATTTCGGTCAATGTGTTTCACCTCTTCTGCATTCCACACAGACTTTTTAACTGCGGGCAACCTAAGCCTGCTTAAATGTGATTAATCAATCGGAAACCAGAAGTCGTCCCCCACCAAATTCTTGTCCCTCGCCTACAGATTATATATATTCACATGAATCATTTTATAGAGATTAACAAACTATTGCTCCAAAACCTGATAAACATCCCCATTTCCACAAGTCTTCCAGTCTGTTGGGTAATCTAAAAACCACTGCACACATTCGGGAGGGATTTTCTCAGCATTATCACCTCATTCTGTCTTGTTTTGTGTTATGACAACACAAACCTTATTAGATAAGTGGAATTATCTCACTGTTGGCAGAATTTCTTTGTTTTTAAAACATGCATGATTAATGGACTCAATGTTAAACTACTCAAGATGGGAGCTCTGAGGATGAAATCATTCTTTCTCTCTCTCTTTGCAAAACAATCATCTGATGTCTGCTGATCTCCAGCTCCCAAGGGCACAACATCTGGCTTCCACCGCAGCCTGACTACGCACAATCCCTCTGCAGGGCCCGCCACTTTGCTGCGTCATTTCAGCACAGAACGATGTCCAGAAAACAGGATGTCGACACCCTGTTTCTTGGATGACACCCTGCATAATGCTTATCTGGACCAAATGGACAGCAGATGGAAAGAGAAGGCAACCAGAGACATGCACTGACCAGAATTGAGACTCTAGATCCCGGTATTATAGGGAGAAAAAAGAGGGTCAGGTGCTTGATAAACTGGCAGCATGTTGTAGAAGCCATGCCAAAAGCTCATATTTGAACTGAACCGAAACAGATAAATGGACAGAGACTGAACAGAAAAGAGGAAGTTGACTTAGAAACACTGAGGCCAGGAGATAAAAAGGTTGGAGCTGGATTGAAATTCCAACATGGAAAGCATGAGCGTGCCGGAAAGGAGATAGTACTACAATCAAATCCTTCCTTTGACAGGTTGCATGAGGGGGAACGTTATCATATTCAATGTCCTGCAGGACTGATAAGTCAAGGAAGGGAAGGGGTTGAGGATGGATTGGAGAAAGCTGCTGATTGGCTGTTTCTAAGAAATGGGGGTAAAGCTGGGTCCGCCAGGTTTAGGGTTTATAGTTGAAACAGTAGATTTTGAGGGTTTTAAAGCAGCAGTCATATCTAATGCTCGGCCCATCCCTTCGTCTCACAATTGCAGGGACCAGTCAGGCACGGGAGGTGATCCATTTAAGAAGATTGGAATACATTTTGGTGAGCACACACACACACACACACACACAGGAAATCTGGGATTCTTTTCACGGTCATCAACCTCATTTTCTAATTTTAAATCTGTCTGTTCCTCTACTCTCTGCATCGCAGCAGGAATCCTATTCTGTTCAATCTTTAAAAGCACATTGTCCTCTTATGCACACTCACAACCCAGGGCCTCAGTATGCATCAACTAGCTTGTTGTTGAAAGGACTAATATTTCTTCTCCTACTTTCCATCAACAAATATAAAGTCTTTTGGTAAAGTTTTCACATTTTAATGTCATCGATGATTTACGGTATCGAATGGATGATTAGATGTTAATTATGACAGTTTTTTTTATTCAAACATTTATATGGTGGATGAAATGTGCAGCACTTTCTCTATGAGAAGGGGCAATTTGGGGTTTCATTATCTTGCCATGAACTATGGGGAAGACTGGGATTGAACAGCCAACCTCTACCACCTCAGCCACAGCTGCCCACTTATCCATCCTTACTTCATCCACCAGGTTCCAACCGTCTCATATCCCAATCCTCTCACCGTTATCTTAACAGCTTATCTTTTGAGGGTCTCTGGGGGAGCAGAAGCAAATCTCATTGGGTGTTCAATTTACCATTTCCCCTGACCCCAATCTGAATGTGTTCAGACTGTGGGAGGAGGCCAAAGTTCTCACTGGGAGAACAAAGACCCCGAAGGACCCAAGCCATACCAGGATTTGAACTGGGAGCTTTCTAGCTGTGCGACAACAGTGTGAAACACCGCACCAGCCTGAATGAATATATATTAAACTTACTTATTACCTATAGCTGAGCCACACCTATTTTACACTCGGCCTCTGCCATGTGCTTAAAACAAATCCAAGTAAAGAGGCATCGCAGCACTGACTCACACTATCTGACTGACGGGTGATTTCTGAGAAGAGCAGTGACGAAAGGCCACAGCAAGGAGAAGTTGAGCAACAGAGACGTATACGGACAATAAAAGAGCGCTTTGATTCCTCCGCCTCTGCCGCTGCCGCCAGATCCAGCCATTGACTCGATATGTCCCCGTGGAGGAGAACCTTTGAACCCATCCAAATGTCACGACATTTTGAACGCTCAGTGTCTCAGTCGATGTTTCAAAGTGCACTGAGGCGCAGGTAGAGTGGCTGAAAATGGGCTCTAAAGCCAATACACTGAGACAACCGTGTGCAACGCCGATAACACAAGATGCCAAAGAGCCTCAGAGTCTCTTAGAGGAGCTGCACAACAGAAAAGATGATTCAACGGATTTGCTTTTTAGAAAACCTTTGCTCCGTGATGCTGAGCTGGTAAAGCTTCTGTCCTCCATCTACAGAACATGTTGTCACTGGCTTGATTGTCATTGTGTAAACTGTCATGCTGGCCTAATAACATAACTACAATCTATCTTTTAATACTGCTACATCTTTTCTTGTTTTCAGGCACAGAAATTAACACGATAGGTTATGGATGTGAATGATGTCATTCACAGACACGCACACACACACACACACACTAATGAAACATGCTCTCATTCCATTTCTTGTGTTGCTGCCGCTCTCCAGACAATGGAACCCGATAGGTGTTTATGAAAGGAGGGAATGTGAGAGTCCGTCGTGTGATGAAGGAAAAGAGAGGAAGTGAGAGAGACAGATTGTTGTTTGTCCCTTTAAGTTCTGCCCCGTTGTTCCCAGGTCACGGCGAGAGCTACCAAGTCCCTTCCCCCCTCCTTCATCTAAAAGCTTTCTTCCTCTCTTCCTCCTCCTCCCCTCATCCTTTACTCCACCGAAGGAGAGTATCCCATGTCAGCTCCTTCCATCCCTGCAGAACAACAGGCTGCTTCACCTGCCTCACTAAGTCTCATCCGACACTCTGATGTCAATCTCTCTGCCTCCTTCCTGCTGTAATATTGGACTGACCACTCTGGAGGTTTTAGTTTCTGCTGCTTCTGGTTTGTGTTGGGTTTTTGTAATATTTTGACTACACTCAAAAGACCATTTTCAGGTCGTCTTTAAGTCCAGCTTTTGTTGGACCAACTGATGTAGAGAGACTGATGCAGGACAGGAAGCCGCCCTGTCCTTTCACACTAATGGGAAACTTTCCTTATGGATGATGACAGGGTTTTAAAAAAAATCAAAATTACACATGACAAGGAACTGGTCTCAGATTTATGCATAGAGGTGTTCACGTATCTGCATCAGCAGGAAAAAAGAAATGTTGACATTTTAAAGACAGCTTTGGTCAAATGGAGTCAAAACTGGAATTTGTTAAATTCCATATAAAAAAAATTGCACTTTCCATGATATAATATATAATATATCCATCAATCTATCATTACTCTATTCATTCACTTGTTTCCTCTGTTCTTAATCCATACCTCATCTGCTCGTCCGTCCTGGATTGAGGCCCACCATGCTAACATGCTAACAGCTATAGGCAAGTACAATTTCTTCCGTGCAGTTACCTCCAGGACTTTTCCGGTGATGTAATTCTTGCAGCTCTCGCACTGGATGCCGAACATGGCGTGGTAGTCCATCTCACAGTAGGGGATGCCATCCCTGAAAGGACGAGCCAAGGTTGAGACACAGATCAGAGAAAGCACTTAGACTGGGGCCGTTTCACACCGAACACAGTATAAAGCTTCAGCTTCTGGTTTGTGCCATTATTTTCTATTTCAGGCAGCTGCTTATATCAGTCTTGAGAAAAATATCGATGCATTCTGATAAAATATTGATCAGATCTTCAGTGAACAAGATTTTGTCCATTGGTTTCTTATATTGTTTATCTCTGCCTCCTTCTGGCCATTTCATGTATTTATTTTGTATCTTTGCTTTTTATCTTGAAGCACATTGAGTCTATAGTTGTTTTCAGACATGACCTCCAGAGGGACTCCGGAGAATTGGGTCCAGACTTTCACACATGCACAACACAGCAGGAGAATCTCTGCTCAGATGCGTTTACACGTGGTGCAGCAGAAACAGACAGGACCTAACAAAGCAAATCGACACTAGCTTATAAACTCTCTTCATAGCTTTGTCAGTGTCCTCTACGGGTATGTCAACGCAATTTTATGCAGAGATATTTCTTTCATTTTTTATTTTTTTGCGTCTCTCACGTGTAAGAAATGTCACAAACACACCCACACCCTCACGATGAATCCCGTGGAGGATTCCCTGCTCAGTTCTCACATCGGTTTCTCCAGACTTTTACTGAAGGGACTGGCTGGAGAAACTGTGCAGACTCTCACTCGGGCGTCTGCGTTCACACTTACCGATCCCCTGGAGTTTAGGGGCGTGTCTGAAAGTAGCTTGTGCTTGTCGTATGGAATGTGCTGGAGAAATAAACTTCACTCATTTGCAAAGCTGACTTACTTGCTGATGTACTCTGCATTGAGAACCTTGTTGCAGACTTTACACTTGAAGCAGCCCAGGTGCCAGTGCTTTTCCAGAGCTACGAGAGACTGTTCATTCTTAAACTCCTTCCCACAGCCGCAGCAATCTGCACAGGGGACAGAGAGATGAAGGAGATGAGATGTGATAAGAAATGATACTGAAGATGATTTTCAGGGAATGGTTTCCTCAACAGTACTTTGATATAAATGAGTAACAGAATCAAAAGACCATTGATTGCTGTAGCATCCCGAGAAAGAAAAGGGGCGGATTTAACGGATGGAACAGAGAATTACAAAACTCGCATTGAAAATCAAAGGTTGCAACGATAGAAAGTTTACTTGGCATGGTATATGTTTGAAAAAAGACTAAACAGGGAACAGAAAGGGACATAAACAGAGTACTGACTGTGGACAGCCTGGATGGGTGCAGGGCTGTTGGCAGGCAGAGGCTCGGTACACTTTTGGCAGATACACTCCTTCCCGTTAAATGTCACTCGGTCGCCAGCCGGGAATGGCTGTCTGCAAAAAGAAGAAAAGAAAACAGATCGAACATCAGATGAGGTCGCTGAATGATTTAGGGGGTTCAGTTTTCCCAAAAGTCTTATTCTGAGCCTCTGAAACAGGACTCGGGGCTTCACGCAATATAATACGCTTCCTCAAAGGTCATATCAACCTGGGTAAGGTGTTTCCTTTTAGTTCATTACCAACCAAACACCCCTTCAGAGACAAGTACTATTATAACCCTTAAGAGACATTACACAGTCATTGAGAACATGTTAATGTTTCCTGGCTGGGCACTCTGCTCAAACTCAGAGTTGAGTACAGACGGAGTAATGGGTCCCTGGCAGAGCGAGACTCTTAACTGGCTGCCACCTGCGACTTCCTACAGCTCGGAAATGTGATAGCAGAGCTGCGGTCACACTGTCACAGCCAGCTACTGAGGGAGGAATGCATCCAGGCAAACTGAGAGAGGCAAGATTATAGGTGACTCATGCATAAACAGTCGAAAAGTTTGTTTTTTTAGGGTTGATATGTTGAGTCCTAATTGCGTAGCTTGGCCTGTATGAAGTGTCCCCAACAGTTTGCACCAGCAGGCAAAAATCTCCATCACCCAATAGTTTGTTGGGTGATGTTTTAATTTTTCTGAGGAGATACAACTCTTGTTTCTATGAAAGAAAAATGTTTATTGTTTTTTTGCAGCTATCTAACCTTACATCTGAGTTTAGAACAAGCTTTAAGTTCATGACACACCTGGAGAATGCCTGGTCTGTGGCATAATCATAATTAACATCTTATCATCAATGGAAGGCCTGGTCCCCCCAGATCTGATTGTATAGTGGCAGTGTGAACAGCACAAATCACATAGAATCTGATCTTTTCAAATCAGATTCGGGCCACTTTCATATGTGGTTCTAAATCAGATGTTTTGAAAAGCGACCTCAATCAGAACAGCCATGTGACCCGTATTGGAATTCAATGTGATATATGTGTGATATGCTTTTTGACATATTTTTTCCCAGTACACTCTGGCATTAGCATGAAGAATAATCCAAAATTAAAAGAAACACGCAAACCCAGACTGGATCACACAAAGAAACCCAGACTGATGGTGAAAAAACAGACAGATTTGATGGAATTATTGATGATCACTTCAACACTGGGACTGTGAGACACACACACTCAGAGCTGGAGTCGCCTCTGATCTCTCATATCCCGCAACATTTCCTCCATCTCTGCCCCACATGTATATTTCTCACAATAAACCTGAGTGTTTGGGCCGTCACAAAAGCTGTATTTGTTTTAAGGAGGTGTTCAGGAGTTTGATGATCACATTGCAAACCTCAAACGCCGCACTGGAACATTCTGATCTCAGGTTCAGCACGGGGCTCACCGCGGCATGACAGGACGAACCCACACACGCACACACACACACACACACACACACACACACACACACACACACACACACACACACACACACACACACACACACACAAAACACTTGCTATGGAAATGGGCTGCTCTGAATGACCAAACACTTGAAATTCTTGCCTGAGAGAGGCTCCCATTACCTTTCTACTACACGCACACACAGAGCACAGTCAGTAGAAGCATGCACATGGATAGAAACAGGTGACCTTTACTGACACGTGCCTTCATGAGTGTCACTATATTTAAACATGCATGTGTAATATGTGCTTGTAAATGACCCCTATACCTGCTGCTGTGCTGCCCATAATGTACATTAAAAACTCATTTAATTCTGGTGCCATTATTTCCCTCTGAAAATAGGTTTCTGAGTATCTGAGTTGGAGCTTTTTTAGTCCTGGGAAAAGCACATGGATGTGACAGGCAACCAGCTGATGAAGATGAATGAGTTTTGAGAACAGCTAGTCTATTCACTTCTGAAAGAGTGCCTGGCTGTTTCTATTGTACATGACATGTATCATTTATATGTGTTGTGAGACCTGTAAAGCTCTGAAGACACTATAATATATTAAAAAAGAGCTCTGCATGAATAATGGATAGTGTTAACTTGTCAGAATCCGGGTTTCAGACATTCAAACAAGCACTTTGGAGACACATTGATGCGTCTACAAAGCACTAACACACCATTGAATGAGAATGGCAGGTGTGTGGTGCATTGCTAAAGCTCAGCAGTCCCCTTAAATTCAATCAAGCGGCACCAAATTTCATTAATTTATAAAAATCGGTTCCCAAATGGATCTGATTCATTTTTCCAACAAACAAAAGGATGGGCATGAAAACTTAACCTCCTTTGTGGAAGTAATAAACTAAATACAAAATGTAAAAATTTACCTGACTTTGATATAATATATATATTATCCTGTCCTCCAATGCCTTTGAATGAAACCATTCCTCATTTAATTGTTATACAGCATTATACAAAGAACTATGAAACAATAACAATTATTATTCAATATACCTAACATCAAAAAGGTCAATATAAACCAGTATATTGCTGGTTTATAGTGAAAGCATATCGAGGAGAAATACGATATGATTTACCTCAGATTTATCGAATATTATGCTGTTTAACAAGTGTTTGTCATTCTCAGCTCTTAAAGAGGATTTTAATACCACAATATGTATTAATAAAATCATAATGTGACATTTATCGTGATAAGAATTGATATCAGCTGATATGGAATTTTTTGATAACAGCATAACTGTAAAGAAATGGTGGTACTCTGTCTGTTTTCTGAGAAGTTTTAGGGGAAATAAAAACATCTGGAGGGAGAATTCAAGTGTCTCGTAACGTAGAGCAGAGAGATGGATGACACACTGGTGACTTGTCAATTTACAGGAAGGAATCACATCCAAAGTTCAGGCTTCTTACTTGCAGGAGGCGCAGACAAAGCAGCGGGGGTGGTAGGTCTTGCCCAGGGCGGACACCACTTCCCCCTCGATGAAGTCCTGGCAGCCGAAGCAGCGAGTCCCGTACAGTCGCTGGTAGTCCAGGGTACAGATGTATTCGCCCTGCCGCACGAAGAAGCCCCCCTGGGCCAGCTCACTTCCACACACTGGGTGGTCAGATGGGTGAAAGGGTGCAGAGAAGAGGGAGAGAAGAAGAGACAGGCAAAAAATTAGATCACACTCAATATCATAAATATCTATACATTTCATTGTATAAAATGCAGCAAAATAGACAGACAACAGCTTTCCTATTTCCTGCATCTTAGCTATGTTTCTTTTTAATTCAGCTTTTACATTTAGTGAGATGCATATACGAGATCTTAACCTTAATATCCCCAAAACATGCATGGCTGTGTCATATATTTGTGTGTGTGCCTTTTATCTTTATGTTTCTTATATAGTTCAACAATTTTGATTATTGGCAAAGAAAACAAATAAGCATCTTTTCCGTAATGTTGATCTTTGCTTTAATAAGATTTGTTAACACTTACAATAAAACTGTATTTGTAAATTTATGAACGTAATAAATGTTTGTTCCCGAGAATAAGCAGCATCTTACTTTTATAGTCATATTTTAATGCCTTATTAAATAGTGGGCTCTTACTATTAACATGCACTCAGCTGTCTACAGGCTGCAGAGTGGCTGTTTGTCCAGCTTCAACAATGTGGGACAGGAACTCCCTCTCGTGAACACACAATGATCACACGCCGTAACCATGGCAACTGCATGACATCACATAGTGGCCACGCCCTCTGTGGAAACCTCGCTCTGGTTTTCCACTCCTTTAGCAAAAACAAAACACCCCTTCTTTTCTTTCCCCTCCATTCTTTCTCCCCTGGAAATGAAAAAAAAAAAAAAACGTCGGGAAAGATAAATGAGAGATGTTTGCGCGTGTCCCCCGGGACTGCTCAGTGAACTTTTAACACACACACACACACACTCTGTCTCGAACTGAGAAGGATGTGTGAAAGTATGAGATAAGACAGATATGAGACAAGTGGATGAGATCACACACACACACACACACACACACACCACATGTGCTTTAAAGGACACATACTGTACATCCTTACTAGAATGTGAGAAGGTATGAGGTGACAAAATGTGAAGGACATAACACAGTGTACAGTGTGGGCTCGGACACACCTGCTGCAGTGCCTGTGGGTTTCCCTGTTCTCGTTAAGGCCTGAAGGTAATAAATGTATAAAATTGTATATTAAATGTATAATTAGACTTAAACCAGCAAACCAGAGCCACAACCCATTCCTTATTTCCACTGAAACCAATGGGAGACCAATCCAGCATGCGTACAGCCCTTACAGTTACCAGGCAAATAGCAAATAAGACAAGACAAGATATCAATGTTAGTGATACTGAGCCACACAAATAGCAACCCAACTTCTATATATATCCCATACACTTCACCATAGCCAAGCTATAGCTGCTCTGAGAGGCTCATCTGAAGAGTCACAGCCACTTCCTTTTGTATTTTTATCATCATGTGCAATTCACAAATGGAATAGGGTTCACCATTGGCCATTAAAAACATATATTGATTGTGATAAATCTGTGCCTTTACTTTGATCGATGGGGATTAAGGAAACAAATCCTGAAGTTGGGCCTAAATTGTGTGGGTTTCGTAGCTTTTCATTTCCACCAGCAATTTCTCGCTGAGTCACTGCACATCTACTGAATGCTCAATGTGGGATAAAGCTCCTGCCTGCAGAGATTACAGAGAATTCAAAAGTGACAGAAGATGTCCACCGATATATTAAATGAAAGGTTTACAATATCTTGGATGCTCTTCTATGGCCTAAATTCCCAAACACTAAAGTGCAATTTCAGCATTTCCCTTTATCCTACTGGTTGTGTAACAGTCCCACTCTCCCACCCTTTCATCAACTTGTGAAAACTTTGACCGGTATGTTGGATAACCTTTGTCCCTCGTTGGGAACCACTTCACTTTTTTTCTTTTCTCAACCCCTCCCAGGGGTTACGGCACGCTAATAAAACAACCACAACAATACAAGCAGGAATGTTTTCTCAGGAAGTGGGCGACATACTTTCCAGTGGTTGCTACTGGTACCCTTACATCCGGTTCAGATGTTTTGGCAACCTGTCTAGAATGAGATCATGCTCCGGGGCACGATGGCATAATCATGAGCAGATTTAAAAGCTGAGTGGATAGACGGACGGAGAGAGGGATGGATGGCTGAGATACACTCAAAATAGAAGATTCAAAATAAAAAGTTAAACTACAGAATTAAGGGAAAAGATTTTGAGATTGAACGAGGATCCAGCTGAGCAAAGACCTTTAGAGAACACGCTTTTAAAATTATGAGAATTAGGTGTAAAAAAGCTATTTCTTTCTTGAGCCATGCAAAACACTGTGGCTGACTAGAATATTGAATTGTTTTGGGGATTAAACAGTTGAGAAACGCAGCAACAAGTGTTGACTGGATAAAATCCGAGAATATGACCGACATGAGGCTTGAGTTAAAGAAACTAAGACATGAAACTTATTCCAACTTGATTTTAGAGCTGAGATTGATTTGTCCTACTGACTTGAGCCTTGCTCTGACAATCTTGAAATTGCCTTAAATTACTTGACACTTAATGTGGAGTTACATGCAAAACTTGGAAATTATACTGAAGACGTGTCATGAATGACTAATGCCTTGAATTTAGAAATACCCAGACAGAGCTGAGACTATATTTACATGAATTGACCTGAACTTCTTCTGAATGACTTTAGAAAAGAGTTATAATTGACTCATGTGACTTTAGACGAGTTCATACATACTTGACTTGGTTCAGATGACTTGTCACTGCCGGGGCTTACTCTGACAAGCTTTCAACTTTATGGTAGACTCGTCCCAAAAGAATTAATACGCTGTGGCAGAGATAAATAAAGGACAGGAAGATATGGAGCCAGAAATCCTCACCCCGAGTCCTGAGTACAGGTTCCCATCAGCTCGTGTTTCAGGCCCTGTATATTTATACATGTGCCGCCAGTTGGCTCATATACTCCTCTCCATACTGTATTATAAGTTATAGTTCCTTAAGCAGCTAAGTAGTGGATCCACATGAGCTAAAGTTGGAGCTATCATTTATGGACCACCAGAATGCATCACCTACGTTTAAACCTAAACATTTGATATTATTCTTTTCATGTGCAGTATAGTAGTACTGGCAAACTAGCATATAATGCCGATCAGGGAGTGTGCGTGTCTGAGTGCATTGCATAAGTGAGAGGAAGACAGGGGATGCTCTTTTCATCTTGTCCTTCATCACTAATGGAAACCGTCAAATTGGTCTTCCTCTCATCCCCTAATCCCTTGTTCATGTGGGAAAAGGAGTGGAGAGGTTGGAGAAATGGAGAAATGGAGAAATGGAGCAGAGCCAGATGGAGGCCAATAAATTGAGTTTAATCGAGAGAGTGAAGTTCACTGTCAGAAACAAGAGCTCTTAGAGAAACAAGTTCAACATCAGAATGACTAAGACTATTCTTTACTTATATATCAAAAATTTCTACACAGCTCTCTGTAGTGTATCATAGCTTCTTCTAACGAAATTACATTTTACCAAAAAGAAGACATTTATCAAAAACTAGCTACACCCTCTCCTTTCTATAATGTGTAGCCAACAAAAGCATGTTTTAAATGTAACCAGCGAAAGACTAAGAAGACTAACTAGCTTCCTTTTAAAGGTTCATTGTGATAGATTTAGGGGAAAGGGGAGAGGGGAAATTGAGTATAAAATAATCCCAGTGACGTTTTCACTAGTGTGTAATCTAAATCGTATGAATTGTGGTTTCTTTAACCTAGATTGGACCCTTTATATTGAAATACTTTATATTTCTCAGTATTAGACCTGATTTCATTCAGAACTGCAGAGTTACATTCCAAGCAGCAATCTCATCATTTGAAACCTTTCCGTCTCCATGACTACAGTGGATGTTTGTGAACACCCCGCACTCGGGCCTCGGCAGATGAGATCATGATGCAGCTAATTAGTCGTTTTGTCCCGAGACTCCGAGAACAGAATGTGGGCTACGGGCCTGCAGCAGGAACAAACCTTCAACCACAAGAGGGTTCAGCCTCATGCAGTCTGGCCGGACGGCGGTTTGTGTGTGCATATAAATAAATTTGTGTTTTTAGTTGGAGGGGTTCTAATTGAGGGCAGGGATATCTTGTGATTTTCAGCAACAACATGACACAGCAGGTTTTCAAGGTAACTCTCAGCATCAGGAAAGTCTAGAAAAGCAAAGACTCATGTCAATGGCGATCCATCATAACTACAGGCAATGCTGCCTCCCAGGTTTCCCCCACTTCAGCAGTGGGACCATGATTGCATAATTTTCCAAGGCTGGAAGGCAGATTGCTTCACAGGAAAACTGATTGCTTCCATCTCTAAGGGCTTGTACTCATAGAGCCTTTCATTGGAATCTGCTCCGTCCACAATGGAGGATGCATTCTGCGATTCCCTGAATTCAACATGTAGTGAGTGAGGAGGTGAACATGGCTGTGCAACAGAGTCGCCCTGTTGTGATTTGTAAATAAAATATGGTTCAGCTTTGAAACTCGGTTGCAAACAAGATCTAAAGAGGAAATTAAGTCAGTGGTTTGAAAATGATACAAGAAATCTATGTGAAACCAAGGACTTTGGCAACAAAACTAAAAGTGTGTCTTGCAACAATGGGTGCCTCGTAACATTGTCAAATCTTAAAATCTGGAAACATAGATAAGCGGGAGGTGCAGAAGAGATTTTAAACAAATATCCTGCGGTTTATGTCACCACCAAACCTGGATTAAGTCAAGAAACAGCCACCAGAACGAGTCTAGATTAATAAGATTGTAGATGCCAGGAAAATAAAGGTTTAGGAAAGGTAGCCTGCACATAATTCCTGAAATCTTTGTCTTTTTCATCTTTGTCTTTTTCAATCTTTGTCTTTTTCAATCTTTGTCTTTTTCAATCTTTGTCTTTTTCAATCTTTGTCTTTTTCAATCTTTGTCTTTTTCAATCTTTGTCTTTTTCAATCTTTGTCTTTTTCAATCTTTGTCTTTTTGACTAAAAGGGTTGCCCAAAAATGTTAAAACATATATATTTTTTTACTTGTTTCTGTCAGTTGCTGAGAATAGCAGCTGTTTAAATGTTGTATTTTTTAATGCATTAATTCTGTAAAAATAAAAAGAAGCATATATTGCTTATAAAACGTTTAAACTAGAATGGATATTCTCAAAAATCAGTTAAAATGTTGAAAAATGCTCCTGATCCATATTAAAATCAAAGGGGTTCTCAATTTCATGGTAAGCTATGCAGTATTTATGAAAACATAAAACTTATAGGCTGAAGTTATAATCCCAATCGTTCTTGGGACTCATACAGAGTTGCCTTGTCTGTGTGCGTGTGTGTGTGGACTGCTAAATCTAGTCCTGCACTGAGGAGACTATAGGATAAAGGAGTCTACAAATCAAATGAAATTGGTTTGTCATGTAAGATAAATGTAATTTAGCCTAATCCAATTCAGCAGCCCTGAGCCTGCTTTGGAGAACATACATGTGAGGAGGCCTGGCAAGTCCAGTCTGTGTGTGTGTGTGTGTGTGTGTGGACACAGTTAAGGTGCTGTGTCTTTACATGAGTGTGACCTTGACTCTATATGTTTCACGTTAACTCGTCCTGTGCGTGAGCTTGTGTGTGAGTGAGCAGGGTTAAATATACATGCGCTGTGAGCTTTCAACTATGAATGTGTGACCTTGGCTGCACCTCATGTTTTACGATGACTCACCATCCTTACGTGTGTGTGTGTGTGTGTGTGTGTGTGTGTGTGTGTGTGTGTGTGTGAGGCCGTTGTCATTCCCTAGTTAGATCTGTGACCCCTGCTGTACAGTTATAAGCTGGCTGGCATTGATGTGGGGCTGCACTTGAAATGAAAAAAATCAAGGTTGATCCTTGTGTCAAGTCCAATGGATCCACAGTGATCCACACTCCCTCTACGCTGCACTAAACTGTAAGCAGTAATTTAATAAGGTAATCGGCAGGGGCAGTCTGTTTATTGTCTAACTCACAGGGCTACACTTAATCTTATAACGTTCTTGTCGCTGAGATCAACTGATGATTTTCAGGAAGAAGTGAATATCAATGAGGATCTGACAAAGCTATAGACAATAATCTCAAACTATAAGCATCACTAGTCATAACTCCCTATACTAGTGTATGGACTGCATCATGATATGTGCTGTATGTAAAGATTGCCTTTGAACTCTTTACAAATGTATGTTGTAATGCATGCAGTCTCCCCGCCCTTCCACATGTGTGTGCGTGTGTGTGTGTGTGTCTGTGTGTGGGTCCGCCTGTGTGTAAGGTCGACACTGAGCAATGAACGAACACACTCCCCACCTGGCTCTGTTCTGCTCAGCCCGCTTCCAAGAAGGAGGCGATCCAATAGCCAACACCCTGCTGAGAACATCACAACCATCTGCTATTATAACACCACCGGTCCGACCGACCGTCAGGACGTCAACATGTGGCCGGCAGCGTCTATTTACCGAGCCGAGTTCCAGGAAGAAACACAATAGGGGCCAGGGGCAGTCGAAGAAATACAATGCAATCCATAAATCTGTCAGAACCATAAAGGAGGACTGCGTGAAACCGACGGAGCCGAAGATGCAATGTACACAACGCACAGTAAACATGTGTTACATTCTCCTTAGGTTTCCTATAGGCCAGTGATAACATTCTGTATGTTTCATTGTTCTTTAATGGTCTTGGAAATAGCAGTTGTCAAAACGTTTCCAACTCAGGACACGCTTTTAATTCCATCGCAATAGACAACTGAAAACTTGCACTTGACAAACAATGAGTAATGCCCTTTTAACGACAAGCCATTACACAATGATGTCCAAGAATCGTGTCTTTACTCTTGCTCTGGTCTTGTGTAGGTGTCGGTAAGAAACAAATAAAACGGGGGTTTGATGTGTGTGTGTTGTTCCGAATTATGTGCCTGTTGCATTGAGAAGCAATCTTGCTCGGCGTGCTACACCTACTGAATAAATAAATCTGTTCTTAGCTTTACAGAGGCGAGTGGAGGGCAGTAAAAGACACCACTCCTGTGTTAGGGAGTGTGCGTTGTGTGAAATGCTCGTAAATGTGGTGTGTGAATGAGGAAAGGAGCGCGTGTCCGACATCAGGAATCTTTCACCAATGCAGATCCACATTCATCAGTTTTCCTGCAGGCTCTCCGACATTATAGGGTGTGACAGCATATTTTCACTCTTGAGTATTCCCTGCTGGATTCAGATGCTTGCTGGATGATGTGATGGCGCTTCATGAAAGCAGAAACAGATTTGGGATTAAGGTCTGTCGGAGATGTTTTCCTCTCCTCGACTGATGGGGATAGGAGGGTGTGAGACGCAGACATAACAGGATATATAGAGACGGGCACAGTTGGTACCTAAATAAAACACACTTCCTAAACCGCACTGCTCTGTGTTGACGCCAGCTACCACGAAAACAGCAATTAGTGCAGCACCTTCTGCAGTGCTTACAGCTGCAGTTTTTTTTTGTATGTAACATGTTAGCAGCAATGTCAAGTTGAACATAAATTAATTTCACTTTTTAAAAACAAGACAAATAAGGATCTAACTTTCCGGAGCTACAAAACGGTCAACCTGATAAAAGACAGAATTGCATATCATTTTGACAGATTGATTCATCTGCCTAGTTTGTCTGCTCAAATTTACATTTTCTAATAACGCAACTTCAATTAAGAGTAAGTAAGTAAAGTCTTAAATTATTGTATCTCTAGTAATAAGTAGTAGTAACTATCCATAATGTCTGTAAACAAAAGTAAAGTATTTAAGATTTGTTATAAAGTTATGTCTTATATGCAATTAAATAATTTAGGCTAAATAGCTAGCTAGGTGCAACGAAGGTCCCATATTCATTATATTTGTGGTAATCGGATGGTAATGTACACAACCAAATCATCGTATTAACTTAAAGAGTACTGATTAATATTAGGATTATCTCTTGGTATGACAAATGTATCATCCATAATCCATCCGTTATCTTTACCGCTTATCCTTCGAGGGTCGCCGGAGCCAATCCTCACTGACATTGGTCGAGAGGTGAACAGGTCGCCAGCGAATCACAGAATAAACATATACAGACAATGAACTATTTGCACTGACATTTACATCAACTGACAATTCGGGGTCACCATTCAATCTAACCCCAACCCTGCCCACCATACGAAGAAAAACCTGAACGTTAGCTTGTGGGCCGCAGCCAGAAGACATATTCTGTATTTGACTACAGGTCAGGATTGATAAACTGTGCCATGTCATTGTTCAATTTAGGTCCTCCATTATTTCCTAAAGCAGGGGGGGTCATGTTCTTGATTTTGCCCCGGGCCTTCAAGCATGTTAATCCAGCCGTGCTGAAACTGCCCAGTTGGCTGTACATGTTGAAGACACAAACACTGGGGCTGTGTTTACTATTAGCAAACCAGAGCTACCTTGATATGAAGCCAGGGCTAAAGAGGCTAACATTGACTCATATTAATCCTGTCCTCCTCTCTGCTCGGTGTTAATTACACATTGCTGATGGTTCCTCACTTCAGACCTGGCGCCTTTAGCCTACTGGCTTACACCCAGGCTGCTTGTAATTGGCGCTAATACAGCAGCAGACTCAGGGGTCATGGTCTTGATTCTATTCCAGGTGAACTGCGATATCATTTGAGGGATTGCTGCTCAGAGGGGAGGAAGCTCTCCATAGAGTGTGTTGAGGGTCTATAAATCAAACACTTAAAGAGGGAGATTTTTTTCAACTGATTAGATTATCTTTAAAGAATAGTGCTAAACAGAGTCCAACGTCTTCTCTCCTCTTTGAGGTTCAGGTTTGAACTGCAGAAGAAGCAAACTGATCTCCACTCAACCTGCTTCGTTTATTTTATCACCCATGACTTCCAGATACCTGTCAGTCCACATCTGGAGGTTTTAGCAGCAAACCACCCAAACCAAATCTCCACACGACCATTGCAATTCCGAGATAATCAGCCCATTTATTCGCCCAAATCAGTTGGAATTTCAATTCATGGTGTCATGCTTTGGATTTTTGAATTGGAGGCATGGCCAGGCGTTTTCTGTATGAACTGTGTGGAGTGAGCAGGGCCCCAACATGGCTCTTGTGAGTGTTGTGTCTGCATTAGGGATGCACCGATCCGCTTTTTTCACCTCCGATACCGATACCGATATCTGAGGTTTAGTATCGGCCGATACCGATCCGATACCGATACTAATTAAACAGTCGGATTCCCCTGGTCCGCACCAGTTCTAAGTCACCCGCGGGCGAGTTCACCAACTTTGCAGCTCCGCCGGTTCCGTTCAAACTGAGCAGGGCGGGAGATCTGGACCGGGACCCGTCCGGCACCGAGCCGGCGGAGGGACCGGGAGCCGGACCGGGAGCAGGACCCGGACCGGGGTTCACAGCCGCCCGGGGAAGCTAGCGGCGGCGGCGTGCGGAGTGGGCAAAGTTCCGGGTCCCGTTCCGGCTCCCGGTCCGGGTCCCGGGGCAGCAGCACCAGCAGCCGGCAGCCCGGCTCCGGGGAGCACTGCGGCCCCGGTGGAGGCGGCTCGGCTCGCACCGGGAACCGGGGGAGAGGCGCCGGACACTGTCGGCTCCGCACGGCGTGTTGCTTGCGTATGACGTCACTCACAGCGCACAGCATAGAATTACACTGAATAGATCAGCCGATATGGATCGGCCCATTGTCACGATACCCGATCTAGAAATGTCTTCAATATCGGTACCGATACGGATACAAATATCGGATCGGTGCATCCCTAGTCTGCATGGAATTAATACACTTCCGAAAGGCCTGACAATAAATTAGCGGAGCCCACTCTTCCTAATCAAGCACTTTTGAAAGCAAACCAAATACGTTTCCTCCAGTGAAGAGAACATGCTCTCTGTGCCTTTAATCATGACCTCTAGTAATAGCAAAATAATGACTTTCAAGTAATAACATCTGATGAACGTGTGTGTGTGTGTGTGTGTGTGTGTGTGTGTGTGTGTGTGTGTGTGTGTGTGTGTGTGTGAGACCCGAAGCGTTTAATCATCCATACTTGCTTGTTCCTTTTGAGGTTGAAGAAAAATAGCAGAACACTCAGCTTAATTAATAATAGTCTCATTTGCTTCCTAGCTGCACATTATTTAACCAAACCATCCTCAAATTATTATTTCTTCAATTAAGCAGTAAATGCTGTGTCATTGTAAAACATTCATTGTTGTTTAACAGTAGTGTTGTGTGTTGCTTTCTGACCCAGTTCGCATTTCATACTGTCATTATAACAGTAAGAGTAATGTGGATGTCACCATCGTCCCAAATCTTCATGATTATACTTTATGAGCACATTTATGCTATTACTTCTCTGAGTAATGGACAAAGCTATGAAAACAAGATCCAGTAATTTCAAATTGCTCTTTAAGATTACGCCCAAATAGGATGATCATTATTAGCAGCTGCTTAATCACCACTAACTCATCAGGGGCCTGCTCACACCCACATTCATGGAGTCATAGATGGAGCAGGGGGTGGGGGGGTTGCTGAATGCACAGACAGGGAGTCTGCTGGTCAGTGTAAGATTCAAAGGCGATAAACTCCAGGAAGCTGCCGACACCGTAGCGACCCCACCGGTAGCCTAGCAACCGGAGTGTGTGTTGACAACAACAGCGGTCTGACACAAGGCTCGTGCGGAGAGTCCGGGCTGGGAGGGGCGCAGACACACACTCGTGTAAAGTACAGTCACATGCACACAAAAAAGAAGGTGCACCCACACCCACTCACACATAGAACATACATCATACATCAAGTATCTGACGCTTGCACACACACACACACACACACACACACACACACACACACACACACACACACATCTATCTCTCTCAATGTATGTTTATTGGTAAATGGTCTGTATTTATATAGCGCTTTACTAGTCTAGTGCTTTACAGTACAGTTTTACATTCACACTCACATTCATACAGTGCATCTATGGGTAGCAATTTGGGGTTTAATATCTTACCAAAGGACACTTTTGCATTCGGCATGGGGCAGACTGGGATCGGATTGCCGACCTTTAGGTTTAAGGACGACCGCTCTTACCCCTGAGCCACAGCTGCCCCTTATCCTCTCTTGTAAGTGCCAATAGCTAAAACCCAACAAAATGTTATCACTTAAGCAATAACTTTTTATATATTTTCTGATAATAACAATATATATCAAATCAATTGTTGGTTTGCCTGTCTGATACGTATACCTGGGGAAACTGCCGTCCTTGACTCAAAGTTCACTCAGTCAATTAAAAAAAGGAATTTGGAGGATGACCTCTGCAAACCATGACTGTTGTGCTAGCTGTTCTCCAGCGGCATATAGTGGAACATGGCTCAGAGGCTATAAATGGTTCCCCTGTGTTGAGATTTTACTTTGCACCATATTATTAGCTTTTCAGTATTTCTTCACAGAGAAGAGATTCTCATTGTTGCCACAGAAAAGCCAAAGAAATGTCTCTTATCCTTTAAAAGGCCCATTACAGTATCTTCTACAAATAGCTCTAAACTAATGCCTTGCCTACTACATATCAGTACATTCTCTTTTATAGTTAAGGTCAGCATTAATCTATTACTTTCTGGTTTCTATTTGTTTTGTTCCCATTTATCCATCATAAACTTCCAACGCTGTTAAATAGCCTGGTATATCTATTACATAAAATAGCTCTGTTGGAGTATTTTCTTTTTGATAAAGTGGACATTTTAATGCTATTTCCCTAAAAGGTCCATTAAAGGGACTATTTGTTTCCGAAAAATGACAAGTATGGGACAAGAGCCAGTTGACGTATCTATAAAAAAGGAATATACGTATATTGGTACATTTCCTGTTGGACATTCAAAAAGGGTTGATGTTGCGTTTCTATGTCCATCACATCCTTAAAAAGATTAACCTCAGAGGGTTACAGTGAATATAGGTGGAGGGTGAGATTACATACCTTTACAGGCAAAGCACTTGATGTGGAAGTGTTTGTTCTGAACTCGCAGTGCCTCTCCTTTGCAAGGCTTCCCACAGTTCTGACAGGGGATCGGTCCTCCTCCTCCTCTGCCCTGCTTTTGCTTCTTCTGCTCCAGCGGGCTGTGGACAGCCTGCTGCTGAAACACTGCAGGAAACAGAGGGAGATAACCAGTTTAGACTTTATTCCAGTATATAGAGTAAAGTGTATTTAGTGTGCAGACCCACAATGATGTGTACAGATGTGGTACAAGAGGAATAACAGACGCACACAGTCTTAATTTGTGGTTTTGATGGGGTGTACGAGTCATGGAGTCCTGTTTAACTGTGCCACTACCATTGCTGTTCTGGCCCCGTTCTGTGTTTGGAGGGCCATATAAAGCCAAGTGGGTGACTGTGGCTCAGGCTGAGTAAAGAGGGTCGTCCACTAACCAGAAGGTCGGCAGTTCGATCTCCAGCTCTGCCTGAATTTCAAAGTGACCTTCGACAAGATCCTGACACCAAAACTGCAGTTCAGACAGTGTATGAATATACGTATACATATATATATTGCATTGTAGAAAAAGTGCTGCATATCGATAAGACCGGAAATTTGCCATGTGCCCTGAGCTGAAGCTATTCAAATTAAGGTACATGGTAGATGGTAAAATGACACATGCAGGAGATATGCAGGATCTAAAGGATATTCCAGCCAGAAAGGAGATCACATTTCTGTTTGGCGCAGAAATATACAGTACATAAAGTTTAAAAAAAAACTGCTTATGAATAGCTTTAATCCAAAAATATCTGCATCAATTCAGAAAAACCTTCTTTATTATTCAAGCTTCCACATCCAGCCTTTTACTGTGCCATGTGTCGTCATTGTAATTACACGTGCCTTTAATCCCAAAATATCCCAGTCGTCATTTAGAATGTCACATCACACGAGGATATGAAACCAGTTTACACACCAAAATCCAATTGTTCTCTATATTTACGGGGACACTGCATTGTCTTACGATCCCTGCTGTTGACGCTAATCACAAAAAGTCGCACCGTCATCCCAAACACTGACCTAGACCCTAACATTGGCCCAAAATTGAATTATCTACAGTATGTTGCAGGAATCATTTTCTAATCCCAAAAAGGCAGGAACTCCCGGCAATGTGACCGAGTCCCCACAATGTCACACACATAGTAGAAAGTCTGACACTGGATAAACGTCATAACTTTGTCAGGATCCCAATCGTTTTCCACACAGGAAGGAGGCAAGGAAACAATCCACAACTACAAAGCACCTGCAACGGCACAAGAGGCCAAACCCACCATGTAAGAGGCCGACATCTCCATCCTAACAGTATCGTTAGTACACCTTACTCTTTCATCATATCCACGGAAGAATATTCTCACACACTGATCAGCCTTTCAGTCCTGACCGGGGCATCGGCTGAATAAAAGTCCCCTTTGTGTCCTCGGGGAAACATCCGTGTCATCAGACCGGTTTCATCGTGCCTCCATGGTTACCGGTAATTGGGCTTGGAAAGGGGTGTTTGTCAAATGAATTGATTTAGAAAAAGAGGCAGAGAGAGAAGGAAGCGTGGGGATAATAGCTGTGGGCCAAACAGAGCTGCTTTTGGGAGACTCACCAAGAACCTGTTCATGGTGGGCATTATCCTGCTTTCAGGTTTGCTGAATTCAGTGGAGGTTTATTGGGTGTTTTATTGGCACAATGATTTGACTAAGATTAAGTAAAAGCCACAAAGTGTCTCGGTTTTCTTTCTAGTCTCGATGCAGAAAAATGAAAAACAGATTTAGCCACCCAGATACTTTTCTCCTTTGAAAGTGATAGAAGAATTCAGAGGACTACGGCTGATTGTTACTGAGGCCTTCTTTACACTACTGTGGATATTTTTTATGCTTTTTACACGCTCAAAAATGCCAGGCCATTAGGAGTCTACATCAACAATCTGTCAAATACCAGAAAAGATTGTTTAGTCCATGTAATAATGGGCGAGGCAGACGTCTGTGAATTATGGTAATTTGGTGCAGTAATGTTAAATTTAGCTGCTAACTTGTAATTGCACCTAGCCGCCATTATTTGTTGTTGTTCCTACTCTCATTACACAAAGTGACAGTGGGCAGGCATGAAGTAAACTGTGATGTTATTGTTTCCCAAACTTTCAATTTTGCATAAACACAGATACACTGAAAACAAGGTTTCTGCACTAAAACCTGCACTTTGGAAGGCATTTGTAAAAGTATCTGTTTAAGTGACCTTAAACACTTGTGGATGAGAGACTCAAACACAGAGGAAAAAGTTCATCAAGCAAAGGATCCTCTCTAGTGTGGACTGGGCATGTATTTATGACAAAAGGGAACTTCATTGTTTCTCAGACTGACCATTTTCACCAATCAGAAGAAATAATGATTAAATAATGATGATGATAAAGAGTTTTGCATTTAAGTTGTATTTGACCCATATTTCTGGAATGTATTTACATTGTTTCTGAAAAACAAACATCAGTGTCATGCTGTGCATTAAATACAGAGCTGCGTTAAATACAGAGGTACATGGTTAGTGGGGCTTAGCACCGGAGGCAGATGGATACATCCAACCTGTCTCTGTCCAAATATAAAAACACGTAGCAACCAGAGCACTTTAGATGCTAGTGATCGTATCTGTCTTTCTCTGCCTCTTCGTCTGAACCTACATCACATTTCTCAAAATCAAATTTACACATTGATGCTGGAACAGGGAGCGCAGTGGAAATTAAGTTAAAGGCGTCTGTCAGTATATCAGAGGCTGCACCTTTTCGTGCCTCCCTGCCAGGAGCAGCTGTGGTTAGAGGCCTTGTGTTTTTGGGCCATCCATCCGTCCCATTTGGCTGCTTGCGATAATTCAGGAACACCTTGAGGGAAAACCCTTTAAACTCGCACAAGCTTTCACTTGGAATCACAGATGAACTGATGAGATTTTATTGGTCAGAAGTCAAATGCCAAGGTCACTGTGACCACATATTTTTGGCCTTATGAACTCAAGAACACCTTAAGAGTGAACTTCTTCCAATTTGGTGCAAACAATCACATGAACTCAATGAAAAACTACAGTGATAAGTTTCATCTCACCAAAAAAGACTCTGAATAAAGTTCTGTGGACAAACAGGGATGTAAACTGGAGTGGCTGGTGAGGGCATACAACGATGAAGTGGTAGTTCTAGTTTGAATAAAATCATATATGTTCATGTCTCTTCGCTCCCTTTCATACAAAGACGTATTTTCCTATTTGGCTCAGGGATACTTGACAGGAGAGAAGAAACAGCCACCACACTATGCAGCCCTACAGGAGCAACACATTCTTCAGTCAGTTTTACAAGGCCCTCTCACCCACAGTGGGGGAACAAAGCCATTTTTCATCTTTGTAGAGTTTGCGACTGTGACTCCAAGACAAACACAGCCTTCTTAGATCTCTTTACTACGATAACCTGCTTTTATTCTATTTATCTGGGCCTCGTTCCACAGCGTCAACAGTGCAATCCCCGAAATCGGATATTTATTCAAGTAGAAATTGAAAAAATGGTCTTGGTGATGCTGAACATTTGTAGGGTCAGCAAATATAATACAAATATAGAGAAAGCAAATTCTTTGTGGAGTTTTCTTTGGATGAGGCTTAAATCCACAGAGGTGCTTTCATTCAGTCCATATGTCTCGCTTACAATCTGAGCTCTGACTCAAAAAATGTGCCGATCCCAAATTGAATCAAAACAAGAATAGGGATTTTAGAGTATGTTGGAGGTAGGGGCTTTATTGAAGCTACCGTGTTGAGTGTACATGTGGGCATGCTAACCAATAAAGACAAGAATTTAGGAGGGGAAAGTCTTGCGCCCTCGTAAAAAAGGGTCTGGGACTGGGTTGATTGCATCCATCTGGTAAAGACAACGGTCCAAAAGTGTGAAAGGGGGGTAGGCAGCAGGGATTGGTAGTCACGGGGAGCCGGGAGGGGTTCTGCCTTCTCATCTGACCCAGCATGCAATGCTGCACCCTTTGCACCTGTTGGGGGGGGGGGATCCCATGTCTTTACCTCCTCTACAAACAGCAAATTGAAGAGGAGGGCGGGGTTGAGGAGGAGACATGAGATGATCCTTGGGGCCAGATGTAGTATCCAGCAAGTTGCTCCAGACAGTCAGACTGCCAGTGGTCTGTGATTAGGCTCCAATAAGCTGTCAGTGAGGGAGTGGTGAGGAGTTTATAGTTGATATGTTTAGCTTTGCAAAATGAATGATTGCTAAGTTCAATCTATGGCTAAATGGTTCCTATTGTGTCTTTGTTAGGGTTTAAGCCAGGGTACAAATGTGTCCCTCAGAATACACTTGAATCACAAGTCACCTGTCGATACAAAGGTTTACACCTACTTATTAGGGCCATACTTTGCACCGATGAATTGCTGTTGACGCAAGCAACACACAACGTCAGTTGGTCAGAGGTTGAGGACCTCATAAATTTAAAGATAGGTTTGGGGGAAATGTGCAGTCAGGGCCAATAAGTGCGAACATTTTTCAATTTAAGAGCAATGGAAAATTGTGTTTTTCTAAGATAAGGACATTGAGTGACTGTTTTGTGCTGTTGTGGATAGCAGCTTTAAAAGTCCCTAGCTCCCCCCCACCGCCGCCAGTGCCCTGTCTCCTCCAGTCACAGTTGTCCATATCATCAATCAGCCTCTCTGGTGTATGTTCTCTGGCTGACGGCCACTACTGATGTCCTAGACTTTGTGGCCAGGCAGGCAGCTATCTGAGCAATTCAACACTACATGTCTGTAATGCATACACTCACACCACTGGAAGCCTCTGGGAACACGCGCTGACCACCAATGGACGTTGGCGACCTACCGCCTGCACACACGCCCCAAACAACAGCCCAAACATAGGCATACAGCTCCAAAACATGGATGTAGAGCATCTGTCTCTGATGCATCGTGAAGGAGAACTCACACTATCCCATCACTTATCATGCATAGTCGCTAACAGTAAATTAGCATGTACACATTCATTGTCCTGCTCAAAGACACAATCTAAAATCATTATTATTGCTGCTGGAATTCAGCGAAGATCCCAGCAACAGTGGAGCAACAGAATTCCAGTGTCTCAAGCTACAACTGAGTCAATGATGCAACATGAAAAGGCTTTTCGGTTAAAAACAAACATGTGATAAGGACCACACAGGCAACTTTATCTGAAATGCCTATTCAAGAAGCCATGCTCCTGCACCTGCTAAAAATAGAGTGTTCCCTCAACTCAAGGGGATCCCATGGTGCTCTGCAGCATTCCTGGTGCGAACCATCTGCAGAGGCGGCGGGGGATCAAAATACTTGCATTACCACAGCACGAGTACTCTGTGGTGGCCGAGCTATTGACCTTGGGGACTTTCACTGTCTTGCGAGTAAACACATGAACATACTCCAAAAATGTAAATGTAGAGCATAGTGGAAATACACAGGCTCCTTCATGAGCTCTATGGATAAGAGAAAAGTTTTCTAAAAATGCCAATGTTTTTATTTTTAATAGGATGATATATGGTCACAGAAGTTAGGCACAGACCTGCTTGGTTAAGATAGCTAAACTTTCTATCTGAATGATTAGTTAATGACCATTAAGGTAATGACTGATAAAGAATTGTTGATTGTAAATTGTTAAATGAGGCAGCTGTAACAAGACTTCCAAAACAATGTCACTTTTCATTAGCGTAAAGATAAGCCAAATTGCAAAGGCCAAGAAGTTGTATGGATCAGAAACTTGTCAGAAACTTGATGAATGAAATACTGGTGCACCTTGACGGTTTCAGATATGCTTGTTGCTAATGCCAGTGACAAACAGCCAGTTTTCTCTATCAGAAAACTTCCCTTTAAGAAGTTAAATTTGTATTTGGTAGATTAGCAACAACATGGTGTCTACTAACTGGTAACTTACATTCTTATACATTACATGAAATATATATGAACCTTTAAAACTACAAGAACCGAGAATAAAAGTTTTTCAGACCTATTAGACAAAACACAAGTCTTCTGAACATATTTATTGACTGCACTCAGGCCTCATTCTACAGCCTTGAGTTCCGATAATGTGATTTACAACATATGAGGAGTTTTGAAGTGCCTGCTGACACATGACCTACCTTCTTCATAGCCATTACTTCACTGCCTAGGAGTTTCCTGTCCGTCATCCCCACAGAAAACTAACTCTTGTTAGCCAAGAAAAAGACAAGCAGCAATCCTATAGGCCAAGTTCCCTGACTACAACTCCTACAGAACAGACAGGAGCAGAGAAACAGCAAGCAGCTCAAATGAATGTACATTTCTGACTATAGATATACTTATGACTATAAATCCATACAGACTAGACATAATGAGTTCACTTTTTTCCTGCGCTCCTCAAAGGTCTGACATGCACCTGTGCAGTCACGCCTGCAACCTGACCTGAGCAGCCTTTGATCTCTGACCCGTGGTCAAACACGACAGAAAGCTGACCTCTGACCTCCCCTGCTAACGAATCCAGGGTAGCCTTGATGGCTCGGCCCTTTTAAAGACAAGAGCATGTCATATAAACAGAGAGGTGCAATGAAACATGTTTCGACATTGCTGCACCTACCAAAACAATTTTTTATTGTAGTAGTGCTATTTATAATAAAGGCAACCAGAATAGAAACCAGAGCATCATTAAAAAACGGCCATAAATCTCAATAGTAGCCCAAGGCAAACCAGGAAAGGGCAACTAGTGTGCCATCTTATGAATACGATCTTTGTGTGGAAATAATTCATGACTCTTGCCTTTTCCTGTGACAGATGAGTCAGTAAATACTTCTTCCACGTGGACGACAATCACCAACAACAGATATGATCCCACGTGTTACTGCGACTGCCTCTACTGGAATGTAGTTGCCTTCTCAAGACAAAAACACAATTAGGCTCAAACTGTGTAAAACAATACCTCTTTGCAATGTTCAACCTCCGACAAGATCCTAAACATGTGTATGTATATAGAGCGAATACTTTGGGTAGTTGTCATCGCTCGTTTCTGTATGAGTGTGGCAACATATCTGTGCTCAAAGCCAAGTTAATAAAGGAAGAACTTGGCTGACCGGCACAGAGCCCTGACCGCAGCTGCATTCAAAATCTATGGGATGAATATGTGAGAAAATCTCTGCAGCCAAGTTACAAATGAGAACGTGATCTTTGGGCCTGACCCATACTTCTTGTAGTGTAAGTAATGGTAGATTGATAGCAAAGAGACAGTATTCAAATATGACAGCATCAGTAAATCATTTTTTTATTTTTGGTTAATCTGTCAATGATATATTTCAATAGTTACCTAAATTTCGTGCAATTCACAGATCCTGAAAAAAATAACGTTGATTTTACATATGTTAAAATTGAAGAATCCTCACAAATTTTCTCTGGCTTCAGGGTTGTTTGTGATTTAAAAATTAAATATTTGATTTATCAATTACAACATTTCAGGATTTTCAGTCCCCTTTTTATATTTCATCACATTTTGCTCCTCTCACCCAAATCAGACGAAGCAGATTCTGGTTCGAGACCTTTCTTCCAGGTAAGATGATCTTTTTCTTCCGCCAGATGGGTTTCTTTATAACCCTGTACGGCCCTCATCTTACTATGTAAAGTGCTTTAAGATAATGTATATTATGATATGGTGCCATACAAATACAATTCAATTGAATAATGATAGTTGAGAACCAAGCTGTTTTTAAGAGGAAAAAGAGGAGAGAGAGGTAACAGAGACAGAGCCTGGGGACTAAAATCATTTTTGGACTCAGACAACGAGACGGCAAAACATCTCAGAAGGGAGACAACAACAAAAAAGAGACAGAAAGGTGATATGATGCTTGCCTCATTTGCCAGCGTTGGTGAAAGTGCTGTATAATAGCAGGGATCAGGTGACTGGAGTACGGACAATGATGCAGCAGAAAATCACAGCACAGCTCAGCATGTAACGGTGCGTCTGGATATACTGCAAATGTGTGTGTGAAGGATTCTTCAATAATCCTATGACATGTTCAGCAGGGAGGCTGATTGGTGTGAAACATGAGTCAAAGAGTTTAAAGACAGCGAGAGATCTGTGTGTGTGTCCGCAGGCCATTTATTTCAACCCGAAAAGAAGCAGCGTGACTCATGAGTAGAGGCTCTCTGTAGAAAGCATTGTGTCAGCTGTTTGAGCGGAGCTGGTGCAAAAACACTGGCATATGCCAAGCAGGTTTAGCACCTCAGGGAGAAAGGCCAGTGCGACTGCGGTTGGACTCAAACACACGGGCAATTATCAACATCCACAGCATTACACCACCTTGAATAATACAAAGATACATGATGCAGTCATGAAGTGAGCAGAGTGACCCTCAGAATTGTGGGTTATTTCACAGCTACTTGAGTAATAGTAGCAAGTTAATGCAATAAAAGTGCATGATTTATTGATTCAGCTATTTAATACTTCAAAGTTGCACTAAAAGCATTTATACATTCACATTGAATCAAACGAGTCAATGGTAGGAATGAACGAACAGAGTATTTATACCACATCTGCAGTTTCCTTCAGCTATACACATGTTTTTAGCTTCTTTCTGGTTAATGCTATTTTAATTACTTGATTATTTCTAAACCCACTTCATACTACCTACTCAGCATCAAACAGCAGACGTTAGCAACTAGCCAGTGAAAAAATCGTGTGATATAAAAAATGTCTGGCTTAAATATTTTGGAATTGATTTTTAGAAGTAAATCTTTTCTGAACCAAATTATTCATGTATCCCAATGCTAATTAGTGAAAGGAAACACTAAACAGTATATTGTTCATCACATTTCCTAATATACTAATAACATTCCAGATTCTGTAACAGCTTTAAAGAATAAGCTTTACACTTCTTATTCCAAAGAATAGCGCATTCAAAGCCCGATATATATTTTCTAGGGTTGGGCAACGATTAAAAGTTTTAATCGCGATTAATCGTATGATTTCCCTGATTAATCACGATTAATCGCATTTGTATTGGCAAAATCCGATAATGAATTGAAAAGTAGTGTATAGCGCAATTTTATTTTCAATGTTCTGCCATATGAACGAAAGTGCCATAACATTTGTTGTGCAAACACTTTTAACATCAGCATTTAATACAGTAGCAGTTAAATAAAATATTCAGTGTAAATATTAACAATGTTATCAAAGCAAATACAAAATTAAAGGTCAATGCCACTGCCAGGGCATTAATGTTATCCTCTTCGTTATGAAAAATGTATACTCCTCCCTGCGTCTAACGTAGTCTGCCGAAGCCTCGCTCCGCTCGCTGTTTCAAATGTGTGTTTTGCATTCAGGTGATATTTTAGACTGGAAGTACTCCGGTGATAAGAAAATTCACCTTGGCAGTGCCTACAAATTACTTTGGTTCTCTCGACTCCGCCGTCTGGAAGAACTTTAAAATGAAAATGGCCATGTTAAAGCTACGTACCCTTATCCATGGTTGTTTATCCGCCAATTATTTTATTTTTTCCTGTTCCGCAGCATTCAGCAACAGACTTTCACAAAATAAAAGCCTGACTTTCACAATAAAACAATAAATAATCAAACCTGAGTTAATGCGAGATAAAATAATTAATCGAGTTAACTCATCACTTGAGTTAACTCGATTAAAACGAGTTAACTTGCCCAGCCCTTATATTTTCCTATGTGCTCATAGAGTTCCATTGTTGTCCAAAACTATTAAAAACACATGAGCCACACTGTTGAACTGGGGCACATTTAAACTCAATCCGGAACACACACACACACACACACACACACACACACACACACACACACACACAGAGACACACCATCCTAAATACTCCCTAGAGAACTGAATGTGGATTAATCTACCGCTGAAAATAGTCCCTAACAAATGCCCTGTTTTTCTCATCTAGGAGTAACAACATAATGACATTTTTCGGATATTTTGAGCCATAATAATATGGTTGTGACTCATATTTAAATATTTGAGAGATTTGTTGACTGAGATAAAAAAAAATTCAACTTCGTCCTTTCACATGAACTAGATCAGGCTTAAGAACCACAACTTGAGTGAATCGTAAATGTCGTACAATGTAATACCTTTTGATTGAATTGTAAGAAATTCAAAATATCAGCAGGGAAAACTGACTGACACACAGATGGTTTGTTTACTGGCAGCTCTGAAATAATGTCAGGCGTCGCTGGGACTGCTGACAAGCAGCCATGCATTACATCACACACCCAAGATACACTGTCCTTGGCTAGAACTGAGATCCAGCCTAGAGTGGTGTGTGCGTGTACATGTATAACATGTAGAGCTTTGCATGTGTCTAAGCACATGGCCTATGTGTGTCTTTGTGGGTGTGTCGCGTGTGCTTGCTTCCTACATAAATTCTACAACTTTTGTCACACATGCCTCCTGCTCTACACAGTTACTGCCCCGCATTGAGAAACATGGACACAAACAAGTGGTTAAATCTGGATCAGCTTTAACAAGGCTGTTAAGGACAAGACATTGTGAGAGAAGAGGAAATATGTGTGGCGTGTTTACGGGGACAAACAGAGGGGCTTCTTTTTACAGCCAACTGGGTTGGGGGTCAGTAGTGGAGAAACATATTTACTCCATTAGAAAGCCTGTTTTCCAGTACTTGGACTTCTCTCCATTTTATGCTACTTTGTATCTCTATATAAATTTATTCAACTTTTTAACGTGCTACCTTTGCTACATCCATAGCCGTTATTACTACTAGTGGCTACTTGTAATCCTTATATGACAACTATTTTGACCAAAACATATTGCGAACTACTAACTTTATCTCAGTTGTCAAATTTCACCATAACAAGTTAGGAAGAGGGCCAAACTCCTGACACTATAGCCATTAGCTTCCGTAATTCAAAGCTACATGTAATTTAAGATGTTTTTTAGTGGTCTTTTGGATAAAGTGAAACATCTTTCTGGGGTTTACCAAGCTAAGATAAATTGATATCTTCCACAGATGTTAGAACCTATTGATCTTTGCATATCCAAAACTAGCTCTAATAAAAAGCTACTCGCCTGGCAGCATGTGTTTTTTTTACGATTTCCACCATTTCACTTTTAAGTAAAATTCAAGTTTTAAGAAATATCCCGAACACTTTGAAAGGAGACCATTCTACTTAATGAGAACCTTTACCTTTGACAGTTAGGTACATTGTGATGCTCATACTAATGTTTGAAATAATTAAGTCTTAAAAAGGACACAATAATATAAATTTGTAATTGAGAGGACAACACGTTAATCGCTTCAAGGACATCGGGATTTCTTCTTCGTAACCGGCCCCACCCGTTTGTAAGCAGACCAAATGGCTGAGCTCCCAGTGCCAGAGATCCAGGCAGGGGACCAGGACAACAGTGTTGCTGCCAGGCTTGTTGCAGGCAGGCTGCATTTCAACCTGCAGTATAAGCATTCAGCCGGGCTTGTTGTTGTCATTCACACTCACACAAACACATTCAAACAGAAACTACTACATGCTTCTGAGTGAGGTTACATAATAGGAGGCCTGTTTAGCTGTGGGTAAAGTACTGCTTACCCAGAAACAACACACTCATATGACCTGTAAAGCTTTTCAATGATTTAATATTTAGGAGTTTTAGAATAAATACAATTTAGAATTCTGACTTATTGTCTTTAAAGCTTAGTAAACATCTCCTCACACATGAGACACCGATCGGCTCTCCATAGCTCTTCCCTCTCTGGCAGGTGAACACACCACAGATGATCAAAGGTAATTAAAGGTTCTTCATTACCTTTTTCCTCCGGCATTGTCACTGAGCTGGGATCAGATGTGATCAATTGTTATGTCCTTTAGTGATAACACTTTCAGTCAATATCCCAAAACAAGTCTTTTCAGAGTCCTCTGATGGTGTTGCGACACATCCTCCACACGCTCCGCAGCTATGGTGTTTTATTAGATTGGAGCACGGAGTGAGCACTCTGTCCGTCACTATCTCTGGAATGAGCGGCAGGTCATATGACTCCCCATGTCTCGCTCTCACACACTCTCTCTCTCTCTCTCTCTCTCTCTCCCTCTCTCTCTCCTACCTCTCGGAGTTATTGCAGCTATCTGGTATAAATAGAAGCATGTGCAGCACACAGAGAATGACACCTCCTCCTCGTAATCTGTCACTGGGCGTGTCCCAGTCCTCCCTGTCCACACTAAATATGTTTGATATGTTTTAAACTTGTTTGACAGAAAACTCTCCCTCCCCGGTTATTTCTTCAGGGAACATGGTGTAGTTCATAAATCTTGACTTTGTTTTCAATGCCAGTTCCAAAGCATTTTACAGATTCCAATTGCACATTCTATATGATAGTTACTGTTGCAGTTGGATGATGCAGCTCTGAAATGATTTATTCTACCGGATAATTAAGATAATCATGTGACATAAAGGTGCAGCATTTTTTATTAAAGTGAAATTCCAGTATTGTCAAACCGTGTGCCCTTTAAGACTGTGAACTCTGCTCTGCTAGAGATTAAGCAAACTCAAATTTTGAAAAAATGAAAAAGAATTTGGAGGTAGGAAAAGGGTTTTACCCACGTTTAAAAAAAATTAAAACAACTAAAAGACAGGCAAATATTATTATTACATTTATGACACGGATAGAAACATGACTCAAAATGAATGTCTCGGATGTTTGCTTTTAGCCCCTTGGCCTGCTTATTTACAACAAAAGTATTAAAATGGGAAAACAGCATAGTACACATTATTTCTACAAGGTAAATTATTTCATTGGATAATGGCAGATGTAAAATTCAGTTATTTAATTGTTGAATCTGCTCTTTTGACATGTTTATTACAACTGCTTCCTACGATCACCTCCAGCAGACAGGGGTTACTATTTTAATGGGGGCTGACAGTGTGTGTGGCTCTGCACACTTACAGCTCAAATTCTGAAGGTCACTTCTGAAAAGTGATGGGATAATAATAGGTGTTGTGAAATGTGAATAATGATGTGTCACGACATCTCACATTCAGGGACAAGAATAACTTTCCACCAATGACATAAACTTTCATTTACACTCTTCTGCTGACTGACAAAGGTCAGGGTCATTAGTCGCCCTATATGATGGTACGTTGTTTCACAACAATCTGCATATACCGTACCTGATAAAGCTGTCCTTAAGACAAAATGCACCTAGCTAAGATGTGGACCAGAGGACACACAGCTCTTCTTGCTGTTGAGGAATATATCCTATTTTTTCCGATTCCTTGTCATGGTTGAAAGTTGTTCACATTAAGTAACAAGTTCACTACAAGGACATCAACCAAGAACATCAAGAATTTATAAAGATAAGATAATTTTCTGAGCAGGACAAGAAGTCAATAAGAGAAATGGCTACATACAGTATGTCCTGGTGTCTCTGATCAGAACTACTGTTGACTTTTTTCAATACGTTTCACATAAACTCTACAGCATATCAAACAAACACACAGTTAACTTCCGTACTGGTCAGATCATAATTACTTCTGATTAGCGTTGGTGTTTAGAGTTAACGTGTAAAATGAGCGCAGGGTAATACGGCAAAACACAGGGTTCCCGGGCCGCCGCTGCAAAATGAACGTAGTGGAAAGCCGACAGTTACTCTACAGTCATTACACACATATCTACATTACAGCCGTGTGCAGTTCTAGTGAGTCTTGCTCGGATATCGGATATATGTTCAAGGTGACTTCATATTGAGCCGCTGTGTCTGTGCTGGTACTTGGAGACAAGCTTTAACTATCTCCATTGATCGGAGCTGATATCTAATCAATATCCAGGGAGAGGCAGCACTTAGCCATAGGAGTCGTCGCTGTTACAGTTATCAAAACGACTTTTCTACACACAGAGTTAAGGACAGACTAAATGTGCTATTACCGTTTTTGTCATGTTTATGTTTTCTGTAAAGAATTTGTAGATTGAGTCTTTATGACGGCATCAATGTAGCGTGACTTGACAAATCCACAGAAACTACCCTCAGCTGATTTCTAGGACCGAAGCATGAAATAAATGGTTGCGTGATGGGACTGAAAACCCGGGTAGAGAAACAATGATGTCCTTCTTCATTCAGCTGGTGCAGGGTCACCTTAGAAACCCTAAGTGTTGGATGGTCTCCATCTTCTGGGCCCCAGTAAAACAATGGATACTTCCATGTTGCAGTAACTAGGCAGACTCATTAGGCGCAGCGCCAAGCATTCAGAACATGACTGATCCCGATTGACTCAGAGGGAATATTCTGAGTTCAATGCTTGTCTGAAAGGAATCTACTGGATTGACTATTTTGTGCAGAGATATTTGGTCCCTAAAGGACGGAGCCTTCTGATTCACAATCATCTGACTTTTCTTCTCGCTCCACCAGCAGTTCTCATTTATCCGGTGAAACATCTGCCATAAATATTTGATCCGTGTTTTGTAAAGGCATTCGTGGTTCTCAGCTGATGAAACAAGTTTTCACTAGATTAGTGCAGGGGTTTTAAAAGTCAGCGAGTGTGCCACCCCCCCGCCTCAGATAAAGCTAAAAAAAAAAGTGCATCATCATTATATTTGCCCATTCCTTAGTTTAGTTGCCTAGTTTGGTACAGTTTACGGGTTCCTATGTAACCATGAATATGTTGTTTGATCCCATAGACACTCAGCAAATGGGCAAACAGTCAAATGTTAGAATAGATGAAAGATCCACACTCATACACATTACAACTATATCTCTAAACTCTTTTACCAAATCACATACTGGCTAATCGACATGATCTCCTATTGATAACCACGCTCATGTCCTATTTCCTCACTTCCGTTAAATGAGTCTCCCCTGTAACAGTTTGAAGCCCTGTTAATCCTTTCTCGCACTTGCTTTAATTGTATATGTCTAAATCAATTTAATGTTTTGGCACATTTTTTATACAGACATTCATGGTTCCCAGCGGATGTATCCTCACCACTTCAGTGATACCATGAGTTTCCTGAAGCGCCATCATAAAGTCGACATGTGCGGTTTTGAGTGCTGCGATCATCCAAAATCACTTTGGTTACTCTATCTGACTCTTCGGTGCCAGCAGCAGATCAGTGGTTTCATTTATCCAGTGAAATATGGCTGCATCTCCATACTGTGTCACCATTCCGACCACTATGTTTCAGCTTCGGAATATTTCAGGACTGGCCTAGAAACAAAGGATGTCACTTAAACACTGGTAGATAGAGGACAGGCACAGCATGGCTGCATTCAAAGCCGGGACACTGCAGGTGAATGAGTATCGACTCTGCCAAGCCAGACCCAGCAGGAGCCCATTGAGGAGGTTAGTAAAAAAGTACCAAAAATAACAGACAGGATGTTCCAGAGAAGAGCATGAGAGCTGGGCTGATTGTCAGCGAGCAGACACATGCCAGTGGGACTGAGCACTGTGCATGGCCTCATTTCATCTCTGACTCCATCCTCTCCTTTTCTCACACATCCTCCTCTCCTCTTTCCTTTATGTCCCTGTCATCTGAAGCTGTGACGGATCGCCAGTGGAACATAAACGAAAGGAAGTGCTCAGTAAACAGTAGGAAGCTTCAGGGGCAAACAGGGTGCATGGCGGACTTTGCCGTGTGACTCAGCCACATGGACATCTCTCGTGTGTGTGGGTGTGTGTGTGTGTGTGTGTGTGTGTGTGTGTGAGTGAAAGAAAAAGGCACAGGATCTGAATTGCAAATCATCCAGCACCAGCGCTGCCAAGGGGCGTCTACAACAAATCCAAACGCGGGACCAAAGCAGAGCGCTGCCACTTCCAGTCGAGCCAAGATAATGAAACCACAACACGATTTACAGCCTCACTATGACATTTATGACGGCTCAAAATGCCAAGTGTGATGATAAAATGCCCCTTTGAACTTCTGTCATAGGAATCCATGCTGGGTTATTTGGAAAATTAAAAACAATTCACTCTTCTAGTGAAAAACTCTGACTGAAACCAATGACTCGGCTGCTTTTTTCCCTCTGACTGCGATCAATTACAATCTTGGTTTAGCTTCTCAACAACTTTCTGCAATGTTCCCATAAGGAACCTGTCTTATGTGGCACTGGGAGAATTGTTGATCCGCACTAAGACAGATATCTGCATACTGTAGGTTTTCATTTCAGCATGAAAACATCTTCACAGTCACAGAACGAACAGAACCCCTTTACTTTCCTCTCTCTTCCCTCAGGTGCAGAGTACTTTGCAGAGGTTCGGGCAGATTTGTGCATGCTACAGCATTCTGGTTTCAGCAGAATCTGTCATCCTGAACATGCTTTATTAACTTCCTCAAAAAAAGACTAGGAAGGAGAGAAAGAGACATCCAGAGGGAGCATGCCTGATCAGCTTGACGCTTTGGGTGATTTATTATCTGGATCTGGCATCTTGGCTCCCCACCTCCCATGTTTCCTTTCAGTGCAGGGATTCAAATCAACAAATGGCCTGATTTCATAACTTCTAAGATAAAGCAACCCATTCAATCTAATATGTAGCACCCATATTTATTAGATGTCATGGTAAAACCCCAAAGCATTGCCTTGTCTTGAGTAAACTCAGAGAATATGCTTCTGTTTCTGAGTTTTGAGAGGGTTCTCAGTGTAAATGAAAAGAGAATTGACTGACAAATGGATTATTTTAGTGGCAGAGTTCTCAGCAAGTTACTGCTGCATTATGGAAATGTAGTAAAAACACGTCTGGTGATTGAATTGAACTTTTTTTATACTACAACAAAAACAACACCAATATGATTGTATCCATATCTCTTACCTCTCCCAGCATTTCCCTACAGTCGTTGACATTCCTCTCACGCAGGCACAAGCTTTCTAGACTTCATCAATTAAACCTCGCTCTGCTCTAACTCCAAAAGGAAACCACTGGATCATTTTATGGCAGGTTAATACAGGATTTATCCTGCAGCACTAAAGTGAACCAGACCATCATGAAAAAGCTGCACTTCAAAAGGTCCAGATGACCATATCTCTACTGGGAATACTGGGATACTGGAATACTGGCAGCTTGGTTAGAGGATCAGCGAATGAGGCGTGAGCCCCAAAAGCACACAGAGGGCTCAAAGAATGGGATGTGGGTCCCTCTCTCTCTCTCTCTTTCTCTCTCTCTCTCTCAGTCTTTGTTGCTGTGTGTGTGCGTACATGTGTGTGTGAGCCTCTGCAATGCACCATCGACCCCAATCCCAAGTCCAACTGCAGATCACAAAGCGGAGTTTGAAGCAGCACGATATAAGATGTAGGTGGGGCCATTATTACTTAGGAAAAGGCAGCTAATATTTAGATATCCAAATATGCAATTTTTAGGATATTGTTTATTTCCTTTCACTGCAGGAGTGAGGGCATACAGGGTCATACAGGTCATGTCCACAGAAGGAGAAGGAAAATATCTGGTTCATTATATTATACGACTGATCTGGGATAAATTCATGTTTCATTTCTCCTTAAAGTTCTGAGGCTCCACATGTCCAGGCTGTGATGTTGATCACAGAGGCTGAATGCTGCCTGAGTTCCAGATCAATATAACCTCGGAAATCTTCATCATAACTGATCAAAACCTTGATAAACAAAATTCCTTTTGCACTTTATCCAACAAATTATAGCACAGCTGTTGTACTTGCTTGGACACTACCATGGAGTTGGAGGACGCAAGAGTGCAAGAGACAAACTAAAGTGGCAGAAGTCGTGATATCCTGACTTTTAGTCACTAGCCCCCTAAACACATTATTTCCCATGATGCAACAAAGCATGTTTTGCTTCACTCCGACCATCACACCTGTAGTTTGTTACTCAGGTAACCCTGATTACATTACCATGACATTATTATTATTATCATTATAATGATTATTACTTGTAGTAATAGTAGTAGTAGTAGCATAGTAGAAGTAGTATTAGCGGTTTTTGTTGTTGTATAGAAGTAGTATAAATATTATAGAAGCAGTAGTACAGTAGAAGTATAGTAGTAGTAGTAGTAGCTGTAGGAGTAGTTTTATAGTAGTAGTATGATACTAGCAGTAGTACTATTGTTTTTTTATGTGACATTATTCTGCCCCATTTACAAAGCTCCATCTGTACCATTAAGTCAGAGAGAGCAGTACAATAAGTTTCCTTTTTTGCCATATACTAATATACAAATTTATGAGAAATTAGCTGCAACACAGATAATTTTGTATCACAGGCAAATGCATGAGGATCTGACAATTCTGAAAGACCTCGGCGGGGAGAAGCACTAAGTATAAGGATTACTTTTGAAAAAAAAACAAAGTTACTCTTTAGCGGTTGTTCAGAAGCTATCAAACATGCCTTCACTTTGCAAAAACATCCGCAGCGTAATTTCCTGTGGTGGAAATGATAAACGACATACCCCAGCGCTGTCGGGTCACATTTCTTTGCACAAACACACTAATGTAATTTGTAGGTCTGCGGTCGAGATCTGTTAACCGAATGGATGGGCAGAGACTGAAATAGAGGTCATGGAACTGCGCTACGGAGACTTGCTGTCCCTATTTCCAGGATTACGCTTGCTGCAGCCAGAGGGAGGCTCACTCGTCTCCATGTGGGTGTGCAGATGGATTTGTGTGCACTGCTCATATGAACAGGCGGCAGAAAGTGGGTGCAACTGCATATTTTTGTTGTTTAGCTCTGCAAATCCACCCCCTCCCTGACATGAAAGACAGAGCTCAATAGATACCGCATATCTTAAAGTGTGCGATGCTGAGGAGCTGGTGTTGTGTGGAGGCCGAGTGTTGGCTGAGGTGTATTTATGGATGTAAACATGGGGGAACACCATGGAGATTAGAGAGAAACCACCCTAACATCAAAACACACCCACAGCACTAGATTTCTACTGAAGCGAGGAGGAGGCTGGATGAGGCTGTATCCAGTGGCAACGAGTTCAAGAACGTATGGGAGGAGTGCGAAAACAGGAGGGGTCTCTACAGTAACTGCTGTTTGACCTAAGATGACATTCTCCAACCTCTCTTCTTCCTCTTTCCTCTTCCTCCTTTTTTCCCTCACTCTCTTATTCCCCCCATGCATAAAATCGATGCATAGTAGCTGTGACTGTGGCCGACTACAACCTCATATAACATACAATGGCAAGTTCCCGATAGAGGCGGAGGAAAATTCTGTGTAATGTACATTCACGCAACATTAATTCCATAAGTATGATGTCACAGTCTCAACTCTGTGGCTTTGACTTTCTCCTTTTTAACTGACACAATGTTCTCATTGACTAATTCCCCCCCCTTCCTGCAGATGGGCCTACGAAAAAAAAGATGGATTATGGCGTTTGAACCAAAAGCTTTTAGTGTAAAATACAGGAAGTATTGACTTTTATTTCCATCTGTTGAGCTGCAGGCGGAATAATCAAGTATTTTTTTCAGATTGAAAAAACATTTCCAAATCCAGTCTTTACTGTAAACTAGCATTTCTCCATCCACGTTTGAACCTCACGAGTATAAAAACCCACACAACCCACACTGAGAGAGGAGGGAGAAATGGTGCCGTACACTTAAGCTGATGTTCGGGATTAGTGATCACCAGAGAAGCACAACATGAAGTAAATCTGTCTTCACAGCGTTTTTCTTCTCCTCCTAAGCAGAGAATTAACACCACAAAAAGCACACTAGTCTGACCCACATTAAGGTTCCTACTTTGAAGCTCGTCTAAAAAAACACGGCACGCAGCGTCATTTGGGAGCATTACTCTGGCTAATTGGTCTTTTTACTGGGAAGCTGTTGAAAGAATGGAAGGACGGAGAGATGGGAGGTAAAACAGAAAAAAAGGAAAAGCAGGGCAAGGAAACGAAAGGCAAAGCAAAACAAGGCAAGGAAAGGAAACAAGATGGGAGATGGAAAAGAATAAAAGGCAGAGTGAGAAATGAAAAGGAAGGAAAGGAAAGAAAATCAAGACAAGGTAAGGAAAGATAAGGTAAGTAAAGGAAAAGAAAAAAAGGAGAGGAAAGGAAAGGAAAAGGAAACTATACCAGCTGTGTGCATAGATATATACATATGATCAATCCAGCACACACACATCCGCACAAAAAACACACACACACACACACACACTCAGGAGAAAGTGAACCGATGAATAATTCACTGACGCTCATCGATCTTTGTGTCTCTCTCTCCCTCTCACCACGTAGCAGTAATTTGACCCAAGTTTAAAGTGCAGCGTTAGCTCTCAAGGTAGCCAGACACATTCCCATGATGCATTTCAACAACACAAAGGACAACATGTCCTTCTTCCTTCAGACAGACCCTAGACATAGCTGGAATTTATCACCTTAAAATAGTTGTTGTGTTATTGTAAGGACTTAAACAACATAGACTGCCCCGCCCCCCCCCCCCCCCCCGAAAAGAAAACCCTGCAGCTTCTTATGACTCACAGTCACGAAAATTACATGTTGACCTCTAGTGGCCATAGTAATTATGACGGGATAAAAGGAGGAAGACAGGTGACGAGACAGCTGTTTCCTGTGTGAACTGACCTTTCTGCAACTTTGTTTATTATTGTAACCATGACAAAAAAGGTCCTCTAACCTCAAGGAAGTCTTTATTTTAAACCATATTCTGATCTTTACCGAAACCTAAGCAAAGGCAGATTCTTCCATCAGCAATACTGAGTGTTTTGAATGATGACGTCTGGTACATGACAATGAAGGTCAAGTGCGCCTGCCGCTGTAGGAGTGCTAGCTCATGTGACGCTAAGACAAACAAACAATAAAGTTTTTCAGGTTGAGCAACTGGATTGACAATAGTGAGTATTGCTAACCTGGACAGTCAAAGCAGACAGACTCACTCTTTATGGCTTTCCAAGCTGACTGACTGGTTCAACCACTAACCAGATAATAGAGAGATCCATTCGAGTCAAGTGACTATTTTCAATATCTTGCCTCTCCATACCACACAGTGCATTCATGTGCGAAACATATGCTTTCCCCAGTCTGTGTCTCCACAAGTGTAATCCACTCCTGCTAAGTTACACTCAAATAATCACTATGTTGACATTTCCAGACAAGCCATAAGCTTTTTCCAGTTTGAAAACTGGAAGCGGTTAAATAAGCTGGAGGTCAAGTATTTCAGAATCTTCTTCATGGTTGAGCACAAGCTTAATGTTGTGTATTTTTGTCATCTGGAGTCATGCAGGTGTTTTATTGGACAGGACTGGACTGATGAAGAGGTAGTTGAGTCAAGATGCAAATTCCTCAATTGACCAGTTGCTCTAGATTTTTACCCTTAACTGTGGTCATGAGATTGGGAAGACGACAGACTTTAAGAAACCAGCAATCCATCCCTTAGCTATTGCTTATCCTTTGAGGGTTGCGGGGGCCTGGAGTCAATCCAAGTTGATAATGGGTGAGAAGTGAGGTATAACATCAATCTAAGGGCAATTAAGATTCTCAAATTACACTGACCACAACCTGCACGTCCTTGTACGCAGAGTGCAAACCACTGTACCAGTGTAAACATAAATTAATATTGGATCAGTTAGAATACAATAATAAACAATAAATGAATGTATAGACGATCAGTTAGAATTCAATAGGAATATATTGTGGAAATATCTGTGAAACAATAATTTGTGAAATAATTCAGGAAAAATCTTAACTTTTATTTCAAAACACTGTGTCATTCACACCGTGCTAGTCATTTTCTAACTGTTGACAAACCCACATGAGCAAACATTCACAAAAAGTAGGTGGAAGCTTGTTTCAGCTGAAGGTCAAATAACCTCACCAGAACATAAAACATCCACCTAGTGGCCGTAATGCAGCAGTTTCAACACACCCAGCATTTGGTCATTGAGATTCTTTGTGGAGTTTTCCCTGAGGACATGGATGCAGAGACAAAACCGTGACAAATCACATCACAAACACACACCCAGCTTACAGCAATAAAATAACTCAAGCTGTATTACTGAGCTCAAACACTCACGCACCACTATGACACTGCATTTGTGTGTCTGTGTGTGTGTGTATCAGTATTGAAACCCCTTTGTCATCCTCCAAACAATCACATGAACAGTTCCCTTATATTATCAGATCAGCCGCAGCTTTAATCAACATGCTACAGCTGCTTGAACACAGCCTGTAACACAACCCTGTGCAGAGCTCCATGCAGCTCACAGTAAAACGCACGGCCGACCTCGACGACTGCTGCCACAGCTAAATGTCACACACTAAACATGTTCAACCCAAATGACTCAATTAAATAGGAAGCTCCACACACGCCGCACACTGGAATGAATAACGTTTCTGAGTCGGTGGATATGAAATGTTCGGAGGATTTGCGACGGAAGGTTTCTCATTTCCCTTTGAATAAAGTTTACAATTCTGTTGCAGTTTGATGCCGTCATTCACTCTTAATTAATTCTTTAAACCAAACACACTTATATCTCTGTACTATAAGAATTTGACCCTGGGATGAACAGCAAATAAGCTGTGTAACTCTAAGAAAAAGCTTTGGTGCGTCCATTGATGGAGTCGCTTCACTTTGTGTTGACTTTTCTAATCTCAAAAAAATAAAAAAAAGACTTTATACTGGCAGTATAATATACTGTGATGAACTATTCAACCCAGGGAGTCACGCAGGATAAACAGCGTGCCATCCCTGCCTTCATCAAAGGCCCATGTAAAAACCGCAGGCTGCAGGGAAATGTCACAAGCCCACTCCACATTTCGGGCTTGATTACTGCTGTGTGTGTGTGCGTGTGTGTGTAGCCTATGTGTGTGTGTTTGCACGCAGGGGAGGGGAGGGTGGGGGCTTAGCACCAGAGAGGTCAGCCAGTATTTATCTCAGGAAGAAGTTGCGTGGCCTGACTCCAGTCTGGATCTATCCACCAATTGTGTCCACTGTTGGTCCATTCAAGGAGGACTTTATCCATCTTTGTCCGTTTTTAGAAACAGTGTATAGTGCAGACACTTTCATTTACTGAACAATTGTGTCTCCCTCATTGATCCTCAGCATGAGAGCAAATTTTTCACTCAACTGAAACTCATGCTAACATGCCACCTTCAGCACTGCAGCATTAACACACCATTAAAGTTAATTTTCAAAATTGAGCTTGAATACAAAAACATTCTGTAGTTTTCAACCACCTCTCTGGTTTATTATTAAGCCTATAATATAAACTGTAGAAAAGCCTCTGAAAATAAATTTAAGGGATCATGGTACTAGTAACCACTAAGATTGAAGTGATTTTATTATTTATTATAGTCGTGTCCATGTGTGAACATATCAAACACACGAACGGTTTCAGTTTCGAATCAATGTCACAGATTTTGGGCTCTTCCATTTAAAAAAAATTGCATAGGTTTGCTGATTGCCCTGCCACACACACACACACACAAACACACATTCACACATACACACACACACACACACACACACACACACGTATTATCATTCATGCAGATGTACCAGTCTTTTCTGTCTCTTCTCAGCCAATCGTCTCCTGTACAAACACTATGTTGAGTGCAAACAGCACGTGTGAACATCATCATTCTTTACATACAAGGAGACACACACACACACAAACACACACTATCTGCACGTGGCTTTTGGCGCATACCTCCTGCTGCGCCTCAGGACTTGTGATAGTATTTAACGACACAGATCCAGAGTGAACCAGCATTAGTGCAACCATGTCCTAAATGCTGAAAGATAATCATATAGTGTGTACGTGTGTGTGTTTGTGTGGCTTTAATTTCTCACTAGGTAGTACTTAACCAGGATTTACTGCATCATAGTTAGCTCTTATGCAAGGTATTATCTGCATTGAAGATGCTGGAATGTTAAACAGTGACTTAACGGAGAGTTAAAGGACCAGTGTGTAGGATTTAGTAGCGTCTAGTGGTGAGGTTGCAGATTGCAACCAAATACCCTGGCTTTTCCAAGTGTGCAGGAGAACCTACAGGTAACATAAAAATGTAAAGGCCCTCTCTAGAGCAAGTGTTGCCCAGGGTCAAAGGTCAGGACTTGTAGGAAGGACTGCAGAAACATCGTTGTGCAACATGGTGAACTCCATGAAAGAGGACCCTCTCCTGATGTAAATATGAAGGGATCATTCTGAGGAAACGAAAACACATTGATTCTTCTAATGATTATATAATTTTAAATGTAATATGCCATTTCTGCCAATATTTCGATAAATCGTTCTCACTTGACCTTTAAGTTGATAGATAGATAGATAGATAGATAGATAGATAGATAGATAGATAGATAGATAGATAGATAGATAGATAGATAGATAGATAGATAGATAGATAGATAGATAGATAGATAGATAGATAGATAGATAGATAGAAGAGAGAGAGAGAGAGAGAGAGAGAGAGAGAGAGAGAGAGAGAGAGAGAGAGAGAGAGAGAGAGAGAGAGAGAGAGAGAGAGAGAGAGAGAGATAGAATCTCCAGCTCAGGATCAATTCACCAGTGGCTGCATGTGACTGGGTAGGTGCCTGGAATCTCCTTAGACCACTGCTGTTGCTGCTGACCCTGACACCAGGGTGTGGAGTATTGAGGTGACAGTTGTCATCACTCTTTGCACCACACTGTGTTTTACAGAGACATAAGGCTTCACTTATAGACTGAATGAAAGTTATATTGATCCTAGGGTCAGAAGCTTCATACTCATTGCATTAGATGTACACAACAGGAAAAAAAACTGCTAGAGGAGCAGTATTGATCAGGCATCTCCTTGTGTGACCTGTGGCTGTAATCTGAGCTGGAATTAACAGGCTATCCTCTGGTCATCCATCCTTTATTGGTCATTGATAATTATTCCTTGTGGGGAAGGTGCTCATTGCTGCCAGTCTCAGTGAAGGACAGTGAGGAGCTAAACATTGGGCCTGTTAGTATTCCATCCTGATGTAGCTTTTAACATACTGCTGCTGTGCAGATGTGATCAACTAAAGATAAAGTGCGTTATATATTTTTTAATGGTTTTGAAAGAATGCAGACCAGCCTGCGGATTGATTATACTGCTCAGCTTTCCCTCAGGGCGTGTACATCGTGCCAAGCCTGTTCTGAGAGATTTCCTCAAACTCGAATGCACCACTCCTGTGGGTTGACCAGGTACACACTGTCAAACAAAGGTGGCACCAAGCAAGTAGACTTAGAAATCTGTAAATACAGATCCCCTTTCTCTTTTTTTTTTTAAGAGAACAACGAATCCAAGACTCATTTGGCGTCACACAGGAAGACTGGTAGGATGCCAAGAGAAATCATTTCCTTGTAAGGATCGAATGATTCAGGAAAATCGCAGCCCCAAGAATTATATGCTGAGATTTTAAGAAATATTGCAAACTAGGGTGGCACAGTCGCCCTTAGTCACCCCCTACTAGTTACTAGGGGGTTTGCCAGATACACTTAAAATGAAGCAACACTGGTATTAGTCGGAAATTCCTCAATCCATCTGTGCTTTACTTCAAATTACTCAACCGACTCTTGATTCGAAACTCCACTTTATTCAACTGAGACCTGCTCATTTGAATTGTTTAGAAATACTGTGATAGAGACACATTGTGTTTGACAAAAGAGAAACCAATATAAACTGCAGGATCACTCTCATATACTGTTTGCAGTTTGTGACTGATTGTTGTTATTACCCATGTTGACGTAACCTTTTCAGGCTCAGATGGGGCCATTTCATTGGATGGAAGGCTACTGTCATTCTATTTTTTATTATATAAAAATGATGCCCGCATGAAAATTCAATTTTTGCGAGACAGATATATTCAAATCCACCTGGATCTCTCTCACTCTCACGCAGACACACCCAACCAGCGGATATTGCTTATCAGGAGCAACCTCCCTGTACATGTGGTGACCAGCTGTCATCACAAACAGGTAGAGATCTGACATTCATTTTCTGCTTGTGTGGAGTCAAAAATCAAACTTCTACAATGGCATCACAAAGACGGGAGACAGAGTTACAGACAAGTGGTGTCTCTTGTTTGCCATTTGTCTCACAGCGGTCTGCTAATGAATATTTCCCCTCTCGAAACAAACTCATTAGCAGCACCAGTAGCTCTGAAGAGCAGCAACGGGCCTTCTTATTAAAAAGGAAAGTCATCCATGCTTTCGAGAAGATACGAATGTCCTGGGGAGAATTTCTTTCATATAAAGCCAATGTTAATGCTGCATTGACATAGTGATGTTAGAGGGAAAGATGTCAATGTTTGAACTCGGTGGACTTTACTCCAACATCCCTTGTTCGCCATGATTTTACTTTGTAACTGTCATCAGTGGTCACAAGAAAGTGCAGCTATTTGCCACCAATTTGTTGAGACCCTTTGTTGAAAGTCTTTTATATTTTATATTGCAGCTGTCCATAAAATGGAGGCTGGTGTGAACAGCTTTGCACTTATATGCCTACAAATAAATGGGTTCTGTTCTGAATAGTAACCATAATGGCAAACTAAAGGTAAGACTGTTAGCTTTCTAATTAGAAAAATAACTAATTGGAGGTTTAGATGCAAAATGGGACCCAATAAACAATATGCCTTACTTTTAAATAGCTTAATGTAACTTAATATTGACAATGATTGACGTGAAGAGGTATTTTTTCACTTTTGTGGTTTCTCTTTTATGACTGCCAAATGAGTTCGGTGAGCAGGAAAAGCACAAGAGGAAATGCATGTTAGATAACATTTTCCGACATGTTGACTCCAGCTCAGGGACGGAAATATCTGAGCTTAGTTTTGATAGGACAACATTTTAAATATCATCATGTGCAAAATGAGAATTTCTGACTTGGGTACATTTCCTGGAAAGCATCCTGTCTTCACCTATTTTCCAATGTGGAGTTCCTTAAAGGGATAGTTCACCCGAAAATGATAATTGACAAAATGTCTATTATCTACGACAGTCAATTTCGACTCGTAACAACCTCTGCAGCTATCCCAAGTTCGCGCTGATCTAGTCTCATGTCTCTTGCAGAGCTTGTGTGGTGTTAATTTTTATGTTTAAAGAATCTGTCACCAGTTACTTCAATTGTATTGGATTCGGCTGCAACCCTGTTTACACCTCAAACTCCCAAAGAGTTTTGTGGACTCACACACGTCCATCGGCATAGTGGGGAGTAGATAATGAGTGAATTTTCATTTTTAAGGGGGCTCTGTAGCAAAATGTCAGCTGCTGTCACGTAAGCATTAAGTATTTTCATTCATAGATAAGAATGAGAATAATAACATAGTTATTCCCAAGCAGTAGGCAAATATTCAAACCATGACTTGCACCTTGATGTAGAATTTAGATCTTCTCCTTGGACAATTTATTCACAGCCACACCCCACGCTCAGACAGTCTCTGATATGAAGCAGCTGCAGAAGTTATGATGTGCTACTTCTGGCACAAAGTGTGTGCATTCATTTCCATTTGCAAAACAAACAGTGCAGTGTTGCTGCGGGACTCCACAGCACACACAGGATTCAAATGAGGACCAGGCTTCTCGTTGCATCGGCTGAGTCTTTCCTCAGAGACGGAGCCGGCCGTGACAGGAGACCACCAGGAGTCCGGCCTGCTGGGGACAACGGCCATGCCTCTTCAAACCCGGAGGGACCGCAGGGCCACATGATGCAAAAGGCCACCAAACCCACTGTGGGCGTTACACCTCATACACATGACATTCATTTTTTTTAAAGGGACACATTTGAAATTGCAGGGGGGCAAACTGATGCTGATGATCTCTGGGAGATAAAGGGGAATTAGACTCTGCATTCTAAATGTATAGAGTGTATAGTTAACCACACATAGTGATGCTACTGCAGGTTGTGTAATAACAGGACAAAGCAATGAGTGAGCATCACAGCTAGACGCCCTGAATAGATGCTACTATGTTATAGGGATTGCTCTTTATGCTGGAATCAAAACAACTGCATGGGGAGAGGAAGTGTATAAGAGACATGTTCTTACCAGTGCTGCTCATGGTGCCAGTCACACGTCTGCTCGGCTCAGATGATGCACAGTAAATAAGCCTCTATCCTCATTGACAGGACATGGATGGTGATGCCAGCTCGGTGCCAGGCAGCGGGATGAATGGAGCTGCTGACGCGGGGGAGCGGTGCAGGGAGGCCGGCTGTGCTCGGACCGCTGAGGCCGCAGAGGTGTTCTGGAAGACAGCCGCACCGTGGAGACAATGTCCCGCAGACACTGCAGAGGCTGCACCGCCTCGAACAGCAGCCAGTGCAGGGTGGGTGTGGGCGCACCGTGGAGGAGCGAGACGTGCGTCAAGTCAGATGGAGGAGTTGAAGGGATCCTGGTGTGGTATTTCAAAATAAAAGCCTCCATTAAAGCGAACCGGGGAGGGGTTTGATAGTGTTGCAGCAAAATGTGGAATCAGAAATGTGTATCAATCAATTACATTTTATTTGTACAGCCCATATTTACAAATCACAATTTGTCTCATAGAGCTTAGAAAGGAGCGACCCATGGGTGCGACCTCCTCAACAACCTTAACCCTCAACAATAGTAAGGGACCGGGTGAATGTTGTATTTAATTTTTTTTACTTTTACTCAATGTATACTATGATGCAGCAGCACCTGTTATCCTAAACTAATTTCTCCCACGAAAGACAATAAAGGAACCTTAACCTTATTTCATAAAAAAAGTATCAAGATAAGTCTAGTGCTTGGCTGGACATTATGAAATGTAACTCCACGCAAATATCCTATGTAGTATAAATTAACATCATGTATAAGAGTTGTTAAGCCTAATGACAAATCTAAATTAAATTAATTCTAACTTACAAAAGAAACAGTACATGTCCACTTCTAAATACCGATATACTGCAAAACCATTATTCAACATCAGTTAATGACATTTTCACACAAATTTTCAGCAAATCAAATTGCCAAAACAAAACCAGACAGACTGATCCGAAAAATAAAACTCTATTTATGTCTAGCACCTGTAATGTGAATCAAAATGCGATCATCATTGCAGTTGTGTTTTAAAGCCCCACAAAGTTAAATTAATAGAATTTTATATATATATATATATATACATATATATATATATGTACAGGGGGAGAGCAGTATACGGAATGAGATCAATGTGTTTTGATTAATTTTATTCTACTGGCCAATGTTCACAACCAGAGAGGCGACATAATTTTATTTTGAAGGGTCAAACCACACAGCTTCCTGTCTCATGTTAGATAACAGCGTGCATGTTGCAGACTGCTGCTGCTCAGCATGAACGCAGTGCTCGGGCTGGCAGGGATACATGGGAGTTGTAGTCTTGCAGAAAGAAAACAACCGTCCTAATGAGAAGCGTGCTGATGATCTGGGACTACAGGTGAACTCAGTGTAAACAAAGGGCACTGGAACTGTGACACTAACAGTGGTGTATTTATTAATAGTTTAGATTTCATGTTTAACTAAAAACCTGAAACTATCTGAGTGTTAAAACTTAATGACAGATGATGTTATATTTATATTACAACTTAAATAAGGTCAGAACTCTGTTTCTGTTTCATAGCTTTTATTATTTTTATCACAATATTAAATCACATCACCAGGCTGCTGTTGAATGAACACTTTTACAAACAGAATCATTTTGGATTCGTCACATGTTCATATATGTTGGATTATTTCACATGTGAACAGACTTTATGTGATTAAACATGAATCATGTCTCATGTGTGAGTTTTAATAAAGTTTGTTGAATGTAAACAATGATCAGCTGTGATTGATAAATGTGTTTTTATGTGGATCTTCATCAGTTTGCTCGACTTCATGGATCCACACAAAATCTAAATGATAGAAAATATTTTCCATGGAAATAAAAAACAAACCAAATACAAAGATCAGAAAATAATGAAATATTTTTACATACGTGGAAAAGTCAACTGGAGAAACAAAAATGAGTGAGAAGTAAAAGGAGAAATAAACAAAGCTTTAGAAATAACCAGTTTAATATTTAAATTCAGCAGATTTCTCTTGAAGAAATAAATAGGATGAATAAAATCGTTATCTCTAACTGCTCTGATGCTAAAGAATGGAAACATCTTCTCAGTGACAGGGTGTGTGAAGGTGTGAAAGTGTTTGTTAGTATCTAGATCAGAGAACGACAGTTTTCCTCTGTTCCAGTCCAGTTTCACTCTGATCCTCTGGATCTTCTGCACAGAGAGATCAGGTGATACTGATGGTGACCCTGCCGAGTATTTACCTTTATGGAACCATATTCCCCATGATCCAGACGGTTTATTTCCCTTCCTCTGGAGAGACTCTGCTCTTACACCCAGTGCCCAGCATGTACTGTCTCCAACCAGGACGTCCCAGCTGTGAGTCCCTGAGTTAAACCCCTCAGATCCCAGTACTAAGTAGTAATGATCAAACCTCTCTGGATTGTTAGGAAGCTTCTGTTTCTGTGCTCGTATCAAACTGGTCAGATCTTCACACAGGACGAGTACTGGATTAGCAGTGTTTGGGTCCAGAACCAAAGGACTGTAGGAGACCACGTCCTTCATCTTGTTCCAGATTTTGAAGCTCAGGTTGGCCAGATGTTTGGCCTCGTCTATCAGAGCTCCTGACGCCAGCTGTGGGTCATCCAGCAGGGGGCGCTGCTGGACTCGATCCACTGCAGCCTTGTAGTTGAGCAGGAACGAGACGTCTTCAGCTCTCAGCTCGTCCTCTGTGGTTCTGATTGTGTCTGAAAGAGCCGTTATGTCTCTGCTCAGAGCCTCAATCTTCTCCTTCATCATCCCACTCTTCTGCTCCTCTTCCTCCCTCAGTGCAGCCATCCTGGCCTCCTCTTCCTCCTCCAGAAACCAATGAAGCTTTTTAAACTGCTCCTTGATCTGCGTCTCTGTGAGTCCAGCCTGGACCTTAATGTGTTTTGCTGTTTGTTCAAACTCTACTTTAAAACGTTCAAAACACTGTAACTTCTTCTTCAAGGGCTCCAGAGTTTCCTGAAGCTGCTTCTTGTGTTGTCTTTCCACCAGATCTTCACACAGTCTTTACAGAAGCTGTGGCTACATGACAGAACAACAGGATCTCTGAAGACATCATGGCAGACGGGACAACAGAGATCCTCTTCTAATCTGGAAGCCATCGAGTCTCCAGGTGAAGTCAGTCAGGTGAAGACAGTCAGTCAGTCACAGCTCCACGAACTTCTCGAAGTTCCCTTCTTGTCTGAGTCGAGGTGTTTGTTGAGTCTGTGACGTGCTGAAGTCTTTAAAGAAACAGAAGCAAAGTGCAAACAAATGGACACATTGTCAGAAAATTAAAAGATGGTTTTATAAATTCAAATCAGCTCAAGTTTGCTCATTAATTTGTGTGTGAGTGCAGTAAAAAGTATGACATCATCAAATGATTGTATATTTTGTCGTGATTATTATACCTTACGTTTGACACAATTATACAGTGTTACTTTGGGCATTCAGTAATTGTGGCTGTCAGAAACATATTTAATACAAGACATAAAGATTCCTTTGATCTATGACCACTGACACTGTCACTGCAGGAGTGGAGTTGTTGTTTACGGTTCAGCATTAAGGGATTCATGGTCCGCATACAGAACCTTGTGCTATAATGGCGTGTAATCAAACTTTGACGCCACGCAACGGTCACACCGTGTGACGAAAAATCGATCTTTGAATAACTTTGTATTCCCATCTTGCATCTTGTTGTGATGACACTCATCTCAATTTGAAGTTGATCTGACGTAAGCCCTGGTACAAGTACCTCAGAGTAAAAATGTGGAACATGGCCAAAATGGCCACTAAATGCAAAATAGCAGGCTTCCTGTTGCGTTTTTCCAAGACTTTTTTGTTTGTCTCGTCATGATACACCTGTGTATCGATTTTTGTGAAGATCGGTCAATGTGAACATCTTCCGGGGGTCTCGTGGGGCACCGTTGAGCCATTTTGCCACGCCCATTGAAAATTCCTCTAGAATACATACATTTTCACTACTTTCTAATTTTCTGCAAATTTTGGTAAGAATTTGAGCACGTTAAAGCCTCAAAAAGCCAATTCAGTTGCCGGAATAATAATAATAATCCTTATAACTTCACCTGTCAGTGCTCAGCAAGCAAAGATGAAGGATATGGAGTTGAGGTTGGAAAACTTCACACTTATGCAACATTAATGAACACAACATTTGTGTTTAAGAAAAACATTTATTATGAAAATAATAACAGTATAAACACACAAACTAACTAAGTGAACTTAGACTGCTGTATATTAATTCTATATTGTCAGTTACCATCAATTTCAGTGTCAAATTGTTCATATTTCTCATTAAACTCAGACATTTGAACCACAAATCCAATTTCTTAAAAGAATTTTAATACAATCACTGTAGAAGCAATTTATTTTATGATCCATTCAAAACGTTTCAGTGCTTTTACTGTTCTAAGTGCAACCACTTTAGTTATAGATTGATTTAAAAATAATCATGACCGGACATAATCTGAAGTTTTGTAGAATGAAACCATTTTAATTGTTCTGGTGGTTGGAAAGAACTTAAAGATTTTCCTTTGGGATTAATAAAGTCAATCTTAACTTATGTTGTCTTATCTTAATTTGTTTTTAACACATCTTTATAAAGAGGTTTTGTGGGGTTATAACAACGTGACAGAACTTCAGATTTTATTGCTCAGAGAAAAGTCAGTATTTGTAAAATCTCCCAAATTTGCATATAGGAACATATAACAATGTTAACTAGGGCTGCAAAGCAGCACTGGGCGGACCCGAGCACATGCATTTTGAAGCGTTGCATGCTTTTTGCCTGAAAAAAATAAATAATGACTGAGGAAATATTGACACATAGAGCTGTTCAGGCTTGGACTCCGATCATGAGACAGAAGTTTGGACGTGCTAGGACAATGCGTATATGTCTATAGATGCATATATAGTGACACGTCTATTTCAATATCTCGTTATAGTGTACAAATACAGTTTACATCCTCATGCTATCATCCTGTGCCACTGCACTTTGCTCTAGTGCATTTCTATACAAACAATATCAGGTAGTGAAAGGTGTCTGTATATTATATACATATTCTGTATTTCAATATTGATTTTTTTATCTTTTGCATTTCTCTATGTCACATTGACTGTCTGCTGCTGTAACAAGTGTGGGATCAATTAAGTTGTGTCTTATATTATCTTAGGAGCAACTGATTAGGAGGAAGTGGATGCTGAGGATCAGTTCAAACAGCTTTTGTGAAGAGTTGAATAAAAATACAGAGCAGCGTCGCTCTTATTTCACTTGGTCTGAAGTGGTTGATCCTGTTCCATTAGTTCAAGGAATGATATATGGTTTGATATCCTGCATTGGCACCAACTGATCACAACTACCCAACAAATTTGTTTTGTTGTAGTAACATGTATGCGTATATAAATGTGGAATAAAGAAACAATACTATCCAATCCTAATTGTAAATTCATAAAAGGGCTAATTCTTATATGACTAGTTTTAATGGGAAAACAATAGTTTTGGACCTCAAATAAAATACAAATGAAAACTCAAGGTCCTCCATCCAACCATCCATCCAACCATCTTTTTGAAGACCTCTCAACCACATGTCACATACCTCATCAGATGGAGACTGATCAGAGACCTATTATTAATTAATGATTATGTATTGAACTATGTTTACTTTTAATATTCTTAACCCCAAGTTCAGGAAAATGTCATGTGTTATTGACAATAAATAATATCGAGAATAAATTATCGAATGATCCCAAAACAAATGCTGCGGTTTGGTTTCCAGCCAATCAGCTTTTATTGCGACGAAAAATTGAATACGTCATTAGTGCGCGACTCAAAGCAGCATGGCTGATCTCTCGTGTTAGAGACTGTACAAGCAATCTCACCGGCTCTGGAACATGGAAGATATTAAAGACATGGACGAGTACCACGACGACAGCCTCGGGATAGAGGTGATTCTTCCAGAGGGAGGTAAACCCGCTCCATGTTGCCCGCATGGTAAGTACACGAGTTAAAAACACACCGAACCGCTTCAGAAAAATTTCATCCATCTTAATATATCTTTACACGCTCTGAATAGTTATATTCGTAACATGCTAAGGACAAACGACGTGTTTGAGTCAATTCGGCTCGTTAACACTGCACTAAACTGCTTTTATAGTAATGGAGGCTTAACTTTAGAACTACCTCACACAAGCTAACAGGGTGGCAAAAAAAAGATAAACACGTGTCTAATATTTGTTTTAGTTTGGTTAATGTCGTTCTTCTCATAGTTGTCTCAAAACAAAACAACACACGTGCATATTCCATGAAGGGAAATATAGTTATAATAATGTTATATAAATAATATAACAAACAGATTATGTCCATACCGTTTCAATATTTTCTTTAAAACCTTTCTTGAATAATATCTGTGCAACATTTTAAATCCCTGTCCAGAGAATTCCGCAGTTTCACTACATACACAGGAGCACACATCGGGTTTGTTGTTGTGCGTTTATAGGAATGTTGAGATTATACTTCCCTCTATGATCCTCTTTATTTAATATTTATCTAAATAGCGTTGTAAGGTTTTCATGTAGAAGTAAGTGTTTGTCTTTACATATAACAAATAATATTTTCCATATTAATCAACCTAATATTTAAGTTTCATGTGTGACTAGTTAAACAGTCTAAGTCTTAAGGGTCTAATATTAGTTTAATATATAGTGTGTTGCCCCACACATCAGTGCAATAACAAATATACGTAGGAATAAGTGAATAACGCAATTTATGAAGTGTCCTTTGCTTTGTAAAGTACTGGAATACTCATGTTCACGTTCCCCTTTTATGTAATTTATTTATTCATATTCAAGTCATATTCTATTATCTAAGTACATGCTGCTTCTTAACTGTAAAATTGAAAATAGTTGAGGTTGCATCTTCCTGTAAGTATTTAAGGAAATCAACCCGTGTTCATTTCAGTTCAGTCCACCTCTCTCTACATCCACAGCATACTGGTATACAAGGGTTGTGCCAGACAGAGTAACGTCCAAATAAATGCCACGTGTTTTTTGTCAGGTCCTACCTTGCTGTTTGAGAAGGTCACCAAAGGAGAAGCGACAGGCCGGAGATTCTATGCCTGCTCAGCCTGCAGAGACAGAAAAGAGTGCAGTTTTTTCCAGTGGGCGGACGACAAGGTACGAGTCGCTGATATCAACACATCTGAAACCCTGACTGAACCAGTGGACATGTATTCACGAGTCTTGTTTGTTCTGAAGGTGTCGGAGGTCAGGCTGTTGGCCAGAGAAGCAGAGAACAAGTCCAAAAGACCTCCGGTCAGCCACAAGGAGTACTGTGCAAGGTGAGAGGTCAACTGCAGTATGTCGTGGTCTCCAAGGAACTAGAGGCCTGTTTGTGTTAGCCCTATGCTAGGCTTGCTTAGCATATGTGCTGGGAAAAACTAGACCTTATGGAGAAAGTTGTCCTTCACCCCATTCAGACCTGGTATTAACATATGTCCTGAGTGATAGGATCACAAGCGTTCAGCTCCAAGTCAAGGTCTGAACACGCCCAAATGCGTTCTGAGATCCCATCACAAAAATCTACATTTGGAACTCATGTGGCTACATTCTTTTTGCTTTGTGACTCCAAATCTGTCCTGGGCCACATGAAGGACTGATTACTTAGCTGACGCCTCTGACTCGCTACAGATTAAACGCATTTCTACAATACCTGATTTGTTTGTGGCTACAATATAAACACTATGTCACAATTGATACTTTTCCTAAATTTGTAAAATCTTTCTTCAAAGCTGTGTGCATTCATATGTTTATTCAGTTTCTCCCAACTCAAAGATTGTCATCAGAAACCTCTGGGTGAAAAACTAATTTTGTCTTTACAAACACAAATAATTGTGATAATATTTATGTTGAGCAAGGAAGTGAGATCCGATCCCAAGTGGTCACAGGAGACACTCAACATTTTAATGTCAGGTTTGAACACTTTCATTGCAGTCAATAGAAACCTAAAGCAGAGGACTCAGTGATGCCATCTGTGACTGGAAACTATAATACACATATTTACTTGTTGACTTTTAAATTTCACACAAATCATTTACTTTATGGACACAAGACATCATCAGCTTGATATAGGCCGACTTTATAAAAACTGCAGATGGTTGTAAAGTCAAATTAATTTGACCAAATTCAGAATTGAACATTTCAACTCAGGTTTTTCGCCCTGACTCTTAACTCGTCCCTCAGGTTCAAGAAGTTTGGCTCCCTCCGACCGGATGAGCAGAAGTTCTGTCAGGACTGTCAGACTCTGCTCCCAGCAGGAGTGCGCGAGGCCCACGCCTCTCACCGGTGCACAGGTGTCACCGCAGCCCAGCTGAAGAGGCCCAGCGTGCTGCTGCGTCCCCTGGACAACAAGAAGAGCAACGCCCAGTACCTGTTCACCGACCGCAGCGCTCACTTCCTGCTGGACACCTTAGCTGGTCTGGGCTACACGAAGGTCCTGTGCATGGGCACACCCAGGTGAGGGGGACATTCACTTAGAACTCGTGTCGGTTTTAGTTATGGTGGCTCAGCCTGTTTTTAATGTTCAGCAAAATCACAAAAACACATCTCCTCTGTAGTAAATTAGTAAGATATGACAGTAGAGAAACCATCACAACCAATACAAACTAAGTACAGTCAAAAATTCTCAAGTCATTAATCAAATTTTATTAGTATAGTCCATATTCGCATATCACAATTTGTGCTATAGGTCTTAACAAGGTGCAACATCCTCTGTTCTAAACCTTTGACTAGAGTGAGGAACAACTACAAAAATAACCCTAACAGGGAAACAACTTAGAACTCTCAGGGAGTCACCTGTGATGGATCCCTCTCCCAGGATGGACAGAAGTGTAACCGAGCACATCAACAAAATAACAATATTTACAACTCTTATGAGAAAAAAAACATGGTATGGAATAATGAAATGATATAGATATATTGGCTGATATTCTTTATATCATATATACTGTGGGTTGGTAGGTTGTTGGTTCACTTGTAGTGAAGGTGATAAATTATGCTTTGACACAGAGCTACTACTGATATATCTGTGATAGATCAGTATGTCTGACCAAATCATCAGTCGGGCTCTATCATGTAGTAATAAGTTACTCATAGATGTCAACCATTAGAATTTCATGCACAATGCTCGAATCACACTCACTAATATACTGAACTGAACATAAATAGACTACCATTGTGCTGGACAATAATGTCAGGTTCAGAGCTATTAAATTAACCCAGTCTCATCTCCTTATCAGATACAAGGAAACACTGAAATACTTTTTGTTGTCACTAATTTCCGCTTCTGTAAGTAATCATAAAATACAGTTGCAGGACTGGTTTAAAAATGTGCTAAACAGTTTTTAGAGACTGAAATATGTTTTTACTCATGATTGTTATTGTTGTGTCAGACTCCAGGAGCTGATCAAGCTGCGCAACCTGGAGCAGAACCATGAGCCGATGAAGAGTCTGCTGCTGGATATTGATTTCAGGTCAGTTTGTCATATCTCTGATTTCCTCTTGTTGTTACAAACAGATGCTCTGTCTCAGTGGTTTCATGACAGTAGTAGGAGCAAATTTCTCCTTAATCCAGGGCCTGTCCTGTCTTGACTTTATGCTGCAAGTCTTTCCTGTGCTGGAAACCTCCCAACTTCACCTCCCTCCCCTCCCTTGTGACTTAACAGGGGTTAGAGTTAACACCATGTGCCATAACAGGAACAAAATCTAAAAATAATCACTGTGGCAGACAATATTACACTCTAGTGATGATGCAGAATCCTGTATTTCCCTTTCCCAACATACTTTCTGTGATAAGAAAGAAAAAAATATGAATGATTTACACAAAATAACAGACTTTAAAAGGCTTGATTATTATGTTGCATGGTTAATATTGGAGCATTCTGTGCTAAAAGACTCATTAAAAGCTGCTCAACAACACAATCTGACTCTTCCACCTTGGTCACCATGACACGGTGACCAAGGTGATTGGTCCGACAACTTACCCTAGTCTAATTTGAACAAGTGTTGTCTGACCTTGCACGCTGTCAGACAAGGTTGAACACTGGTCGTCAGGTCTGAGCAAGGTCTAAATTACTCGTAGGTCTGATTGTAACAACCCTAAAAGGATGTTGTGGTAGTGATTGGTTAAACATGGCATGCCATTGATCGAAAAGACAGCGCACGTTATCATTGGTAAGGTACGTCCACATCACTGTCCATTTTCCCCTTGCCCGAAGTATCCTCAGAACATCACAGGTTGTTGAGGGGACAGATGTCCAGGTGGTTTGGCCCCATCTGGTTCTGTGGTGGTCTCAGGAAGCGTACAGCGGGGTACAGAGGCTCGGTGAACTGGTGATAAGCCCTGTCGAACACCGGCGTCATGGCTGCGGTGAACCTCTGCAGGACAACCATGGTGTCTGCATCGTAAAATATCAGCTGACCCTTGCCATAATTGACCCACACACCCACCTTTCCGATCTGGGTCTGCCCGACCCCCTGACACGCCACATGCCGGTCGTTGTGCCAGGCAGACAGGCTGCGGTTCCGGAGCTCCACACACCACGAGTTCCTGTTCCGGCCCAGTTTGGTCCCCTTGTCTTTGCCCTTCCTCTGCAGGCTTGTGTAGGCCACGCCCACAGCCCAGGCGGGGCTGCAGCGTACGTCGACCTCCCAGTAATTCTGACCCACTGTGACAGGAGACGAACCCAGAGCACAGCACACTTTATCAAACTGGAGAGGATGCTCCGGAGCCGAGTGGCCAGAGTCTGACAAGGACATGGCCCGCCCCTCTGAGTCCACTGAGATCTGGCTATGGCACGTCTGTCTGTCAATCACCACAGGGCAGGAATCTGTAAATCAAACAGAAAAACAATATTATTGTTCAATGAGGATAAAGGAGGAAGGTGGACATGTGAGTTGATGAAGAATATAATCAGCTCAGTACCTAGCAGCAGAGTCTTCCTCTGTAGCTGGGCTTTCAGGTTTTTGGAAATGGAGTATAAAGTTTTACGAAGCCTCAAGAATCTCTCGTCATTGAGTCGGATTTCATTTTCAGAGGCATCTGGCTTCTTAGGACTGGAATCAAAGAAAAGTGAAGACTAGGTGAGAAACTGAGTCAGAGAGGTCTACGACAGAGCTCTGAAGTAGATGGAGCTGAGAGCGATTCATCTGATGGTGCAGTGTTTTACCTCAGATTCTCAGACTGACCCTTGAGAGGAAAAATAAAAAGAAAGAATAATTTAAAAAGGCAGGGAAACACCTTAAGTTACAATGTTTTTAAACTGTGGTATTGAGAGAAATGAGTCAGACCTCCTCATCTTCCTCTGCATCAGAACTCTTGCTCAGTGCTCTCTGGGTGCTGTCCATGATCCTGGTCACCTGGTCCTCGTGCTGCTTCCAGGCCTTCAGAACCTGGTCCAGTTTACTTCTAGTCTGTCTCAGGTCCAGCTCCAGAGAGTCCAGTACGGCCTGCTCATCCTGCTTCAGGACAGCCAGAAGTTTCTCAAAGTGCTCACGGACCTGCTGCTTCATCGTCTCTGTGCTCCTCTAAAGAGAGGAACATGGAGTGGACAATGTATTTAAGTTATTAGCGTATATGCACTTTGATGTCTTTTAGTAAATTATTTTATATAATGCCGGCGTCTGGATCTGTACTTACAGAGAGATCTTTGTTGCGTTTTTTCAGAGATTTGATGTGGTGTTCAGTCTTGGATCTCTCTGCCTGTAGCTCCTCCAAATGTCTGGACAGCTGCTCCTGTAGAGAGCAGAGTTCCAGTAAACTGAGCATGAACGTGCTTCACCTTCCTTAACAGGGTTAAATGTGAACTCTCATCTCGTGAATCCCCTGACGTTCAGTTAAAAGACACATTTTGAGTTGAGCTGTCCTAATCAAACACTGTATGTGTTTAAAGCTGCAACCAGCCACCAGGGGGCTTCGCTTTTGGGAGCTGTCATGCAGTCCATTTATGGAGTCACTGGTTCTGACTAAGTCATTTATATGAGTCAAGGTCCTACAACAAGTATTCCCACATGCATAATTTAGCTCAGTAGTACAGAAAGACGTGACACTGCTACATACATACAGACAAATGTACACAAAAACATAACCTCATTGCAACATAAGAATACATAAGCAAATATACTGCAAGTTGTATAGAACACAACGCAAGCTTCCAGGGAAACACCTACTGAACCCGAAACTGAACATGTTGGGACACAGACCTTTTCATTTGTCTCGGTCCATTTCATTTCTCTCAACATGCTGTACACTGACTATGCTGCAGAAAAGGGACCAACCTGGTTTGTGCTCTTGCTCAGATAATGTGAACCTCATCACACAGATGTTTTATTTCACATCCTTTCATGAAATTCTTGGAATCATTTGAAACTTCCAGCCCCACCACTCTCTTGTTTACCTGGGAAGGCTTTACAGCTTTGCCTTTGTTCCTTTGTAGTTTTGGTGAGCGTGGGAATGGCTGAGCCAGCCAGTAACTGTTGGAGTCCAGTGGAGTGAGGCTCAGTCCATCCTCCAGTACACTGTGGGCGCCTGCAGTGGGCGCTGTGACACCACACTGCTCTGGCTGAGCCGTTGTTGACTGTCCATTACCGACTGATAGCAACTCCTTTTCTGACATTTCTCAGAGCAGAGCAAAACAACAATTGTACATTAAACCTCAAGCTAAAGTATTTTGGCATTTTGCACTTTATTTCAGCAGTTCTCTGTAGTTTTCCTTTGGCTGGGTTTGTAGAGAAAACCAGTTCTTCGGGTTTTGGAAAAGTCTGTGAAAACCAGTTATTCAGTCACATAGAGTGTTGTTTACTGCAGATTAACCTTTAGCGTTCCTTATGCTGTAAAAGTACTATATCTATCCCGCAGACTAAACTCTACACGTTTGTACGTGGTTTCTTCAGCTTTGCTTACCTGAGATCTTCTTGTCCGTCTCTCGTCTGTTTCTGTAAAGAATGTGCACCGTAGAAGTGCAAAGAGGGTGTGTCCCTGGGTCACAAGCTTGAGCCTGCAGGTTGCACTCACTCACCTTTTTGTTACCAGGATAACACACTTCAGGATCCTGAAGGGTGTTTGCTGAATTTGAGTGCATGATTTTGGACACAGCGACATTAGGAGTATATGTAATTCTGACAAAACATTCATCCACATCTGTTTCAGATATGCCCAGTTCTACAACCGGGATGAGTTCTGTCACTACAACATGTTCAACCATCACTTCTTTGGTGGAGAGGTAAGGGTTCAACCACTTTTATTTCCCATGTTATTTCAATTCCCAGTGCTGTAAATTAAAGCTTTGTCTCTTATCAGGCCACCAGTGCAGTTCTGCAGGCCTTCCTCAACGAGGGTGACAAGGAGAAAGTGGTGATGGTGGCTGACCCTCCATTCGGTGGGCTGGTGAAGCCTCTGGCCAATAGCTTCTCTCTGATCTCACAGGCATGGAAGAAGCTGCAGAGCTCTGGTCAGTGTCACTTTAGTTTCTATAAACATAGTCTGCATGTGAATATGCAGAATCTGGCGAGGGACAAGACTTTGGTTTCCGTTTCTATAGCAGGCTCAGGTCACGTGCAGATACACAATCTGTGTGGTGAGCAAAAGAGGCTGAACACATGACTGACATGCATCGTCTATCTGCTTTGTTAGATGTATCTGTATCCTCATGCAGGGCGCTGGTAATAGAGATTAGCCCAAATGTTTTCTGGCCCAAAAACAGCTACAAAAAGTGTCACAACCATCTAGGACGTATGGAGGATGGAGTCTCGGCCCAGATATCTGCTGTCTAAACCGAAAGCCCCAAAATAGTGGTTGTTGCCCCAGGGCCTAATCCATTGTTAGGCACTCAGTAGAGCGCTTGCTGATATTGCTGATCACATCTGCTTGTAACAGTTTAAGCGGCAACGCCAGAGCTGAAAAGCTGCTCTTGTCTTCATTTGAAGAAATATTTAAAGAAATCTGCCACCATTAAGGCCTTGGGACAGATCAATATTTGCATAGCAACTGTAACTAAATAGGACGGGCGTGGTGAAGGGTCAGATTCCATCTAACTCACAACAGGGTTGAAGCTGTTTCTTTCAGATTCAACTTCCTATTGACGTGAACAAAATATTTACCCTCTGCAGTAAAATCTTTAGATCCCTTTCTAACATATTCAGTGTCTGTCACATCTCTGTGAAGTATACTAAATAGTTTCACCTATTGATTCGATTTTAAATGGAATTTAACTCAAATCCAGTGTTCCTACTAACGTGTGTGTTTGTCTGTGCAGAGAGCAGCAATGCTGAGATGCCAATGACGTGGATCTTTCCATATTTCTTTGAGCCTCGCATCCGAGAGTGCATCCCCTCTCTCACCATGCTGGACTACCAGGTACACTGACGGTACATCAGGTTTACATGACGGGTAAAGGGGATCGGCAGACTGATTAAAACCGCTTCAGATTGACTCAGAAAGCATGGAGAATCTCTTTGGGTTTTATTTTGATATCACGTCTGCAGTGTTGGAAAGTGTGTAGTCTTATAACAAGTGAAATAACCAAATACTCAGTTGCTTGTTCTCTCTTGCTTTACTGCAGATTGTTTATGGAAGATCTTTCAAGAAATGTTCTGATATAAGTGATATTATATATTAAGTATAAACCTTCAACAGGTTGCTCTGAAGGTTTTGTCTCTGTGAACTATGAACAATGTGTTTTTGTTGTTTCTAAACAGGTGGACTACGACAATCATCCTCTGTACAAACATGGGAAGACAGGCCGGAAGCAGACTCCTGTTAGATTGTTCACCAACATCTGTCCCAAAGATGTTGTCCTGCCCAAAGACGAGGGCTACAGGTATCAAAACACTTTGTTGGATAATTAAGAGTTTTGGACCAATTGTAGGAGGTTGAGAAAGCATTAACCAAAAGAAGAAGAAAAAGAAGAAGAGGCTGGCAGGGTTGCTCAATAATGTTTGAACGGCGGGGATTGTGTTGGTATTAATACCATAATGATTTATCAGTGGTAATGAAATTAACAAAGATAAGGTTTTTTTTAATAGAGTTTTCAGACTTAAACGTGGCTGGCAGCATTTCCAAAACTCTTGTAACTTAGCAAAAGTGTGATTTTGAAAATGAAAATATATCATTGTGGTTGTAGCCTGATGCATCAGCTGATCAGTGTATATGCCAAATAAAAAACAAGGAATTGTCGGTACATAAATAGAAGAAATATGTTTATGGTAACAGAGAAATGTTGGCACTGCTGCATAGTTTGTCCACCACCGAGGATATCACTGGAATAAATCCCACACTCAAGTTACAAGGTTTAGCACGCAGCCCAGAGATTATTCAGCTGATACAGTGTATTTTCCATGTTAATGTCATGCATCCCTCCTTCCTCCTATTAGATTTTGCTCTGTTTGTGAGAGATACGTCTTGTCCCTCAACAAACACTGTGATAAATGCAACGTCTGTCCATCCAAGGTACAAAACCACCACTTTGCATACATTATACGTTGCCAACTCAAATAAAGGCAGTCCGTTAAACTTTCCTTTTCCGTGTCTGCAGGATGGTCGTGCATGGAAGCACTGCTCAGCCTGTGAGAAATGTGTCAAACCATGTATGTAAATCTCTACATAATCACATCAGATAATGAAAAATGCACTTTTATACAGAGGCACTGCGGATCAAAACAAGCAGAAGGCTTCATGTCACTACCTTCCGTCTCATATTAATGTGTGTACTTCATTGTTTGTTTCCTCAAAGCATGGAAACACTGTCAGACGTGTGGTCACTGTGCCCTCCCGGACCACCCGTGTGGCCAGAGCGAAGGAAGCGAGGGCTGCTTCATCTGCGGCAGCCTGCAGCACAGACGCAAAGCCTGCCCTCGCAGAGACGGGTCCAAGATCAGGAGGTGAGGGTTCTTGTGCATCACTCTCCCAAAGGCATGACATATTTGCACGTCCTAACCTGTTCCTGTGTGCTTGTCTGCGTTTCCCCCTGCTAGTCAGCGCTCTAACACCAAGAAAGGAGGCAAGAAGCTACCCCTAATACCCCTCAGCAAGGCTAAAGGGAAGAGGAAGTCCGGAGCTTCTCGCAGAGCTAAGAAGATGGCTGCTCAGTCTGTGTGACCTCAGTATTCATGCAGTCGTGTCAGCTGTGAGATCAGAAGCTGTGCAAATATTTTTTTTTTACTGAAACAACTGTAGTAGAATAATAAAAAATAAAAAGTTATATAAAAGTTCAATAAATGTAATTGAAAACAGAGCTTGACTATCTGGTGGCTTTTTATTAATCAGAAGAGGAACTGATGGTCTGTAACATGATACTCTACTTGTCACATTCGTGTTTGGATTTAAGTAAAAAGAACCACTTAAAGCTGCATATATAAATATTTGGCTTTGTCATATATATAACCACTACACTCAGGTGTATGAGGAACAAAAACAGGAACCTATTAATGCAGACAGCAACATTACCATTAATGGGTCAAATTGTGTCTACCTATGTTAAAGTCTTAATTCCACTGTCATTGCATTCGTGTAGTTTCATGTCTCATATCAAACTCATGAAAAATCTTTAATAAACTGCTGATCACTACCTGATTATCTGTTACTTAGTTTTTTAGGGGATCAGTTGAATTCCAGAAACTTTATTTAAGATTCTTTAATTTATTTTTTAAAAAACAAAAAATGGCTAGTGTTGCTAATGTTGTTGCTTCATGACAAATGTAAAAAAAATTATAATTTATGTCCACTAAACAGAAGTATTGTAAAGGTTTACTCTGCTGCCTCATTATCTCCCATAATTCTTAGAGTTTGCCAAGAACCTGTTTAGTGGTTATGTGTCAAGTGAACATGGCAGAACAAGTTGTGTTGATATTACAACATTTGAGTGTACTAGATATTCATTTCCTGCAAGTGTGAGAGCTTGCACACACACACACACACACACAAACTATTATACTGGTACATTGTCTTGTAAAGTGTATAGATATAGAGTTAATCCAGCCAGAACCATGTGATGCATAAATTCACAGTGATGATGGTTAAAAACCAAATTCTAGTGGCCAACATTCTACTTATTCAGCTTAAACATCAGTAATGTAACACTAGCATAGGGAGTCCACACGATTCTAATTAAGCTGATCAGCAGGTCAATTTGTATTTTGCAGAGATTTCAATTTGGTATTTGTGTTGACATTACTGTGCTGCCATTTTATGTAAACTGGCTAACTGAGATGGAGTAGGCTACATCAACTAGGGGCATGGCAGAGCCTATGGTGAAACAACATAGGAAGTTTCAGAGCAAAGTCCCTAATACTCTGTGAACCAGGGCCGGGTCTAGGCAGGGGCAAGAGGGGGCCTGGCCCCCTCAAATAAATGTTGTGCCCCCTCAAACTAAATCCCAATTTATAATAATAATAATATAATAAAGCACAATGCCCCCTCAAGATTTGTGGCTGCCCCCTCATACATGCCTGTCTGGACCCGGCCCTGAACAGATAAAGGATTACTGTCTCATGACGATGGTTGATGGTGGGGGCAAACACAGATTCCAATTGGTGATTTTCCTCATCAGAAACAGCAGAAAGAAGAGAAAGGAATGAGAGATGACACAAAGTATGTCGCTTGATCACTCAATGTGTGTGTAGATACTCTCTCTGCCAGAAGGGGGAGACAAAAGTTCCTCAACGCAGGTTTAAGTCGTCAACTGTGAGAGCTACTTTGAGTGACATAAAAGCAGGAGATTCAGACAGAGAGGGGGATGAGAGGCAGGGCCGGGTCTAGGCAGGGGCAAGAGGGGGCCTGGCCCCCTCAAATAAATGTTGTGCCCCCTCAAACTAAATCCCAATTTATAATAATAATAATATAATAAAGCACAATGCCCCCTCAAGATTTGTGGCTGCCCCCTCATACATGCCTGTCTAGACCCGGCCCTGATGAGAGGCCAAAGGAGCATTTAACGAAGCTGTACATTGATGTTTGATTCAAATGCTAAGCAGGCAGAGAAAGATCTGTATCTGTCAGCCTTCCTCCCTATGAAATGGAAATGAGCACGGAAAGATGGAAAACCGGGGGGGTGAGATGATGATCAGATGTGGAAGAATGGAGCTCATTTTTCTCTGCGCCGACATATTTTACATTTACACATCAAAACAGAAGGGCAAAGTGGAAGGATATAATGAAGGTAGAGTATATGGAATGAGAGAGTAGCTGCACTATTGAAATAAAACAACATTCGGTGAGTTATTTTTCTCATTGTGCTTTGTTGATGCTGATAATGAGGAAACTGTCAAATGAAGAGATTTCAAAGAGACGTCAGGAATCACCCTGAAGAAACCATATGCTTGTATGATACCCAGACAAAATATCTCAGATCTTTTTGAGAAGATCTTAGATATTATTTAATAAAGCAAGGAAACACTACAGATACCACCCCATTACAGAACTAAGTTCTTAAATGTGTATATACCACTAAAGACAATAGCAGATATTGTAAACAAGAGTTGTTAATTGCTGTATGATATAAAAAAGACATCAATCACTATTAGTTAAACTAGTGCCGTGCCTATTGTAAATTTGCCTGTTTGGAATGTTTTCTTGACCTGTATTAATGCTCTGCAGCTTCTTTATTATTATACCTTTATTATTCCCTGTCATTAGTGAGTCCTCCTCAAACAGTTATATAACATTGTGTTACTTTTTTATTATTTGTGTGCTGGATGTTGTGTGAGGAACCTTGTATAAACGTTTATTTCAGTGAAGTTAGAAAACTTTGTGTTCATTCTACCTGGTTTATTGTCATGTGTTTCATAAAAAGAACCTGATTTCCTTTATTATACATTTTTGGTTAATACATCGGTTTAAAAGATTGACTTAACTGGTCATACACTGAATGTATTATTTTCCTCTATTTCAGTCCCAAGTTCACAGCTTTTCAAAATAAAAAAAGGCAATATAAAGCATTACAGCAACAAAGCAAATGTACCTCTACTTTGCAGACAAACTGCTAAAAAAGGAAGTGATATATAAATATTGTTGCCATGACAGAGGTTAGCACCCCCGACAACCATGAATGACTGTGTCAATCCAATATCGTGAAATAAAAATAATCTGATTATCAAAATGATCTGGCAGGACAGATATTATTGGCTGCAAGCTGCCAGTTGCTGCCCGCTGCTGTAGTTTATCAGAGGATGTAGAAGAAGACGTGTTCAAGCATAGTCCACAGACTGAATGCACACTGCCCCGACCCCGCTGTCTGCTACAGAGCACTACAGGTCACCTGTTTATTAAAATTATATTAAGATTGAGAGTATCGCATGTCCAAATCACAACAAGTTTGACACTGCACTCCCCCAGGCCAATAACAATACACAAGCCCAGTGTGAGGCAGATCAGATAAATGGTTGGAAAAATATGCTTTTCAGATACAGACAGAAGGACAGACAGATGGTTATGGAGTTATTAGTTTTTCCTTACTCTTGATGAGGGTTAAGGTCAGAGGATGTCTCACAATGTTAAAGCCCTATGAGACAAATTGTGATTTGTGAATATGGGCTATACAAATAAAATTTGATTGATTGATTGAGAAGTTAGATGACATTTTAACAAGATGGAAAATAAAAGACTTGGACACTGGGCGACAACCCTCTCTGGTATTTGAGAAGGAATTTGTTATCTTGTTATCTGTAGTGAGCCAATCTGGCATTAGGAGGGATTTAGTTTCTAAATTAAAACTGCAAGCATGTTCCATTTTGTTATTGTATGAAAAATGCATCTGATTTCATGAATACTTGATATTTACAGTATCCAAAAAGCCAAGGATCTTTAATACAGATAGTGTTTTACTCTCATTTGTTTGCATGAAGTGCACGCTGCTTTTCAGGGACTGCTTTTTCATTTTCTGCCAGTATATCTCATTTCCTGTAACATTCCAAATACTGTAGATTCAAGCAAATCCAATCTCTTGTGGTCTGGATGAGCCACAGCTCAGCTTCCATGGAACTTCATCCTGCATTCTGGTCCTACTGATAGCACGATCTCCCACTGGGCTTCGTAAGTCAGAGTAAACTCTGGTGTTTGGACTGGCCGAGCTTCTCTGAGAATTCCAAATCCCTTAACGGGAAATTATGCGGCATGGCATCAGCATGTTGGGTAAACAATGCCGTCAGGGGATGCTCTGCGTGCTACAGGGATGAAGTGTTTGTTATGCATGGATGTAGTTTTGGACGACGGTAAAAGAGTACAGACTAAACATATATAAATACATACCATATACAGAAAAGAACAGGATACAAAGGTTCAAAATATGTATAGAAGACAGCCAAGAACGTCAAAACCTGGTATATGGCTTGCTTGGTATTGGTATGGCCAAGAAATTGAGCACACTATTGATGCTGATTTACATATTCATGACTTCCTTGCATCATATCACATCCGCTCAGTTGGACATTACAGGGCCTTGTGATATGGAGCCGTTTTATTTCCAGCTCACTCCATTCAGACATGTGTCTTCATTTTTGCAGCTCCTCCAGACTTGAAAAGTTTTTTGTTATTTTTAAACAAACCATGATCATACCCAAACCTAACTGGCACAGACAAATGATTTCCACTGGGAGATAGGGGAAGTTCAGTAAACACATGGGTCGCTGCGGAGTGCATGTACAATTTTCCATTGTGCAGTTTGTAGGGCTTGCTCTTATATGAAGGACAGAACACCAAATTTTGTAGTCTATATATAATCTTAGTATTTCTTATTATTTGTACATCTAATAAAATGTTATCTGATAATAAAGGGAAGATGTTAAGATAATCAGAAATGGTGATGAGAGGATAGAGAAATGAGAGGGACACTTCAAATAGCACAGCTCTGCTTTCGCATTAAAATGGGTCAAGGCCACCAGGTGTTCTATCCCCTGCACTGATACACAGCAGTGTTTGTAGCTAAAAGCTGAAAGGACGAGAGCTGAAAGAGTTGGTTGATGGTTCGATTGCCATCTCGTCTGAAAGCGTTTCCTGTTCGAGCCTTCAATGACCTTTGAAGCAAAGGGCTTCCTCTCCTCCCCAATAGCCTTTATCTGCTGAGAACAAACATAGTGTACCCACCCATCAGAGAGCAGGTGGCCACACACACACACACACACACACACACACACACACACTCAAGACTAGAAGTAGGTGTATGCTAGATGGATCATCGACACAGAGAAATACAGATCCACACACACACAAATAAAATGACTGTAAACTATGCATGCATCTTCATTGAGAAAGACAGTCAGCAGTTCTAACCAGTCTACACTGCACTGTCTACGTAAACTAATGATGGTTAAAGAATAAAGTACCATAGGACATTAAGTCAGAGGATCGTGTAACTTACACCATGTTTTGACCACAAGTCCCAGGAACTTTTTCAAGGAACAAGAAGATTCCTGCAGATTGTTATTCACTTGCGTTTCCATCGCTGGCAAAAAACAGATTGGGCAAATAAGAGATATGAACAACAGAGAGCTACAACAGGCTGTTCCACTCCAGTATACTGGAAGGCAGTGTTGCAGAGGATGATGATGTATAAATCGAGTGTACATTAAACAGTGAACATGGAGGACATTCAGATTCAAAGTGCTACTGTTGATAGGACAAGAGACAAGAAAAAATGTGTATTTAAAACACGTGAATAAAGTAGCTTAAATAAAATGCTGGAGTACTCGACTAATGAGGCATCTGATTGCACTTTAAGCCCCACCACAAAGGTTACTTTACTTTTATATTAAAACTACCCCCTCAAGTGGGGGTCTTTTTGGATGGTAAAAAGATTTTTTAAGACACTTAATTTAGAACCTGGTCCCTGCACAGGTAACAGAGGTAATAATAGAGCAGACTGGATTCCATCCAAAAGACAGAATTTCTTGAAAATAAGAAAAATACAGTAAGGGGCACGCACAGCAGAAAATAAACAGACGAAACTCAAACTGTTCACGAAAACAAGGCAGGATCAGGACTTTCAACAAAGACAAAACTGAGGAGATGACATATAAAAAAAAGTAACTAATGACGAAATGGAAACAGGAGGCACAGACCGAGCAGATGAAACAAATCAATGTGGTCAACAATCAACTCTGGAGGTAAACACAAAGGCAGGAAGTAAATTGAACTGAGACACACGAGGGAGATCAGTTCCTACAAAATAAAACAGTAAACACTGAAAGAAAACAGATAACCCTGACACAAGGAATATTACTGCAATAGTAAGGGCAACTAAAATATATAAACTTGATTGAAGCTACCAAATGTCCTCGTTAAGTAGACATACTGTTGCTTTGATCAAATTCAAACCTACAATTTTAGCAGAACAAGCTGTAATCACAACATTTAAATATTTCTATGCATACAGTTGTAATGGCAAACATGGTAAGTTGCAGACACGTCCAGCAGACACTGAGCTAGACTAACTTTCATTTGAAGTCGTGTTTTTGTCCAGCAGATGATTACAAGTTCATTATTACTCTCCTTTTAGCTCCATTTTCGTCTCAGCAGTTAAATGCTAAGTAGTTACTGTCTTGTAACTGTACGATGTGGCTATACAGCGAGTGTTTCAGAGCCTTTAAACTGATCGCTTCCTGGTTGGAAATGAAGTTGACTTGCATACACTGACAGAACAGTGAAGCTCTGCACCAGAAAACCTGAACAATAAACACTAAAGGATGCTTAAAGTCTCAGCAGAGCAAAAGGGAACTGCAGAGTTGAGTAACCACTTTCTCTGTATACACATTAAGGCCTGAGATTTACTTGTTTTAATGCAGTATGTTACGCACCATGGCTGCCTCGCGGATCAAATGGTTGGTCAGTGTAGGGGCAGATAGTCCCCATTGTCACAACATTGTTGACTTGGGGGTCTCACAATCTACAATGGTGCTGCAATGACTTTTTCTGCTATGAAGCAACCACAGGTTCCTCCAGTGTTGTCATGTTTTTTTTATTTACAGAATGCCAATCCAGAAGTTCAGAGCTCTGTGTTGTTCCCTGATGGGCCCTCTTGTGGAATACTCCAGTAACATGCAACACTGTTGGTAAGTTTTTAACCATCCAATATTTAACACTATCAAAACAGTTCACGAGGGACGTGAGGCAGCAGGGGTCAACATGTTTCATGAGACGGTATGGTTGAGCATCATCAGCATAAAGGCCTGGTCTCACCAGCATACAACATACTGAAATTTAAAAGTGAAACAAGTTAATTTCAATAGAATTACCACCATTGGTGGACTCTCTCGCAAGGGCAATGAAAATATGCACTACGTGCTGAGCTTAGGGAGAAGAGATTATAGCTTTAATTTACCTTCTTTAATGTATATAGTTTTAAATGCTTCGCATAAGAGAAATAGTGTGCAGGCAGGATTTGAAGGCACTATACAAATATATCTGGTCAGCTCATCATCCCTTTAGCAACTGAGCTAATGTGCTTGCTAACTTTGCTAGCTGTTCCACAAAGGAAACAGACCTGGACCTCAGTGAATTCCACGAGATACAGTATAGTACATTCTAACACAAGCTTTTGTCCTTTGAATGTGAAAGAGAAACCACTGGAGGAAATCGTCATGATAAACAACTGAAAAATCTAATTTAGAGAGAAAACTTAAGACCTTTACATTGATATCCCTACAAAGATCACATTTTTGGCTCAATGGGTTACCCCCCAGAGTTTCACTCGTTTTCAGACTACTCAGCTATGATTTGTATATGTCAGACAGTTTAGGGATACAAGCTGAGTGAAGTTTAAGTGTTGGCAGGATTGAAATATCGTCTTGTGGTTTAGCCAATCCAAACTTACTGTGAGGAAGATATAAATAAAAAGCAGGTTTCAAGTCATTCAACAACAGGGACAATTTCAATTTAACAGTATGGATGTAAGGTGGAAAAAGCTAATGATTGAGACACAACAGAAATAGGAGATGTCACATTTTCTACAAATTGAGCCCAGAGGAAATATCTACAGTATCATATAAGAAGGATCATGTAGGAAGAGGCAGCAGATGGCTAATCACTTCTAAAAAAAGTTTTTCTTTCTTGGATGCACGAGACAAACCACTGAAAGGCATGGTCAGGACAACCTGAAAGCCAATACTTATCTAGGGGGAATACATTTATTTTCAAAACGTAGTGGGGTCTATGGTTTGAGAGATCTTAATCACTCGGAAAGCTTAGGGAAACTTTTAGAGAACTGTTCCAATAACCACTTGAACCATTTTGTTTTCCTGGCCCTGAGAGGCGGCCACCAGGGTCCTGCTTGTTTGCAGTGTATTCATCTGAATGTTATACACCTGGGATGTGAGCTGATGAGTGCAGTGACTAGTGATCCTGGAGGTTTGACAAATCTACACCGTCATATCCTTCTTAACCTCGAGAGAAAATAGCCAAGAGAGTACATTTACTTGTAAGTACACAAAATCTTGTCCTTGACAGGGAGGAGAAGGAGGGAGTGGAGAAGATGGAAGATTGGAGGTGAGAGTGGTGTACCACTGGAGGCTGGTCAGGTCCCTGGCGTGGGGCGTGGGGGAGCAATTATTATGATCACGTCTCCTCTTCCCTTTCTAACACATCTTTTTTAAATTGTCTCTTTCCACTCTAGCTCCATAAAAGGATACCGCTGAAGTCAGGGAAAGAAGGGTGGGGGGTAAAAACTGGAGAAACCAGGAGAGAGGAAACCCCCTTGGTAGAATCCATCAGTGCATGTGCATGGGAGTGTGTGCTGGGGCTGCAGAGGTCGCTCAGCATTGCCAGGAGGACTTCTTTCCATCGCCATGGGGTGAGTACTGCACTCGAGCAACCACAACCACATTTATCAGTGAGAGGATTTGCCAATATGTGTGTGTTTGTGTGTGCGTGTGTGTGTTGAAGTTTCCTGTCTGACAGAGTGTGATGTAGTGAGGAGAGTTTTGTGCTTTTCTGAGGGGGAAGGAAGAGTTTGTGTGTGGTACCAATGGACTGCAAAGCGTTTGTGTGTATGTGTGAGTGTGTGAGTGTGTCTCTATGTGTGTGTGTGTGTGTGTGTGTGTGTGTGTGTGTGTGTGTGTGTGTGTGTGTGTGTGTGTGTGTGTGTGTGTGTGTGTGTGTGTGTGTGTGTGTGTGTGTGTTCACACTGCTTTAGAAAGTGGTGCTGGCAATTTATAAAACACAACTGTTTCACTGCCGCAAGGGGGGATTTTAAGCCTTGGCACAAAGATCCAAGTCAGCCTTGTTTTCCCTCCATCTGTCCGAACTATTTATCTTCCAGTAGCACAGCTTTATTAAAACGAGTGCCGGGGCGAGTGTGTCAACTCTCACACTTCGACAACCCCTCCTCTCAGATGATTTTTCACATGGCGTCGCTGCCGCCCACAAAAGGCTAACATAAATAAACACATGCCATCATTAGGAACAAAAAAAGTCGGAGCGGATCCCACAGTCCGGCACTGTGCTGCACCAACAGTCCCAACAGGGTCGAAGGAGTCGTGGACTGAGGCTGAACCAGGAACTGGTGGATGGAGCCTGACAGTTAAAGCTTTGACCCCCCTTTTTGAGAGTGGACTATCGTGATTGGCCGGGGTCAGCCATGGGGAGAGTTGATTCTGGCTTGTGGTCTGGTCAGTTTGTCTTTTTGGATTATGTTTATTTTCGTATTCACTAATCTCCTGTGCTTGTGATTTCTTTTTCACTCTTCAAAGATCATTATCTTTCTCTCTCACACAACTTTGTACACATAAACATCAGGGTTGTTCAGTTCATTCCCAGGTTTTTCCCCCCTGAGCTCAGGATTCTTGACATTTTTTTCCTCTTATCTGCAGAAACCGCTAATCAGCTCTGGATGCTTAAAATCCCTGAGTTGTTGGCTACCTGAGCCTGAGGATGAGTTAGTTCTGACTATATAAGGCCCCTGTGTCCTCTCCTCTGGATCTGCGCCTCATTTTTCAATCTGGTCTGCTTAGCAGTGGAAATACCTACAGGGGACCCTTTGCTTTGTTTTCACCACATAGGCTCAGAAATGTTTATCTGCAGAGTTCTTTTGAAATGTGGGCTGTGGATGGGATGTAGCACTTAGGGTTGCTTTAGCGCTGAGCCGTGTGTGCATGTTGGAGGAATTATATGTTCTGTGGGAAACAAGGCAAAGTGGAAAGTGTCTTTGCAGCTAAACCTCAGCGAGGTATTATTAGCATCCACATTGGAACATCAAAAGATTGAGAGCTTACTTGGAATTGTGTTTCGTTTTTGGTTGAATGAAAAAAGCTTTTCTTTCTGCCTCGGCTTTAAAGCTGCACTAATCAATATTTTGTATCGAAAGTGAATCAAATCACTATTTCACTCAACTCTGCAGGTTTTCACACTTTTACTGAACTTTGCAGCTTCTTGTGGCTCATTTTTTTGCAATCCACAAACTGCTGTAATCAGCTTCATTCCCAGTGTTACACTACCAGGTTAGCGGCAATTCTCAACACAGTAAAGTCTGTTTAGAAAGTGGAATAGATAAACAGACAGATATTGAAGGCAAGTAACAAGACTATAGCAAGTTCATGCACGCTGAACGTACCATTTCAGACACCAGAAAGAAAGTTTATTTATATATCTTTTGGGCCACAACACAACACAGACATATTACAATCTTATAGTTTATAAGTAACGCAAGGATTAACAATATCATTTGTCTTTCTGCCACCTATATTGAACACTTCACTCCTTTTTGTGCCCCACACACTGTGAGAAATGTCTAGCTTTGCAGCTGTAAAATATTCCACCATATTTACCAGGTAGTCACTCACCCTCTGCTGTTCTAACATAAGTCACACTGATAAAAGCCATGAGACTTTTGAGAATTTTGGGCCATAAAACCAACACACAATGCTGAAAAGCTTTTTTCATCTATTTCATCCATTTCTGAAATAAAAATATGAATAAGAAGAGCTATACCTGGTCTTTGAAACTATATTTTCTGCATCTCTTTCCAAACCTTCTCCACACTGCCATCATTAAAGAGCAGTGGAGAACTACAACATCCTTTGATTGATTTAATATTTGTTTTGAGCCTCATGGTAGCCAACCTTTCAAAGTTACCTTTCAAACACTAATCCATTGCAAATACACTGACCTGTTTCTACTTTGACTGAGGCCATGCTACATTTCTAAGCCCTGACTGGATATAAACACTGTGGACAGTGGTGTGTTTATAATAGGGTATATTTTCTCTTTCTTCAGCTATATAAAAACCCTTTTGGGTGTAACGTTTGATTAATAGCCCTGCTCTTTGACTAAATTTGGATTAGGCCTGCAATCCACGCTTGGAAGTTAATACTTTAAAATGGGAATATGTAAGCAAAGGCCATGTGCTTTTTGTCACTCTAGGAACGACAGTTGCATAATGAAAAAAGAAAGAAGAAAAGCAAGATCAATGATGTACAAACAGTGTGAGTTGTTTGTACATCAAGTGTCAGTATAAATCTGTGTTTTTGTTGGTTGGTTCACATTTTCGTCCGGCTTTTTTTCTTCCTCTCTTCTTTTGGTGTGGCAGCCGTCCTTTCTATTGAAGTTACATGACTCACTTATTCCCTCTGAGGGTGACAGTTGAGCAGCCGAGTTCCCATTGTGTTCATCCCCAAATTTCCATTTCAGGATGCAAGCTATTCCAAGCCACAGTTGGTTAAAAATAAACCTCAAAAATGAGATGAGATGTCGAAGAAAAACGGTAACCCGGGGAGAGAGGGGAAGAAGTGGAATGAAGTGAACAGATGTGGAAAAGCTGCTGTATGCTTAATTTAGCGAACCTAGATACCTGCTAAATGTGGCAGACTTTATTATTAACTTTTCAGAAAGAATAGGTTTTCATTCACGTCTTCAGGTCAATACTCAGGAGGACAGTTTGCCTCTGCTCCACACTTAAACACCTCTGGCAAGTTTTGACATCTACTCCGGGAAAGCCTTGACAGATCACTGTGTCTAAAATATGACTTACACTGAGCAGACCACATTCTCCATGGTATCTATCAGGAGCTGTTATAGCAGGACAAAGCCAGCTGGCTAATGTGTAGAATCTAGGACATGTTTCCGCTGCAGAGGTGAGGTATTAGCCAGACGACGCCATTACATGAACCGGGATTCTGATTTATTAAACCTGGGAATGGGTGGGAACGGACACAATGTCAGGGCTGCAGGAAGGTGAATAATTTGATATCTTATTATGGCCATGATATGAGGTTGGAGACAAAGATTTACGACTACACCTTATCACTAATAATAATAAGTAAGCTCCAGACATGTGCTTAGAAGTTCAAAAGGTAACACATATTATATAAGCTACTCGTTGGTAAGTTCTTACAGTGTCATCATCGTTCATGTCCAGTGTTAGTCTAATGTTAGATTTTTGCACAGTTTAATTTGTAGGATAACATTAATTCACATGCCTTTATGGCTGAAATACACATTGATGAATTAATGGTTTACATCAGATTACTCTCTAATTCAATTTTTTGCCCTGAGACTATGTCAATATAACGAGTTCATTTCAACAATATTTGCATTTATTCATCATCTTTTGGCTCCAGAGCAAACTAAAGATAACACACTTTTGTAAATGAATGGTTTACCAGTTTACACATATCCAGAAGATACAGAACAGAATCATGCATTTGTCTGTGTCATCCTGACATTGTTTTTTCTGCAGTCTGACTTCAAAATACATGAAAACACCAACTTGACAACTAAAGAAATTATTCAAAGTCTTCTCCACATCGGAGGCAGCAATCTTGGCTCTTACACAAATTGCTACAACGGTGCTCCCATCACGGGCTCCTCTAGCAAACCTGCGATTGTTCTGACCAGTGTAAGGCCAAATTAAAATCGATCTGAATAGGAGGGGAGGCCTGACCCATCCGCAAGACTAAATGAACATGAGTCAGCTCAGTTGTGTGGTTTCCAGACAAAAAAAATGCTAAATGCTAGTTCTTTCTTACTCGTCTTCCGTGGCTGAGCATGCAGTGTACAGTGGATTTATCAGAGCTCCTCAGTGAAAAATACCTCCCTGCTTTTTCTCTAAACCCAATTGACAACTAGACCGACCCAAACCAAACAGTTGCATTAATTTTCAACTCATCATTTTCCTCCAATGTTGTAGAAAGTAGTGCGTCCTTTTTGTATCAACAAAAGTAAAATATTATTGGATACATGCTCATACTCATTTTGTTTTGACGTACTTGTCTGGTGAATGAGGGTGATGTTTAATACCCTCGAAAAGTAAGTAAAATAGCTAGTCCTCAACTTTGGGATCTTTTGTATTTCATAGATTCAACCTTAAATAGACTCTCTCTGTTTAAAAAAATAGATATTTCTTCAAGTTTGTGGGTGCCAGTTTGTCCCAGAAGGTATTTCTCATATCCACGATTTACTGCTCTCCCCTGGAAAAATAAGGTATGCATGAAGGCCGATGGATTTGTCAGTCAACGCCAGTGACTGCGTTTCGGAACGAAAAATCCATTCCCCAAAACTCATGAGTAGAACAGGTGGTTCACTTTTCCTCTCCACAAGGCTTGTGTCTGCCAGCCCTCCGCTCCACAGCTGAATGCCACCCAACTCAGCATCAGCATCCAGAACAGACCTCCCCGGGCGGTGATGATTATGATTGATGCCCAGAACTCGCTTTCCCCCAACATGTTACCTAACACCTACTGCAGGCTATTCATCAGCTCACAGCCACACTGGGAGTAATCCAGTTAACCGAGCAGACGTGGAGCGAAAAGAGTGTATGGCTGTACTGTACTGTGCCTTTCACCGATTAAAATGCCATTGACATATGGCAGCTGTGATATTCTCTATGTGACCAGATAACATTTTCTAGACAAAAACACATCTTATAAATCACTTAATTCCAAGCTAGTGTTTCAATCTAAATTTAGTATGTACATTTGTGTCCAGCTGGGGGCAGCAGAACAAGCAGTAATCACAACCGAGTTTTACTAGCTGGAGGCGAAACTCCACAACTTAACAGTGGCACACACTTCATGTCATATGGCCGTCTGGCTTGCAAACAACTGCCCATGTCAATGTCATCTGGCATATATGGAGCAACATTAGTAATTATTTAGTGCAATATTTCTTATGAATGTAAAAAAAATTGTAATTTGGTCCTTTAAATTACTGTAATACACCATGATGACAATGTTTCTTAATATTAGAAAACCTTTTTTTTATAAACAGTGCTCTTGTCACTGCTTGATAACGCTATTGCAAAGTGTTGCATGTTTGTGCTATGGTCCATAACGTTTTGACTGTGCACGCAAACAGTCAGACCTCATGGTTTGTGTCATAGTTAGTGGAATGCATTGCACTTCCTTCCCTCATTCGAGATCTCATCTTTCACTTATTAGCTGTCCCTCTGAATCTGTTGCATGTGAGAGTGACCTTTGTGCGCGTGCATGTGCACACTCGTTATCAATATAGGTTGAATAAATCCTGCTGGAAACTGGATTATGACCAATGATGAGATAAATGGGTGAGGAGGTGGACATACGGTTTCTTCACAGTGAAAGTTTTGTCCAGTTGCAAAATAAGTTTGCTATATTCTTAATGATAAATAACCGAGTATGAGTTGACTGAAACAGCACATTATTAATTTGTGGCCCATCTCAGAGGTGTGTTCTCGCTCTCTGCTTTACTGACTGAAGTCCACTTCCTCACAGACTGACCTGACAAACGATCTGCTTGTTTCAGCACTTATTAGCAGATAAAATTGATAATTGCCACAGACAGGATGGACTTGACATCCAGACTATCATTAGGAACTGGATGTACAAGCAATGATTGTAAAAACTATGATAGTACCACAGCTACAGTCACACACGCTGAACAGAGTGATCAATATTAGTTAATGTTTGCTGTACTCTATGATGTGTAGATATTCCAGGTGGGAATCTGTAGCCAACAGTTGCTTTATCATTCTTAACTGATGCTTTACCGACTTTGATCTACTAATAAGTTAATTATACTTCCTTAGTTAGTAATGTGAGCAGAGTGGGAACTTCTGGGTTCTGTTGCAGCTGAAGAAAATGCTACGGAAAAAACAATATGTGACATTTATAATTATGCAAATCATTTTTAATTATTTATTTTCAGAAATAGGTTTCAAAGTATGACACTATGACAATTGCACTGCCACAATAATTTAAGTGGAGTATAATGTTGCCATGGAGTCAGTTAACAGAGGGCGACTTTTGCCTATGTTTGTTTACATGCTGAAAAAAAGGTTTCTATGGCTTTGAAGCAGATTTATGATCATATATTTGCAAGGCACATCAGTGATCATGACATTAAGGAATATATGAGATGCATCGGTTTTGAGTCTTAAATATCACATTTTACTGTTATGACTCTAAGGACAACTTTTAAGCGGGCAAAATCTATCTATCAGCCAAACTATGATAAATAACTTCCTGCAGTTTTTTAAAACTCTGACATTGGCCTGTCCCTTTTCACGTTGCACGTCTCTCTCCCTCTGTTACATTGAAAGTTAGTGTTGTTTAGTTCCTTGCATGACTGACACTTGTTGACATCTGTGAAAAGTCAGTGTGTCAGAACACAGATGAGGCAAGTTTACATCTCCCTGTATAAGACTCCAGGTGCGATGAACACCTCTACGCTCCTGATTTAAATGTCAAAACTTGGTATGTGGGCGAGACTTTATGAGCAATATGAAAATGTGCCTGACGTCAGTGTTTTGTATATGTCTTCCTCAAAAGTTGTTTTTGCTGCTCGACCTGTTTTGACTAACAGGAAGGAGCTTATGAAGTTGGATTTCAGTGGCGTTACCTCTCTGCGAGTAATTCAACCTTAAAATTAGAGAAAACTTTACTAAAGCCATCTACAAACTTGCTAAAGATAAGACAAGCAGTATGGATACAGCAGGGACAAAGCAGGAAACAATGCAGGCCAGTACACCAACAAATGCGAAAAGGTAAGCTTTTCATCTAGGGCTATGGACGTAGCTAACATGGCTACCAAATTGTTATCAGTTGGAATCTGGGGGAATGATGTCAGACTTTGCCTCCTCAAGCTTTTTAGGACAGACCAACTTTTTGCTTCAGGAAAAAAATAAAAGTTAGCATAATGACAGGTTTTATAAGACAGAGCCACCAGCATCATAGTCTTGGTACATTCTACTTAAAACTAGAAGTCTGGTCACCTTAACAATTTTACAACTTGAAGTCACTTAGCCTAAATTCAAAGGGGCACTTCACTGTGTGTATAGTAGTCTTTAACCCGGGTGATTTCATTGGAATTATTTGTAGCAAGTCTTAAAAAATAAGGGTTATTTTAGCTGATGATCTTGAAATGGACTATGAAGGACCATTAAACATCTGACCATATATAAGGCATATTATATAAGACTTACAAAAGACACTTATGAGCTGCATTTTGGGTTTTGTGGGATTGAGTGTTAGATCTAAGCCTATACTAGGGACTTAAAGCATGTACAGTCTTTTTATGACCATTCCTATCTCAATCCGACTTTATGCATTGCTTGTAATGAAAGAACAGTGCTACATCACTGAAGTACATTTGCGTTTTAATGTGTGGGTGTAAACATGAGTGACTGCCAGAAGCATATGTGCTCCATATAGTATGATGATCATTTATACATAGTGTCTGCAGAGACATTCATCGGATTACGGCTACATGCAAATGAAGAACATTTGCCCACCAGCACCTGTAAGTACTTTGTAGTGTTTAACAACAACACCATTCTGAATAAAAAGGAAACAGCCTTGAAACAGGGAAATGTGTTCCACTCTTCAGGGGGTTAACATCCTCTAAAAGCAGCTTTTATTCCATGATGAGACACAAAAACACTATAAAATTCTTAAAGGTAGGTCAGAAGCTTCTCAAGACCGGATGCGACAGGTCCCATTACAGTTTGGACTACCCCTGAGGTGGCTTTATAAGTAAATAAGTTCTTCCATTTAATGGCAAACAACAACCTGACAAGACCGAAATAACAGATTTTAAAGCCTAAGGCAGGATTAGCTGACTTGATATATTTTGCAGCCTATACATGACTGCATTGTGGTTAGTGGAACAGCGAGTGGTCATATTGTGTTGTGTATTTCCCACTTCATCTACCTTCAGTCTGCAAAAATCTTCTTAGAAGGGCAGCAGGTCCTCAGAAACCTGAGGAGTTCTGTTTAAAAGCCACCAAGGTCACTTTATTTACACTAAAACATACAATTATAGAAGAGTTACTCGATTCCAGAAATGTTCTGACACACTTGACCAAAAGGGTAAGCTTGAATGAACATGGTCAGGATAGCTGTATGTCCCTGTGGTCTGTGTATAGGTAGGGTTTTATTTGTGGCATGCATTGCAAAGTCAAATTCTATATACTCTATACACTTAATTTTCAACAGAAGGAATACCAATTGATTCTCTTACAAAAGTCAATCGGACCCTTGTTCTTGTCAGTGCACTCAGGGTTTTGCTGCTACATCCTTATTTGGTCTGGTAAGACTAGTTCGGTATCGTATGGTGTCAAAAGTTAAACTTTAGAGGCATTGACTGTGAAACTGACATTACATCATCCCACTCACTTTATGACTCTTCTCTTAAATTACATTTTTAGTATCCTGTACTCGCCACAATGTGGTATGTACATTGTTTAGCTTCAAAGAAATGTTACTTTGGTTTTAAAAACATATATTTATCATTACTGATGTACAAATGGTGGCTTTAATCATTTCAGTTCAAGAAATGTTATGATCACAGCATAACTCATGTACTGTAATAATTGACCAGGGAGCATGTGGATGAGCAGTTTGTACTGATCAGGCCTGTGTGGACACAAGTGCATCATGGGACACGGTGTGCGTGCAGTATATATGTGTGTTTGCAGGCTAGTAACCAAACAACATCTGAGCACAACACTGGGGCATCACACAACACACACTCCTGCACAAACAGCGTTAATGAGTGTGTTTCCACTCAACACTGATTTTTTTCCCCCCTACAGTGTTTCCATGGGGTGATTTTCCACACACACACACACACACAGACACACACACACAGACACACACACACACACACACACACACACACACACACACGTTCATGCAAACAAGCACACCTGGAATACACAGGTAGATGTAAAAGACAAGTATAGAACATGTTTTAAATATGTTGTGTATCTATATTTTATAGTAGCTGGAATATAACAATATACAATTTTTAACTATAAAACACAGCCTTTTTCCAATTGAGCACACAGCTTTACCCCCAATTTACAGTTTTTTCGTTAGAAATTTGTCACACACAGGTGCTTTGTCTGGAGATATATGGCTCTCTCCTGCAGGTGGTTAATTCTGAAGTAGGCCAGCTTCTCTGAAGTCGTTGGCCAAGTAGCTTTCGCTCTGCATTAGGTTTATTTTTTTATTTTTGGTGACTCAGATTCGGGCTCAGACTGTGGTGAGGACTATGCTGAATAAGGATTTCTGTTAGGTCAGTTTACTGTGACAAATCTTTCCACCGCTTGATCTCCCGGTTTCTACTTTTACTTGCTGTGCACCTGGACGCTCACACACCCAGACAACTGGCAAACTGTCCCGCTGTCTGTCCAGTTAGCGCAAAAGTCTGGGATTTTCAGACTCACACACAATCTAAATATCTGTTATGTGTTTTTCAAATCCTTCTGAAGAAATGTGGACAAGTCATAAAAGTACTTAGAATTACAGTTCCATGACAACTGAGCAAACAGTTTCTGCTGGCGAAGAGGGTGAAAAGCTCCAGAACTTTGAGTTGAGGTTTGTTTTCCTTTGCTAGCTGAATGGCTTGATGCTCCGACTTTTTATACTTGCGCCACAAGGTTGACATTTTGGGGTTTGAGTGAACTACCTTGGTAGCTACTAGAAAGACTCTGATGCAATGTGGTTCACTCCCATAGGCACTTTGGTGATCTTCTGAGTTTTCATTGCGCTGTCGTCAGTTTATATTTTGTTCAAAACTTATCTTTTGTGTAAATTAGCAAATCTTAGCATGTTAAATATGCTATTCATTTATGCCAAATTAAGATGGTGAACTTGGTAAGCATCAGAGTGCCAACACATTGGTATGTTAGCATGCTAAAATGTTAGCATTTACACCACGGCACAGCAATGCCTCACAACAGCCTCACAGAACTCCTAACTTGTCTGGAGGAAATGTTTTGAATTGAAAGACCAAAAACTTAAACACGATGTCTGTATTCTGTGTACTTTTGTACCCATTTGAGGATTCTGCCTTTCTTGGGAAAAGTTCTCTACTTCACAGGAAATAGCCCATTTAATTTATAACCTTTTTTTTGGGGACACTTTGTGGTGAACTTGAAAATTTCTTACACTAGTTCTATCCAGTGGTATTATGACACTGGCAGACGAGGAAACTGGGCAGAATAAGTGGCACATTTAACTTGTTTCCATGGAATATGATAAATTCTCCCAACCATAATTGAAACAAAATATTTAACAGTATGTTATTAGGATAATTGAAAGGATAACAAGACACAGTTCTAGACCGCAGAGGAAACCGAAAAATGAGGCCACCATCTGCATTCAATGCCAGTAATGCCATAAACAGTATTCAAAAGCATTTTGTTAAAAAATGTATTCTAATATTGGCGTTCAAACCTTTCTATCAATTTCTAACTTAAATGTGATTTAGCAACGAGTAAAGTAAAAAAAGATAGACAGATACACTACTTGCAAACATTTTGTCAAGTATATTGCAACAACAATTATTATTTATATCAGCTGCACACTTGGCGTGTGCTTTTCACAGCAATCAAATTTGGAAACATGCGATGCGATTAACATTGATGAACTTTGAATAAACAAACCATCATCTGTTCACGACAACAGCAACGACGACTGATTCTCCAGTTCAGGGTTCTGCGTAGTGAGTTGAGCTTCACTGAGCTGTGAATAAATAAGTGAACAGCTGTTTGTGCGGCAGCGGAGGCGCAGTTTCAGCCTGAGTCCTGTAGCCAAAGTAATGCCAAAGTAGTTGCCCCCAGAAAGAAGGACAATATGTGCCCAAAGGGGGGGGGGGGGGAGGGAAAGACCATACATTTACCGAGTATGATACAAAGTTATAGAGTAGTAGAAACATTGACTTTTGATTGCCGATTCATTTGACCCAGCACAAAACTTTACTGTAAAAAAAAACTATGAAGCAACTCAATTGTTTCTTATTCTGTAATCAAGAATTGGACAAACTTGTTGATAAAAGTTCCATTTAGGTCCATGAGCTCCAATGCAGTGAGGCTCCTGGTTGGCTAGCAGGTGAACGTGTGGTCACGTGTGTTGTGACGTGATCCCCCAGCCAGTAGTATCAGCTCAGGGAGCAGAGCTAGCATCCTCCGAGGCACGAAGAGCCTTAAATGTAATCTATCCAATTTTATTTTTATCAAACATGGAGCCAATGTATCATCGCCATATTTGAAAAGATAATGTGTACAGCTACATAAAAACAACTGATCAAAGAGTGTTTCCGAATTGAGCAAAATAAACATATTGAACACACTGAAATAAAAATTGATTATCAGTTTGATGTGTTTAAATCCTTGATACATCTGGGTTTTCTCAGTTTCTTAACCTTCATGAACATTCTTTGGCCGAGTACAAACTCCAGCTATTTATTTTATTCTGCTGCTGGCGATTCTCATCATTTTAAGTGGGGATAGTAATGCTCATTGTATGATGAAAATGAGTGTGGGACCTAAATGTTTCATACTTTGCTCTTAGTAAATACAAAGTACAAAAAAGGAAATAATAATAATACAAAACATTGATAGCATCAGGTTTGAAAATACTGGTTTGAGATAATAACTTACAATTCACTTGTACAGTTCTGCATGTCATTATTACTTTATTTTGGTGTGTGTGCGTGTGAGTGTCTGTGTGTGCATGTGATTGTCTGTGTGTGTGTGTGACTGTCTGTGTGTGCGTTTGTGTGCGTGCTCATACTAAGTACATTTCAAAGGACTACAGCAGTACCAACAACTCTTAGTGGTATACCTTCAGTAAATCCTCTCTCTAATAACCACATTTGCCATCGTAAATCTTGAATCTTGGTTCCTTCCCTCTTCTCTCGCTGCACGGTTATGTTCTTCTCAGAAAACTAACCGTCACTCAACCCTCTTCCAGGCGAACTAGGGCAGGAATCAGTGTGACAGCTCCTCTGGGCCATTACCTAACCAAACTCAGAGTTCAGAATAAGGTCGCTGGCAAACAATGCAGTAAAATCCGAGGGTAAATCTATATGCAAAGTGTTAGATTCCTTCCAGATGGCAACATCTATTTTCTGCTGAGTTATGGGAGCTGTTATGACTGCATAGACGGCCATAAATCTGGACAATAATTGAGATCAGGACAAACATCTTTCATGCGAGATAGATGAACGGGGAAGTGAAAGCATTCCCAGGCATGAAGCAAAAAGCCAAAGTCCTGTGGGGTAACAGTGATAGGAAGGAGGGCATTCAACTCAGATATGTATCATTTGTGGTTCAAACCCAAACGGAATGTGCAGATTTTGGGGGAAATTATGTTGTAGTCAACACAAATTTCATAAGGTTTGGCGTTAAAACTCAACGGTTTAGAAAAATGGAAATTGCAAGTTCACGAGAAAAACTACCTCTGCGATGCTGACCTCCCAAGGTTCACTCAAGATGATCAGAATGTCCTTGTGTTTGCTTTACAAACCCTCCCACCCTTCTGCTTTCTGATTTCATAATAAAAGTTCTCTTTACGTCCCTGAGCAGAAATCTCACATCTACCACTTAACGTTTTCAAGGTGAAGCAAACTTTCTTTCCAGCTGGAGCTCTGAATTTGTTCTTGTTCTTTTATTTTATTTTTCATTGCCTTGCTGTGGGGCTGGGATTGTAAGGACGGGTCATCCACTAACTTGAATGAAGGCGGTTCGATCCCCGTCTCCCGTGTTCCATGTGCCGAAGCGAACTTGGGCGAGACTGAACCCCTTAACCCCACTGCTGTGCTGGCAGTGTTTAGGAGTGGTGTATGATGGAGAAAGTGCTGCACATTGATGGGTGAATGACAAAACTGAACTGTAGAGCACTTTAAGTGGCCATCAAGACTAGAAAAGCTCTTTCTAAATACAAACCTTTTACTTGTGTGATTTTCCAGACTGAAGGTTTGTCCTCATCTCGCTATTGCTGTTCTCTTCAGTATCTTGCACACAACAGGAGGTGTCCATCATTTTCTAGATAAGTGTAATAATTACTTAGCACTGTCAGCTCCCTTAGCAATAAGTGCTCACTTCCCAGGAGACATCTGACATCTCCACCCCCCGCGGGGAGATGTACTAGTGTAGATGACACATGTCAATCTAAGTATATGAACGTGGGGGCGATACGGCTGGGATGGCAAATCTTCTCCTCATCAAAACAACTTTGACTCCAGGCTCATCTGCATAATGCTCATCAAGGAGCTAGGAGGCCATGCAGAGTGATAATGTTTCAGCCGGGTGCCTGTTATCATGCACCATTCATCCTCTGTGGGGGTGGAGAGGCAATCAGTTACTGCATCACTCAAAAACTCTGACTGTGAAGAGGAAAGTTCAGTTCAGATGTGAATGTGTATGTGAACATATACTGACTCTTTTTAAACGGGGTATGGAGGTTTTAATGGTGTCACACTCGCCATGCAGATTGCGGCGATGTGTCTCCTTGGCGTATCCCAGCATGCACTGTGATACGCGAGATTGGAAATCAGCTAAAGTAGTTGTACTCATCACAGGAGAGGCACACGAGCCAGCGCCAGTCCAACTTTCAATACACCAATACATTTTTCTCTCTAGATAGTTACACAGATTAACATCCACACCACTATAAAGCAATTTCTAGATTTATTTGCACACCTAGGCTGCTGGAACATCCAAGTAAGAACTATTATCCAAATTGCGTCAGCTTTTTAAAAATGAGTCTCCCTGTTTCTGTGGCGTTAGGATTTCCATCTGTTTTTTGCTCTTTGCCATCAAAGCCCTAAAATGGCATTTTATATTTCTGTATGAACACATTGCCGGCAAATAAAGGTCTGTGTTCCAGTCAGTAGATTGGTGAAAACAGTTGAAGCCTTAAAGGACAGATTATGTCACTTTTTTCTCAAACCACTGTCATTTTGCTTGTGGCGATTTCATAGCAACACTGCCTTTGTAGCTGAAAGCGAGCAGCTCAGTTGCTCTCTCGCTCTCCTCTTGTGAGATCTATTCCTGTTGTCCCCGCTCTGTGCTGACGCTGTGCAGACACACGTCTGTGTTTCCTCAAACATTTGCTGGATGAAGGGAAGCCATTAAACGAAGCTCGGCTCGCAAGCAGCCCTGTTTTCAGGATCCGAGGTGATGCTGAAAGCAAGGCTTTTATCTCCTCGACTGGATTTTTTTTCTCAGCATAATGCCTCTGGCAGGGCCGACTAAACTCTGGATTGTGCTGCTGAGTTGACAAAACTTAAAGCTGTTCAGCTCCAGTTCCAAGTGCCAATGGGTAGACTGAATGTGACGATTTTGGTTTCATCAGGAAAAAGGTGGTGGTTTCTTTTATCAGCACTAAAAAGGAGCGAAGTTCTACATGTGCAACTGTTTCCTTTGACCACATATCCAAGCCAAGTGAGCTGATACGAGCCGCGTGTGGTTCAAGTACAGCTGAGGTCCTGCTCTGGCTTTTATTTCCTTCCCTCATGTTTCAGACTTGTTTACTGAGCGGCTCCAGACGGACAGGCTCGAGGGCAAAGTCCACTGACACACAGTGAAGAATGAGCAGAAATGTGCCCACTCTATGTCTCTCTCCGTGTTTGTGTGTGTGTCTGTGTGTGTGAGACACAAAGCGAGTGTATGTGTGTTCCGGATTCAGATGTGTGTGCATGCCTGTTTGTATTGTATGAATATGCACAGTGGGTGTGGACGCATGTATATGTATACAGTATATGTGCGTTTATTTAATAGACTTTATATACACCTTAGTCATGTTGCACATAAGCACATCTACGGTTGCTCCTCCTATGTAGTTTTTTTTGTTGTTACTATTTTCTGTTTCATCTGAGTATTTCTTAGAACTGAAATGACAATGTGAGTGGATGCCTATTCATTAAAGTCTTTATGAGGCGTGAATCTTAAAGTGAGTGCATCTGTACAAATGTAATAAACTGAGCCGTTATTCTACAGCTTTGCTAACAATCCTTTACAAATAATATTCTTCAGTCCAGAACAGTGTTAATTTTGGCAGCTATTTTTGATTTAGTCTTAGTCTTAGTCTTTTGACGAAAATGCATATTAGTTTTAGTCTAGTTTTAGTCATTTTTATCCTTCTTAGTTTTAGTCTAGTTTTAGTC